>NC_141546.1:1055000-1430000 GCF_021556685.1 Rattus norvegicus | reverse complement strand
GATTTTGATTCCACTCTTGTGTGGTGGAATCTCAGGGTCATTTTTATTTGGATTTATCTAAAGATTAAGGATATTGAACATTTTTTTAGCTGCTTCTCAGTCATTTGAGATTCCTCAGTTGAGAACGCTTTGTTTAGTTCTACAACCAATTTTTAGTAGGGTTATTAGTTATGGAGTATAACTTCTTGAATTCTTTGCATACTTTGTATATCAACCCTCTATTAGACATAGGGTTGGTAAAGATCTTTTCACAGTCTGTAGGTGACCACTTTGTCCTATTGACAGTGCCATTTGCCTTATAGAAACTATTAAACTTTATGAGGTCTCAATTATTGTTGATTTTAGAGCCTGAGCCATCAGTGGACAGGTCAGGAAAATTTACCATGTACCAAGGTGTTCAAGACTCCCTTCCACTTTCTCTTCAATTAGATTCATCATACTTGGCTTTATGTGGATATCCTTGATACATTTCAACTTGAGCTTTGTACAAAGAGATAGGAATGGATCAGTTTGCACTCTTGTGCATGCAGACCTCCACTTGAACCGGCATCATTTGCTGGATATGCTGGTCCCATAGAAATCCTCACCAGATTGTTTTGGCTTCTTTGACAATACCATAGGTGAATATAGGTTTGTGGGTTTAATTCTGAGTCTTCAATTCTCTTCCATTAATCTCCCTGTCTATCTCTGTACCAATACCATGTGTTTTATATCACTATTGCTCTGTAGTACAACTTGAGATCAGGGATTGTGATTTCCCACAGATGTACTTTTATTGTTGAGAAAAGTTTTTGCTATCCTGGTTTTTGGGATTTTTTTGTTGTGGTTTTTGTTGTTGTTCATGATGAATTTGCAAATTGCTCTTTCTTTCTCTGTGAAGAATTCAGATGGAATTTTGATGGGGATTGCACTGAATCTGTTGATTGCTTTGGTAAAATGGCCAGTTTCACTCGGTTAGTCCTGTTGGTCAGAGGCAAAGAAAGAATCCCATCTTTTGAGGTTTCTACATTTTTTTTTCAAAGACCTGAATTTCTTGTCGTACAGATCTTTCACTTGATTGATTAAAGTCACAACATGTTATTATGGATTATTTCTGGCTATTCTTTTTTTCCATTTTTGTAATTTTTTTATTAACTTGAGTATTTCTTATTTACATTTCGAGTGTTATTCCCTTTCCCGGTTTCCGGGCCAACCTCCCCCTAACCCTTCCCCCTCCGCTTCCTCTCCCCATTGCCTCCCTTCCCCCAACAATCACGTTGACTGGGTGTCCAGTCTTAGCAGGACCAAGGGCTTCCCCTTGCACTGGTTCTCTTACTAGTCTATTCATTGCTACCTATGAGGTCAGAGTCCAGGGTAAGTCCGTGTATAGTCTTTAGGTAGTGGCTTAGACCCTGGAAGCTGTGGTTGCTTGGCATTGTTGTTCATATGGGGTCTCGAGCCCCTTCAAGCTCTTCCAGTTCTTTCTCTGATTCCTTCAACGGGGGTCCTATTCTCAGTTCAGTGGTTTTCTGCTGGCATTTGCCTCTGTATTTGTTGTATTCTGGCTGTGTCTCGCAGGAGCGATCTACATCCGGCTCCTGTCGGCCTGCACTTCTTTGCTTCATCCATCTTGTCTAATTGGGTGGCTGTATATGTATGGGGCAAGCTCTGAATGGATGTTCCTTCTGTCTCTGTTTTAATCTTTGCCTCACTATTCCCTGCAAAGAGTATTCTTGTTCCCCTTTTAAAGAAGGAGTGAAGCATTCACATTATCATAATCCGTCTTGAATTTCATATGTTCTATGCAGCTAGAGTAATTCAAGCATTTGGGCTAATAGCCACTTATCAATGAGTGCATGTATGTTTTTCTGTGATTCGGTTACCTCACTCAGGATGATATTTACCAATTCCAACCATTTTCCTATGATTTCATAAAGGCATTGTTTTTGATAGCTGAATAATATTCCATTGTGTAGATGTACCACATTTTCTGTATCCATTTCTCTGTCGAAGGGCATCTGGATCCTTTCCAGCTTCTGGCTATTATAAGTAAGGCTGCTATGAACATAGTGGACCACATGTCTTTTTTTTTATGTTGGAGCACGTGTCTTATTTATATCTTTTTGGTATATGCCCAAGAGAGGTATAGATGGATCCTCAGGTAGTTCAATGCCAATTTTCTGAGGAACCTCCAGACTGATTTCCAGAATGGTTGTACCAGTCTGCAATCCCGCAAACAATGGAGGAGTGTTCCTCTTTCTCCACATCCTCACCAGCATTTGCTGTCACCTGAGTTTTTGATCTTAGCCATTCTCGCTGATGTGAGGTGAAATCTCAGGGTTGTTTTATTTGCATTTCCCTGAAGACTAAAGATGTTGAACATTTCTTTAGGTGTTTCTCAGCCATTTGGCATTCCTCAGCTGTGAATTCTTTGTTTAGCTCTGGACCCCATTTTTTTTTATTAACTTGAGTATTTCTTATTTACATTTCAAATATTATTCCCTTTCCCGGTTTCTGGGCAAACATCCCCCTAATCCCTCCCCCTCCCCTTCTTTATGGGTGTTCCCCTCCCCACCCTCCCCCCATTGCCGCCCTCCCCCCAACAATCACGTTCACTGGGGATTCACTCTTAGCAGGACCTAGGACTTCCCATACACTAGTGATCTTACTGGGATATTCATTGCTATCTATGAGGACAAAGTCCAGGGTCAGTCAATGTATAGTCTTTAGGTAGTGGCTTAGTCCCTGGAAGCTCTGGTTGCTTGGCATTGTTGTACTTTTGGGGTCTCGAGCCCCTTCAAGCTCTTCCAGTTCTTTCTCTGATTCCTTCAATAGGGGACCTATTCTCAGTTCAGTGGTTTGCTGCTGGCATTCGCCTCTGTATTTGCTGTATTCTGGCTGTGTCTCTCAGGAGAGATCTACATCCGGCTCCTGTCGGTCTGCACTTCTTTGCTTCATCCATCTTGTCTAATTGGGTGGCTGTATATGTATGGGCAGGCTCTGAATGGGTGTTCCTTCTGTGTCTGTTTTAATCTTTGCTTCTCTAGTCCCTGCCAAGTGTATTTTTGTTCCCCCTTTTAAAGAAGGAGTGCAGCATTCACATTTTGATCATCCGTCTTTAGTTTCATGTCTTCTATGCATCTACGGTAATTCAAGAATTTGGGATAATAGCCACTTGTCAATGAGTGCATACCATGTGTGTTTTTCTCTGATTGGTTTACGACACTCAGGATGATATTTTCCAGTTTCAACCATTTGTCTATGAATTTCATAAAGGCATTGTTTTTCATAGCTGAGTAATATTCCATTGTATAGATGTACTACATTTTCTGTTTCCACGCCTCTGTTTAAGGGCATCTGGTGAATCCCACTTTTTAATAGGGTTATTTGACTCCCTGCAGTCTAACTTCTTGAGTTCTCTATATATTTTGTAAATAAGCCCTCTATCTGTTGTAGGATTGGTAAAGAACTTTTCCCAATCTGTTGGTTGGCATTTTATACTAACCACAGTGTCCTTTGCCTTACAGGGGCTTTGCAGTTTTACGAGATCCCATTTGTCGATTCTTGATCTTAGAGCATAAGCCATTGGTGTTTTGTTCAGGAAATTTTTTCCAGTGCCCATGTGTTCCAGATGCTGCCCTAGTTTTTCTTCTCTTAGTTTGAGTGTATCTGGTTTGATGTGGAGGTCCTTGATCCACTTGGACTTAAGCTTTGTACAGGGTGATGAGCATGGATCGATCTGTATTCTTCTACATGTTGACCTCCAGTTGAACCAGCACCATTTGCTGAAATTGCTATATTTTTTCCATTGGATGATTTTGGCTCATTTGTCAAAAATCAAGTGCCATAGGTGTGTGGGTTCATTTCTGGGTCTTCAACTCTGTTCCATTGGTCTATCTCTCTGTCTCTGTACCCATAACATGCAGTTTTTATCACTATTGCTCTGTAATACTGCCTGAGTTCAGGGATAGTGATTCCCCCTGAAGTCCTTTTATTGTTGAGGATAGTTTTAGCTATCCTGGGTATTTTGTTATTCCAGATGAATTTGCAAATTGTTCTGTCTAACTCTTTGAAGAATGGGATTGGTATTTTGATGGGGAATGCATTGAATCTGTAGATCACTTTTGGTAAATGGCCATTTTAACTATATTAATCCTGCCAATCCATGAGCATGGGAGATCTTTCCATCTTCTGAGGTCTTCTTCAATTTCTTTCTTCAGAGTCTTGAAGTTCTTATTGTACAGATCTTTTACTTACTTGGTTAAAGTCACACCGAGGAACTTTATATTATTTGAGTCAATTGTGAAGGGTGTCGTTTCTGTAATTTCTTTCTCGGCTTGTTTCTCTTTTGTGTAGAGGAAGGCTAATGATTTATTTGAGTTAATTTTATACCCAACTACTAAGCTGAAGTTTTTTTTATCAGTTTAGTAGTCCTCTGGTGGAACTTTTCGGATCTCATAAATATACTATCATATTATCTGCAAATGGTGATATTTTGACTTCTTCTTTGATCTCCTTTTGTTGTCTGACTGGTCTGGCTGGAACTTCAAGACGTACATTGAATAAGTAGTGAGAGAGTGGGCAGCCGTGTCTAGTCCCTGATTTTAGTGGGATTGCTTCAAGTTTCTCTCCATTTAGTTTAATGTTAGTAACTGGTTTGCTGTATATGGCTTTTACTATGTTTAGGTATGGGCCTTGAATTTCTATTCTTTCCAGGACTTTTATCATGAAGGGGTGTTGAATTTTGTCAATGATTTCTCAGCATCTAATGAAATGATCATGTGGTTTTGATCTATCAGTTTGTTTATATAATGGAGCATGTTGATGGTTTTCGGTATATTAAACCATCCCTGCATGCCTGGGATGAAGCCTACTTGACCATGGTCAATGATTGTTTACATGTGCTCTTGGATTCGTTTTGCCAGAATTTTATTGAGTATTTTTCCATCAATATTCATAAGGGAAATTGGTCTGAAATTATCTTTATTTTTTGCGTCTTTGTGTGGTTTAGGTATAAGAGTAATTGTGGCTTCAAAGAAGTAATTTGGTAGTGCTCCGTCTGTCTCAATTTTGTGGAATACTTTGGATAGTATTGGTATGAGGTCTTCTATGAAGTTCTGATAGAATTCTGCACTAAACCCATGTGGACCTTGGCTCTTTTTGGTTGAGAGACTTTTAATGACCACTTCTACTTCTTTGGGTGTTATGGGGTTGTTTAACTGGTTTATCTGTTTCTGATTTAACTTCGGTACCTGGTATCTGTCTAGTAAATTCTCCATTTCCTGCAGATTTTCAAGTTTTGTTGAATATAGGCTTTTATCGTAAATTCTGATAATTTTTTGAATTTCCACTGATTCTGTAGTTATGTCTCCCTTTTCATTTCTGATTTTGTTATCTTGGACACACTCTCTGTGTCCTCTTGTTAGTCTGGCTAAGGGTTTATCTATCTCGTTGATTTTCTCAAAGAACCAACTTTTAGTTCTGTTGATTCTTTCTATGGTCCTTTGTGTTTCTACTTGGATGATTTCAGCTCTGAGTTTGATTATTTCCTGCCCTCTAGTCCTCCTGTGTGTATTTGCTTCTTTTTTTTCTAGACCTTTTAGGTGTGCTGTCAAGCTGTTGACATATGCTCTCTCCTGTTTCTTTCTGAAGGCACTCACAGCTATGAGTTTTCTTCTTAGCACAGATTTCATTGTATCCAATAAATTTGGTTCTGTACCTTCATTTTCATTAAATTCTAAGAAGTCTTTAATTTATTTCTTTATTTATTCCTTTATCAGGTTATAGTTTAGTAGAGCATTGTTCAAATTCCACCTATATGTGGGCTTCCTTAATCTTATTTAAGTCCAGCTTTAGCCTGTGGTGGTCTGATAGCACACATGGGATTATTTCTATCTTTCTGTACATGTTGTGGCCCGTTTTTTAATCAATTATATTGTCAATTTTGGAGAAAATACCATGAGGACCTGAGAAGAATGTATATCCTTTTGCTTTAGGATAGAATGTTCTATAAATATCTGTTAAGACCATTTGGTTCATGACTTCTCTTAGTTTGTCTATGTCTCTGTTTAATTTCTGTTTCCATGATCTGTACATTGATGAGAGTGGGGTGTTGCAATCTCTTACTATTATTGTGTGCGGTGCAATGTGTGTTTTGATCTTTAGTAAGGTTTCTTTAACATATGTAGGTGCCCTTGTTTTTCGGGCATAGATATTGAGGATTGAGAGTTCATCATGGTGGATTATTCCTTTGATGAATATGAAGTGGCCTTCCTTATCTTTTTTGATGACTTTTAGTTGAAAATTGATTTTATTCAATATTGGAATGGTTACTCCAGCTTGCTTCTTCCAACTATTTGCTTGGAAAGTTGTTTTCCAGCCTTTCACTCTGAGGTAGTGTCTGTCTTTGTCTCTAAGTTGTGATTCCTGTAGGCAGCAGAATGCAGGGTCCTCATTGCGTATCCAGTTTGTTAATCTATGTCTTTTTATTGGGGAGTTGAGGCCATTGGTGTTGAGAGATATTAAGGAATAGTGATTATTGCTTCCCTTTATATTCATATTTGGATGTGAGGTTATGTTTGTGTGCTTTTCTTGTCTTTGTTTTGTTGCCAAGATGATTAGTTTCTTGCTTTTTCTAGGGTGTAGCTTGCCACCTTATGTTGGGCTTTACCATTTATTATCCTTTCTAGGGCTGGATTTATAGAAAGATATTGTGTAAATTTGGTTTTGTCATGGAATATCTCGGTTTCTCCATCTATGTTTATTGAGAGTTTTGGAGGATACAGTAACCTGGGCTGGCAATTGTGTTTTCTTAGGGTCTGTATGACATCTGTCCATGATCTTCTGGCTTTCATAGTCTCTGGCGAAAAGTCTGGTGTTATTCTGATAGGTCTCCTTTATATGTTACTTGACCTTTTTCCCTTACTGCTTTTAATATTCTTTCTTTATTTTGTGCATTTGGTGTTTTGACTATTATGTGATGGGAGGAGTTTCTTTTCTGGTCCAATCTATTTGGAATTCTTTTGGCTTCTTATATGCTTATGGGTATCTCTTTCTTTAGGTTAGGGAAGTTTTCTTCTATGATTTTGTTGAAGATATTTACTGGTCCTTTGAGCTGGGAGTCTTCACTCTCTTCTATACCTACTATCCTTAGTTTTGATCTTCTCATTGAATCCTGGATTTCCTTTATGTTTTGGACCAGGAGCTTTTTCTGCTTTACATTATCTTTGAAAGTTGAGTCGATTATTTCTATGGAATCTTCTGCTCATGAGATTCTCTCTTCTATCTCTTGTATTCTGTTGGTGATGCTTGTATCTACAAATCCTTGTCTCTTCCTTTCATTTTCTGTATCCAGGGTTGTTTCCATGTGTTCTTTCTTTATTGCTTCTCTGTCCATTTTTAATTCCTTCAACTGTTTGTTTGTGTTTTCCTGGAATTCTTTCAGGGATTTTTGTGATTCCTCTCTGTAGGCTTCCATTTGTTTATTTATGTTTTCCTGCATTTCTCTAAAGAAGTTCTTCATGTCTTTTTTGAAATCCTCCAGCATCATGATCAAATATGATTTTGAATCTAGATCTTACTTTACTGGTGTGCTTGGATATTCTCTGCTTTCTTTGATGGGAGAATTGGGCTCCTATGATTCCATGTAGTCTTGGTTTCTGTTGCTTGGCTTCCTTCACTTGCCTCTCGCCATCAGATTATCTCTAGTGTTACTTTGTTCTGCTATTTCTGACAGTGGCTAGACTGTCTTATAAGCCTGTGTTTCGCATTATTGTACACATGGGGTCTCGAGCCCCTTCAAGCTCTTCCAGTTCTTTCTCTGATTCCTTCAACGGGGGTTCTATTCTCAGTTCAGTGGTTTGCTGCTGGTATTCGCCTCTGTATTTGCTGTATTCTGGCTGTGTCTCTCAGGAGCGATCTACATCCGGCTCCTGTCGGTCTGCACTTCTTAGTGGAAGGGGAAGCCCTGGGTCCTGCTAAGACTGAACCCCCAGTGAACTAGACTGTTGGGGGGAGGGGGACAATGGGGGGAGGGTGAGGAGGGGAACACCGATAAGAAAGGTGAGGGGGGAGGGGGATGTTTGCCCGAAACTGGGAAAGGGAATAACACTCGAAATGTATATAAGAAATACTCAAGTTAATAATAAAAAAAAAAAAAAAAAAGCCCGTGTTTCAGGGGTACTGTAGACCAGTTTTCTTGTTTTCTTTCACCCAGTTATGGGAATAGAGTGTTCTGCTTTCGGGCATGTTGTTTTTCCTATCTACATGTCTTCAGCTGTTCCTGTGTGCCAGTGTCCTGAGTTCACCAGGCAGGTCACTTGGAGCAGGGTTGTTGGTCTTATCTGTGGTCCCGAGGCTCAAGTTTGCTGGTGGGTTGTTGCCTATGAGCTTTCCGCAAGGGCAGCAACCAGGAGGACCTATGCTGGCCTTTCTGGGAGCTTCCGTGCACCAGGGTTCCAGATGGCGTTTGGTGTTTTCCTCTGGAATCAGAACTGTGTTCAGAGTGTAGTCTCTTCTGGTTTCCCAGGCGTGTCTGCCTCTCTGGAGGTTTAGCTCTCCCTCCCACAGGATTTGGGTGCAGAGAACTGTTTATCTGGTCGGTCCCTTCAGGTTCCGGCGGTGTCTCAGACCTAGGGGACCTGCTGCTCCTGTGCCCTTATCTACAGGAACCCAGAGACCGTATACAGTTTCCTCTTGGGTCAGGGATTTGGGCAGGGGTGGGCAGTGTTGGTGGTCTCTTCTGCTCTGCAGTCTCAGGAGTGCCCACCTCTCCCGGCGGTGAGCTCTCTCTCCCATTGGTTTTGGGAGCAGTGAGCTGCTGCGGGCTGGGTTTCTGGCTATTCTGAAGGGTGCCTTTTCCCTAAAGTCTTTCTCAACCTGTTTATCCTTTGAGTAGAGGAATGCTACTGATTTGATTTAGTTAATTTTACATAAAGACATTTTACATACAGACTTCAGTACTTATCAACTGTAGGAATTCTTTGATGGAACTTCTGTTGTTGCTTATGTATACTAACATATTTTCTGGAAAAAAAAGTACCTTGATTTCTTCCTTTCAAATTTTTATCCATTTCACCTCCTTTTGTTGTCTAATGGCTCTAGCTCAAACCTTGAGTACTATATTGAATAGTAGGAAAGAATGTTTGGCCTTGCCTTGTCCCTGATTTTAGTGGGGTTATTTAAATGGTTTGAGGATGGCTATCATTTGCTCGATATTGCTTTTAGTATGTTTCGGTATAGTTCATGAATTTCTGATCTTTCCATGACTTTTAACTTGAAAGGGTGTTGTATTTTGTCAAAGGCATTTTCAACATCAAATGAGATGATACTGTTTTGTTTTGTTTGTTTGTTGTTGTTGTTTTGTTTTTTTTCCCCCATTGAGTTTGTTTATATAGTGGATTGCATTGATGGTTTTCCTTATATAGGATGAATCCTGTATCCATTAGATGAAACCTACTTGATCATGGTGAATGATCACTTTGATATATTCTTGGATTCTGTATTCAAGAGTTTCATTGAATATTTTCACATCTATATTAATAAGGGAAATGGCCTAATGATCTTTCTCTTTGTTGGGTCTTTGGTTTAGGTATAAGCATAACTGTGGCTTCATAGAACAAAGTAGGTTGTGTTCCTTCTGTTTCTGTTTCTGTTTCTATTTTGTGGAATAAAGAAGTATTGGTTTTAGGTCATTTTTGAAAGTTTGATAGAATTTCAAACTAAAGCCATGTGGCCTTGTGTGTGTGTGTGTGTGTGTGTGTGTGTGTGTGTGTGTGTGTGTGTGTTTGTTTTGGTTGAGAGACTTAATGACGGTTTCTGTTTTCTTAAGGTTATGGGACAGTTTAGATGGTTTATCTGATCCAGATTTATCTTTGGTACCTGGTATCTGTCTTGAAAATCATTCAATTCATCTAGATTTTCCAGGTTTGTTGAGTATAGGCTTTTGTAACAGGATAGGATGATTTTTTTTTAATTTTCTCTATTTCTGTTGCTATGTCTCCCTTTGAATTTCTGATTTTGTTAATTTAGGTACTGTCTGTCCGCCATGTAGTTAGTTTGGCTAAGGGTTTATCTATCTTGTTGATTTTCGAATAGAGCTAGTTCATAGTTTTGTTGATTCTTTCTTCAGTTCTCTTTGTTTCTACGAGGTTGATTTTTACCCAGAGTTTGATTGTTTCTTGCAGTCTACAGTACTTGGATACTTGCCTCTTCTTGTTTCAGCGTTTTCAGATGTGCTGTTAAGCTGCTAGTGTATGATCTCTCCAACTATTAAGTGCTTTATGAAGACACTCAGAACTGTGCACTTTCCTCCTAGAACACTGTTCATAGTCCCATTAAATTTGGATTTGTTATACCTTCTTTAAGTTAAATTCTTACAAATCTTTAATTTCTGTGTTTATTTCATCCATGACCAAGCTATGAGTGTATAGAGTTATTTATCCTCTTCGTATATGTGGACTTCCTATTATTTTTGTTGTTATGCAGACTAACGTTAATCCGTGTCAGTCTGATAAAATGCATGGGATTAATTTAATCTTCTTCTATCTGTTTTGTCTGATTATATGGTCAGTTTTGGAGAAGGTAACTTGAGGTGCTAAGAAGAACATATTTTTTAGTTTAGGGTGAAATATTTTGTAGATATCTGTACAATCCATTTGGTTCGTAACCTCTGTTGGCTTCACCGGGTCTCTGTTTACTTTCTGTTTCCGTTCTCTGTCTAATGGTGAGATAACGGTGTTGAAGTCTGCCATTATTAATAGGTGAGGTTCAATGTGTGTTTGGAGCGTAGGGTCTGTTCCCAAGTGTAGGGGCTAAGTGGAAAATAGGTTTGTCTCCAACTGGGTGGGAGTTCCTGCATCCTCTGGGCCCCCTGCAGTTCTAGTTGTGACAGGTATGGGACCACAGTGGTGAACCATCCTCTGAGCTTGGATGTGTCAGATTTCTTCAGAGGCAAGCCATCTCAGATTTAGTGGGTTGGGTTTGTAGATGGGTGGGGTTAGGGGTGGGGCTGGAACACAGGGTTTGCTCCTGGGTGCAGAGGAGAATAGAAAGGAATATTTGTCTCTGGCTGGTCAGGATTTACTGTTTTTTTCTGGACACTGGGAGTGGGTCCAAATTAGTTCAGATATTGTATCAGGGGGTTAAGCCTCACCTGTGAGACTGGGTGAGAATTCTTGGGGTTCAAGCTGTTTCTGGGTATGGTTGGGGTGGGGAGGGAAGGAGAACAGAATCCACTCTTGGGTGCAGATGAATACAGGAAGAAAAGCATGTCTCTGGCTGAGCAGGAGGTCTTGTTTTCCCTGGAACCTGGGTGGGTGGTTGGTCACAGTCAGGCCAGGTATTGGGGTGGTAATGGTGATCTCACTTGTGAACCTCATTGTGTCACAACCCCTGGAAGTCAAGCTGATTCTGGATGTGATTGGGGTGTGGGAGACTAGAACACAAGATCTGCTCCCAGGTACAGATGTTAACATATTCAGACCTTTTCATTAAGTTGCTTTCTGATCGTGATATTTTGCCACAGGAACAGAGAACTAAAGAAAATAATATGAAGGTAATTTCTTAAGCCCAAAACAAAATAAAAAAGTATTACATGGAAGAAAACATAATTTAAGTTCACTTCATACTCAGCTAGATACCTATTTAGTGTATAAAATGGGTACTGAATGGTACAAATATCTGTTAAAAGAAAGGTGGAAAGTTACTTTACTGAGTGACTTAAAATGTATCAAATTCTTACTTGTACTTCTATAAAGGCAAGGCAAATGATACTCCAAAAATTGTTGATTAGTATGTAGTGATGGAGCTTGGGAGTTGACTCAGTACTTACAGCACTTCAATAGGATCTGATTCTCAACATGCACATCAGTTAGCCCACAACCCCCAATCACTCTAAGCTCAAGGGAACAGATACCATTTTCTCGTCTCTATAATCACCTCCACACACATTCATATACACATACAGGTATATAAAGACATATACTTGCAAATTTTAGAAAAATATAAATCCTTTTCCTCTCATTGTATATTTTAATTTTAATTTTAACAAAATACACTTAGATCATTTTCCTCTTCCTTCTCTTCTGTATGTCCAATTTCTACCATTCCTCCAAACATAAACCCTTTCAAATTTATGTCCTCATTTTACATGAAATCACAACTACTTAAGATAAGTCTTTTTCAAAACATATATCATTAAAAAAAGTGTATATCTTTTGTCAGAAGTATTGGCTTAATAGAATGAAAGGGCTTGTCAATGAAAAGGACAAAACAGGTGGGCTATGACCAAAATCCAGTGCAAACTTATATTTGTGTGTGTGAGTGTGTGTGTGTGTGTGTGTGTGTGTGTGTGTGTGTATGTGTGTATGTATGTAGGTACATAAGTATAAATACATAAATACAACTTTTACTCTGATCACTGTTGCTTGTATGCTTATGGATGTGGGGCTGACCATTTGTTGTTGGATAACCAATTAGGGGGGTTAATGATAGGAAAGACTATTTTTCCCAATTTCAGCATTCTTTAAATGACTATAGTTCTTCATCTATTTGTATGACCCTGTGAGAGTTTCCCCTTCCACATTATCAAGTCTATTGTTGTAGTTGATTGTGTCTTGTTTAGGCAGCCATACCATTAAAGATATCATGAAAGTAGCTTCCCTGTCATTCAAGGAGTATGTCATACCAGATTTTCTGGTTCTTTGACTCTTATAATCTGTTCATTACATTTTCTGAGCTTTAGTGTAGGAATTGAGTTACAGATGAGTCCTGAGGCTGGGCTTCTCATAATCCATGCATGGTCTTTTACATAATTTGTAACTGTATTCTAAATACATAAATACCTATATTTATACTTGTAGACAAATGTAGCTTTTGCCCCATTCTATCCCTTCCCCATTAAAGGTCACTTTTAATTGTAACAGACATGGCCCCTTTCATAAAATTACAATTGCTCAAGATAAATTTTTTAAAAATGAGTATTTTTTTTATTTTATTTTATTTTTTTTATTAACTTGAGTATTTCTTATTTACATTTCAAGTGTTATTCCCTTTCCCGGTTTCCGGGAAAACATCCCCCTCCCCCCTCCCCTTCCTTATGGGTGTTCCCCTCCCAAACCTCCCACCATTGCCGCCCTCTCCCCCATAGTCTAGTTCACTGGCGGTTCAGTCTTAGCAGGACCCAGGGCTTCCCCTTCCACTGGTGCTCTTACTAGGATATTCATTGCTACCTATGGGGTCAGAGTCCAGGGTCAGTCCATGTATAGTCTTTAGGTAGTGGCTTAGTCCCTGGAAGCTCTGGTTGCTTGACATTGTTGTACACATGGGGTCTCAAGCCCCTTCAAGCTCTTCCAGTTCTTTCTCTGATTCCTTCAACGGGGGTCGTATTCTCAGTTCAGTGGTTTGATGCTGGCATTCGCCTCTGTTTTTGCTGTATTCTGGCTGTGTCTCTCAGGAGCGATCTACATCCGGCTCCTGTCGGTCTGCACTTCTTTGCTTCATCCATCTTGTCTAATGGGGTGGCTGTATATGTATGGGCCACATGTGGGGCAGGCTCTGAATGGGTGTTCGTTCAGTCTCTGTTTTAATCTTTGCCTCTCCCTTCCCTGCCAAGGGTATTCTTTTTCCTCATTTAAAGAAGGAGTGAAGGAAAAAGAATACCCTTGGCAGGGAAGGGAGAGGCAAAGATTAAAACAGAGACTGAAGGAACACCCATTCAGAGCCTGTCCCACATTTGGCCCATACATATACAGCCACCCAATTGGACTAGATGGATGAAGCAAAGAAGTGCAGACCGACAGGAGCCGGATGTAGATCGCTCCTGAGAGACACAGCCAGAATACAGCAAATACAGAGGCGAATGCCAGCAGCAAACCACTGAACTGAGAATAGGTCCCCTATTGAAGGAATCAGAGAAAGAACTGGAAGAGCTTGAAGGGGCTCGAGACCCCAAAAGTACAACAATGCCAAGCAACCAGAGCTTCCAGGGACTAAGCCACTACCTAAAGACTATACATGGACTGACCCTGGACTCTGACCCCATAGGTAGCAATGAATATCCTAGTAAGAGCACCAGTGGAAGGGGAAGCCCTGGGTCCTGCTAAGACTGAACCCCCAGTGAACTAGTCTATGGGGGGAGGGCGGCAATGGTGGGAGGGTTGGGAGGGGAACACCCATAAGGAAGGGGAGGGGGGAGGGGGATGTTTTCCCGGAAACCGGGAAAGGGAATAACACTCGAAATGTATATAAGAAATACTCAAGTTAATAAAAAAAAAAAATAAAGAAGGAGTGAAGCATTCACATTTTGATCATCCGTCTTGAGTTTCGTTTGTTCTAGGGATCTAGGACAATTCAAGCATTTGGGCTAATAGCCACTTATCAATGAATTCATACCATGTATGTCTTTCTGTGATTGGGTTAGCTCACTCAGGATAATATTTTCCAGTTCCAACCATTTGCCTACGAATTTCATAAACTCGTTTTTGATAGCTGAGTAATATTCCATTGTGTAGATGTACCACATTTTCTGTATCCATTCCTCTGTTGAAGGGCATCTGGGTTCTTTCCATTTTCTGGCTATTATAAATAAGGCTGCAATGAACATAGTGGAGCACGTGTCTCTTTTATATGTTGAGGCATCTTTTGGGTATATGCCCAAGAGAGGTATAGCTGGATCCTCAGGCAGTTCAATGTCCAATTTTCTGAGGAACCTCCAGACTGATTTCCAGAATGGTTTTACCAGTCTGCAATCCCACCAACAATGGAGGAGTGTTTCTCTTTCTCCACATCCTTGCCAGCATCTGCTGTCACCTGAATTTTTGATCTTAGCCATTCTCACTGGTGTGAGGTGAAATCTCAGGGTTGTTTTGATTTGCATTTCCCTTATGACTAAAGATGTTGAACATTTCTTTAGGTGTTTCTCAGCCATTTGGCATTCCTCAGCTGTGAATTCTTTGTTTAGCTCTGAGCCCCATTTTTTAATAGGGTTATTTGTTTCCTTGCGGTCTAACTTCTTGAGTTCTTTGTATATTTTGGATATAAGGCCTCTATCTGTTGTAGGATTGGTAAAGATCTTTTCCCAATCTGTTGGTTGCCGTTTTGTCCTAACCACAGTGTCCTTTGCCTTACAGAAGCTTTGCAGTTTTATGAGATCCCATTTGTCGATTCTTGATCTTAGAGCGTAAGCCATTGGTGTTTTGTTCAGGAAATTTTTTCCAGTGCCCATGTGTTCCAGATGCTGCCCTTGTTTTTCTTCTATTAGTTTGAGTGTGTCTGGTTTGATGTGGAGGTCCTTGATCCACTTGGACTTAAGCTTTGTACAGGGTGATAAGCATGGATCGATCTGCATTCTTCTACATGTTGCCCTCCAGTTGAACCAGCACCATTTGCTGAAAATGCTATCTTTTTTCCATTGGATGGTTTTGGCTCCTTTGTCAAAAATCAAGTGACCATAGGTGTGTGGGTTCATTTCTGGGTCTTCAATTCTATTCCATTGGTCTATCTGTCTGTCTCTGTACCAATACCATGCAGTTTTTATCACTATTGCTCTGTAATACTGCTTGAGTTCAGGGATAGTGATTCCCCCTGAAGTCCTTTTATTGTTGAGGATAGTAAAACATGGATAATGCTTTCATTGATAGAATTGGCTAAAGTGGGTGAAAGTGCTTGTTGATGAAGAGGACAAACTGGCAACCTGTGGTCACATTATAGTGCTATCTTTTCTGTAGGTGGAAATCTCTGTAAGTTCTGTATATGCATGATAGATAGATAGATAGATAGATAGATAGATAGATAGATAGATAAGAATTCATTGACTAAGCTTTTATGAAATTCCATAATTCCATGTTTCAAGGAAGGTAAACTTTCCTACTATTAATTCACAGTATCCATTTTCCAAGTTCGTAGGGACCCCAGTCTTAATGTTCCAGGGTCTCTCCAAGTCAAAGCAAAGTTAAAATTGTTGTGTTCCCAACAAAGGAAAAAACAACTTATTCTGATTTTTTTCTTTAGTCACAGGAATCAGAAAGCCTCTTTGGTTGAAAACAGGGCTGTTGTGTGACTCAGATTACTAGTATTTTATTTCTAATTTTTAATCATTCATCATCTACTGATACCTTACATGGAATGTCTACAGGTCTACTCCCAGAACCCAGACTGTTAATATTTCATCTATAAGAGATGGAGTAGATGTACATGTATGTTAGCCTGACCCAGGCACACAGGGAAAACAATGCTCTATTGTAGGCTGAAATGAAAACATTGGTCCGGCAGAATGCACTACATTGCTTTCCCAGGGAATTTCTGAACACAAAGCAACCATATGTCATTGTAATGGAGAAGCTCTTCTTCAAAGGAAAACTGGTGGAGAAATACACTTAGTAACAAGTGATACTTACTGACCAGTGTTCTTCATGAAGAATTGTCTTCATCATCTGACCTAAGGTGAGAAACAATTGTATTAAATGAAGACTGACTGAATTTAGGAAGACTGGCACATATTAGTAATCTGAACATTGTGGTCACTCATGTTGCTTGCTCTAAATTTCCAGGCCTGGGTTACAGGATGAAGCTCATCACCAAAAAGCAGGGAAAGCATAGTTCACTTGGAAAAGAAATTGCCAGGCAAGTATGTGGACCTATGTTTGACTCTCAGAACCTATGTAAAACCTATCACAGTGGTGTGTGCTTGTGTTTCCAGTACATTATTATGGAAGATTCCTGGGGCTCAGTGCCCAGGTATTTTAGGGAATTCCAGACGAAAGCTAAAGATACTGGTCCAAAATTGATGGCATCTAAGAACAGCATCATATGTTAAATTCTAGCTTCTATGTGCACATATGTACACACACACACACACACACACACACACACACACACACACACAAACACGTAAAAGTGTACTTATATATTTCAGAATTTAATCACATGATAGTGAATCATTCCTTATAATGTATTTGGAAAAAACTTCCAATATGTCAGACACTCAAAAAGATCATTAAATTGATTACATGTTTGTAGTCAGATACAGTAATGCCTGTCAGTTTACTGCTACTACTTTCTAGGGTATGTGCTGTGTTATATACTAGTTTTAACATTTGTAAACTAAAATTCAAGATGGTAATCACTTTATGAGGCTCAACATAGCCTTCAGTTATTGTTCTTTGTCATGTTCACTGAGAAGTGTGTTACAAGCAACAATTTTGCTACATTAGAAAGCAGAATTCAACAAGTTTTGATAACTGTGTGCACCCCCAGAAAACCCACAATCAAGATTAAAGCCAGGGCTGCAGGGATGCCTCAGCTACGAAGTATTTGCAATGCAGGCATCAAATTCTAATTTCAATTTCTGGATCCTCATAAAATCTTGGCACAATAACGTGCATCAGTACTTCCAATGCTGGGGTAGTAGAGCAAGGTATCTGGAACTTGATGGGCAGCCACCCAAGCTGAATCAGTGAACTACAGGCTTGGTAGAAAAAAAAATGCTGTTTCAAACTTCAGGTAAAAAGGATAAGGAAGATGCCTAAGAGTGGATTCTAGGTCTCCAAATACACACACAAACAGTCAAGCATAAGCTAAACAAATGCATGTTCACACACACACACACACACACACACACACACACACACACACACAGAGAGAGAGAGAGAGAGAGAGAGAGAGAGAGAAGTGATGAGACATTTATTTCTATTATATACAATCTTCATATCTTTTTATTGTATTACTCTCTATTGATCTCCACTTTGAGCAACCACTGATATGTCTTTGCCCTGATAAATTACGATTTGGAGGATAGAGAAAGCTCTGTTTTTTAAGGGCACTTGATGTTCTTGATAACAATTAGGATTCTACTCTTACCTCTATGGCAGTTCCCAGCCACAAGTAACTTCAGGTCCAGCGAAAGGAGACACTCTCTCCTGGTCTGTGTGCATACAGCAAATACATGATAAACAAATGCATACAGGCAAAAAACTCATACAAATTTAATATTTTTTTTCCTTTTTCTTTTTTTTTGGAGCTGGGGACCGAACCCAGGGCCTTGCGCTTCCTAGCAAGCGCTCTACCACTGAGCTAAATCCCCAACCCCACAAATTTAATATTTTTAACTTTAAAGTTTTTTACTTAATTTTTATTGAATGTATGTATTAGTGTCTGTCAACATGAGAAAAAGAACCAGTAGAGGGCAGAAGAAGGTGTATTACTGTGGGGAACAAATGACCACTTAGTATATCTAGTCCTCTCCTTCAACCTTTATTGGCGTTCTCGGGAACAAAGTCAGATCCTTAAATTCTCATAACAAGTGCTATTACATTCTGATCCACCTCACTAGCCCAAACATGGCTCTTTGCACCTAGAGCAATGGTTCTGAAATATAATTGTGTTCTTGGGTAGAACTACACATGGTCATTCAGTAGTGGATAGTTTCCTGTAATGTGGAGACATCACAGTTTGTATATGTGTTCACCTTATAACGGACATTTCAACTGTTTTTAGGTTTTAGTTTCTGTAAATAAAGTTGCTATGATTTAATTCCTCAATCTTTATTTGGAATGGGTTTGCATCTGCCTTTAGTGAAAAATTAGTTGTAGAATGACCAAGTCATGTGGTAGAGTATATAGCACTTAACTTCCTTCGTGATATTTGCTGTTTGAGTCTTTTTCCAGGGAGACATGTCATACATGTGATTACTTACCCCAGATATTGGACACACAACAGACCAAGCAGAAGCTCCAAAGTCAAATGTGGTGAACCAGTGACTGGAGTTATTAACAGGAGTGTAGCTGGGTTGTTACTTACAGACTCAAGAAGCTTCAAAAGTGGATGCCTCACTGAAATTCCCACCCCAAAATTAAGAAGAAAATACGGTGGAAGCTTTTACATTAATTCACCTTGATTAGAAAACTTACTTAGGAAGTAGTTGCTTGCATAAAAATGAAAAACAGAATATGAGACTCTATCTCTGACCTGAGACAACAAAGCTAATGCTGAGCTATTGATTCCTGTCTTTGAACACTTGCTTGCATAGATCTGACTATTGACAAGTACAGTTTGCTAAAATACAATTGCCTCACTAAACACCTACACATCTCAGCTTCTAAAAATCTTGCTGAGGTCTGAAAGCTATAATTTTTTTTCTTTTTTCTTTTTCCTTTTTTTCTGAGCTGGTGACCGAACCCAGGGCCTTGCACTTGCTAGGCAAGCGCTCTACCACTGAGCTAAATCCCCAACCCCATAAAATTTCTTTTAAGAAAGGGATAAAAAGACCACTCTGGAATAATCAATGGTGATGGAGACAAGATTATAGACATGCCTACTCTTACTTAATATATGAAATAGTTCTAATGGTGCTGGGCATCTTTAGATTATGACATAGAGGCTACAGCTATATGCTAATTAGACAGATCTCCTAGTACTAAGTATATCTTGTTGGAGGGGTGAGCTCCCTTCCCAAATGCGAGTGATGATCCATGGAATCTGCAGAACTGAGAGCCCATTTTGGCATCTGAAAGACTCACTCAGCCAGATAGTCTTCTACCTGAACAGTTGTTCTCAGCCCTTATAAGCTTGGGGTGGTGGTGCTCATAAACCCTTTAACTAAGAGCTCTTCCAGACATGTGAAGTTGTTCACTCCTGAGTTTAGTGAGCCTCTCCATGCTTCCTTAAAAAAATATTACAACACAGAGAAAAAGTATGCAAAGTATGCATTTTATTTTTGTTGTTTGTTTTGAGATTATATTTACATATTTTCCATTCTGCCTGGTTCTCCATCGAATTCTTTAATTGTTCATATATATGCATATTTTATGTATATGTATACTTATGCTACTTTATGTACATTTTAAGAATAAAATGAACATATATATATATATATATATATATATGAAAAGAAAACTATTCAGTTAGATCATAGTTGTAGCCTCTATGTTATTGCATACACACACGTGTGTGTGTATGTATATATATACACGCATGTATATAACCTTCTCATTCTAGATAATATCATTTTTATATATGTTTGTTTTTAGGTTTTCAGGGCTTACCATTTCATCTTCACTAATCCCTGAGGAAGACCATTTCTCCCAGTCCCAACCTTCCTTAATTCCATGTGTGGGCTTGAAACCTACTGATCTTTTCATTATTGACTTTGCCATGTGCATTGTTGTTCTTTTTCTGCTCATGTATAGGGAGCCATGCTAATGAAACTTAGCTGACATGGTAACTGCATCTGGGTTCTTTGAGCACCAGGCTCTGATTTAGCACACTTAGACAGGTTCATGCAAATACACATACATAAAAAATATTTTTGGGTGTTGTTTTTGTTGCCTTTTCGTTTTAGTTGTTTCTTTTCAAGATAGATTCGCACTATGTATCTTGGGCTATCCTGAAACTCATTATGTAGATAATCCTGGCCTCACATTCAAAGCATCTTCCATTCTGTCCCTCCCAATTGCTATTAAAGTTATATCCTACTACACATGGCTCCATAAACATTTTTTTTAAACAGAGTACTCAAGATTTGGAAGGAAATGAGGTAGAGGATGAGGCCTGCAGGAAAAAAAAAAAAAAAAACAGGGATAGAGAATGGATTTTATCAAAGAAAATTATATGCATACAGCAAATTCTCAATCAATAAAAATAAAATATGTAGTTGCCTATTTTGCTTCTATATTGCTGTGATAAAACACTAACTAAAACTAACTTGGCAGTGGTGGTGATGACAGTTTATTTTGCAACATTCTGGTATATGTACAGACTGTGGCAGAAGAATGCATACTGGCTTACTTCTCCTGACTTATTTAGTTTACTTTCTTTTACAATCAAGGACTACACAGAATCCTCCATTACTAATCATTAAGCAAGAGAACATCCCTTTACATGCCATCAAGACAATATAATTGAAGCGATTCCTCAGTTAAGTTTTCCTCTTGGAAGGTGGCTCTCATTAACAAAAATTTAACTAAGCATGTATAATATTTACTCCCTAAGAGACTGACACTGATTTTTTTTAATGAGAGAGGGGGGGGGAAGAAAGGAAAAGGAATGAAGGAAAGAAGGGAAGAAGGGAGGATAAAAGGAAGGAAGGGGAAGGAGGGAGGAAGGGAGGGAGGAAAGGAGGGAAGGAAGGAAGGAAGGAAGGAAGGAAGGAAGGAAAGAAGGAAGTGAATAGCCTTTGTTGTGGCTCATGCTGATGAATTCTAAGAATGAGTCTTAGGTGAAAAGATGATTGATTGAGACTTTCATGCTAATCTCACATGTCTGATGCAATGCTGGATAGTCTACATAGAACTTTGTGTAGCCTGTGAGTAACCTCAGGAGATGTAGAAAGCTCCTCTTTTTTAATTAGCTTGAGAAATGGCACACTTCTATATGAGAGTTTTATTTCTAAGAATAACTGTGATGTGATGTCCGTATTGTCAACTTGATGAGATTTAGATCACTTGGGAGATGGACCTCAAGGTGTACCTATGAAGGGGAATCTTAATTAGGTTAATTAAGGTGGGAAGATCTACCCACTGAGCACTGCAATTCTCTGGGATGAATCTGGGACTATAAACAAGAGGAAGTGAGCTGAACACTAGCCTGTCATTGCTTCCTAATGACAGAAATGATGTGACCAGCTTGTCTCTACTTCTACTGATGAATGTGATATATAGTGGACTAAGAGCTTGCCTGTGTTTGCTTCCTGATTGTGGAAATTAATGTCTCGACCCTGTCTCTGCTTTCAGTTAATAGATATTATGTAAACAGCTACTTCAGGCTGTTGCTGCCTTGATTTCCCTCTTATGATGGCCTATTCCTAGAACTGTGAGCCCAAGGAACCTGTTTCCTTCTAGCAGTGTCATCTCTCCCACCCTATCTTTTATTTTCTTAATAATAGGTATTCTGACAGGAGTTACATAAAATCTTAGAGCAGGTTTCATTTGCAGTCTTCTCATAACTAAAGATGTTTAACATTTTGTGGTCCTTTGTTCTTCTCCTTTCAAGAATTACATGTTTGGTCCATTAGCACATTTACTGATTGAGGCATGTGTGTGTGTGTGTGTGTGTGTGTGTGTGTGTGTGTGTGTGTGTGTGTTTGTGTGTGTGTGTGTGTGTTTGTGTGTTTCTGTGTTTGTGTGTGTGTGTGTGTGTGTGTGTGTGAGAGAGAGAGAGAGAGAGAGAGAGAGAGAGAGAGAGAGAGAGAGAGAGAAGGAGAGAGGGAGAGAGAGTTTTGCAGTTCTTTATATATTCCAGATATTAACTTCCAGTCAGAATTATAGCTGGTGTCAACGTCTCTTATCCAAAGAGACTTGCCATTTTGGGGATTGACCTTAGTGACATCTATTATTATTCACATGTGTCCGAAAGTATCAATTTTTTTACTTCCTGAGATTCTTTGGAAAGAAAAAACACCCATACAACAAGGGCCTCTTTTATGTCATCATTTTTCACTGACTATCTCTATTGACAAGCTCTTGGGATAATCATAAACAGTATTCCTTGCTTTGAGGATCTCACAGTCTAACAGGCAGTACACAAAGATAATCTGTTCTATTTTACTTTTCACCACGGACTTCATAATCTTCATAAGAATATAGGTTTGTTGATGTAGAAATGGAGGCTGTACCCTGACTCAGCACCAGATAAACATATATGTTTGTTAGGAGCGATGACCTTGAAACAGTCCATTATTGATGTTAATACTATGGTTAGAGTTAAGTATGACTGGGCTCCTGAAAAATCCCCAGGCAGCTGCACTAGACTAATACAAATCTGGTGGTCAGGATGAATAATGATATGATAAAGGTGTGACCTTGCTGAGAAATACATTTGATTTCAAGATGTCCAATGTAACCTGTAACCTTTCTGAAAAGACAACATCCTGCTGACTAATAGATATGAGAAGCCTGTAACCTTTCTGAAAAAAATTAACATCTTGTTGACATCAACTGACCATACAAATACTGTGTCCTTGGCCTGCATAAATGTTTTCCGACCCCCACCCCCCGCTCTCTGTTACCCCTGTTATGGTATAAATTCAGCCTTGGGAAACAATAAAATTATCACCTTGATCAGACTCTAGTCTTGGTGTCTTTCCCATCGCTTGTCTCCCATTCTCTTCCAGCTATGCTCTGTACCCTCGTTGGGACATTTTTGGTTGTCTGTGATCACAAAACTACCACAGCAGTGTTTGAGACAGCTAAAAATTCTAATATCTAGACATAAAATTAGGAGTCAGTGTTAACTAGGTGGTATCCAAACCCCAATAGCAAAGACAATAAATGATGTAGTACTTTCCTTTTCCTTTGGTCTTGCACTTGGTCTATCTTCCTGTTGTAATTAGATCATTGGAGACTTGTCCAATTAAAGCAAAACTAATTCAGGTTTCCTTGGGCTCCCCAGCTGTTACTAAACACTACAGCTGACATCTTAAGTAATGTTTCCATATTGGGCTGGAGTAAAAAGAATGAACAGGAGCTACTTCCTTCCATTGGGAATTCATGTCTACCTCTTGTAAATAGGAGTACTTTGGATCCAAAGCTGGAAATACCAACTATTTTATTTTTTTTTTTAAATTCTGTTGCCAGAACTGGGCATATTCTGTCTTCCATACACAGACCAACTCATACATTTAAATAAAGTAAAATCATTTAAAGAATTTTTCCAGTCACATATATATATATATGTATATATATATATATAGATAGATATAGATAGATATAGATATAGATATAGATATAGATAGAGATAGAGATAGAGATAGAGATAGAGATAGAGATAGAGATAGAGATAGATGTAGATATAGATATAGATATAGATATATAGATATTACAGAAGGCATAAGCTATTTCATGGATTTGTTTGCTAAATATCTTTAAATGGGATTCACCAGACAAGAAAATAAAAATCACTATTTGCCAAAAATGGTGTTTCAAATAGAGTACATTTGAGGTTGTCCTAAACTTGGGAAGAACATAAGCATAAAGATCATCTTTAGTCTTTTTACTTATTTTACTCTCTGTCTGCACCCACTGACAATATAAGCTTTCTAAGAAAGTTGTTGTCATGAGCAGAATTCTTGAGTTATCATTATGACATGAATATATATCCTGCTAATTTTTCACAAGGCGGTGCCAGCTGACTATTGGAGCCTTATAAGTCCATGTGATCTTGATGTTCTTATGACTTGGCATACCCTTGAAAATAATTGACTCCTTCTTTGTTGTAAACTGTGCTTAGGTTTGTAAGAAATCATCTGTACTCTACCAGTCTGCATAGCAAATGATAGTGGAGAGGATTCAAGAGGATTCAATGATAACGTGGCCAGAGTTACCAAAGGGTTGCAGCTCTCCAAGTGAAAGCCAGAGAAAGGAGGGGACACATTGGGCAGTGAGCAGCCAAAGTCAGGTCCACTGAGTAGTAAGTGGCTGTATTAGACTTGGATATATGACTGGATGTGCCAGGTTGAGGTCCAGTGAAGAAATCTTTGGGACAGAATACTCTTTTCTGCTGTGTTAGAGCTTCATAAGACAGGCCTTCTAAGATGACCTTGATGAAATAACTACTGCACTTCATTCTTTGTACATAGGATCTTATTGACATTTTGGGGTGGATTGGGATGTAAAGACTGATGTTTTCTGTTGATTTAGTTGAGATGTCAGGGATGCCTCATCTGCATGTGGAGTAAATTCAGCTGTGGCCCCTACTATGACTGATTGCCACAGTGCTCACAATGGGTTGTCATGGTCATAGGTTCCAGGACTGGAACCTGGTTGGGAGTATATTTACATGCCCACATTTCTCATGTATGAGAATTGTAATGGTTCCTGAATCCGCTTGACATTATCAGGTTTTCTGTCTGGTGGCATGATCCACTGTCCCACAGTTGTTAGGCCACTTTTCAGAATTCTTTTCAGAAGTGTGGTCCTTAGGACATTGCATCTTAAAGCAGCTTAAGGGAACCACATAAATACCTGATATGATGTGGGCTACTACTACACAGCAGGTAATTCTACTTTGACCAAAACTATATCACCTGGACAGAAACTTATAAGTTAAAGCCTTTTACAGTTGCTTGGATTTTTTTCTTGCAGGTAGTTCCACAAAAATTATTTTTAGTGTTGTGGATCCCACATACAGGATGTCTACTTTGGCAAAATATAAATTGAGGCTAAAGACCTTACAAGGGACAAAAGCTGTCATTTCTGGAAATATTTGGGTTTCCGTTTTTGTCATCACACAAATCACAGAAACAACACCATTGTTATTGTTTTTTGTTGGAAATGTCAACAACAACAAAAAGATATAGCTATGCCTGATACAGGTGCCACTACTCAGACTACCTTCCTCCTAGTTACACCGATGTTTTTCAGGTATGCAGTATCTCACAGATAGTGTTGTGCTTTCTACTTTAAAATTGTTTGTTTTGCTTTAAATAAATGACTAAAATCACTGATTGTATGCAAAGTTTTTGTTTGCTTTTAAAATCACAAATATGTTTCCTGGAAGTGACTTTTTTAAAACATGAAATTGTTAGGCCACCTCTAGAAAGACACCAGGAGAGAAATTTGTCCCTGTTTGTAAATTTGGGGAGAAGGAAAGAAGCACGTATAGGGAAGACCTGTACCAGATTGGTCATGATGAGTACTTTTTATATTATAATCAATGTATTGTGTATGTACAATTCTTTCTCATTACTGTTCCTATAGTTGGCAATAATAAGTACTTTCTGAAATGTTTATTCTTCCTAGATGTTCTGAAGTGACTGGCAGAACTTAGATGTAGAAGTAGTAAAAATAACATTAAGTATCTTTTTGTTATGCTGTCATGTTTTCATGGGAATGGCCAAGCCCTTTAAGACTGGCACAACTTGCATTTGTGACACAGTACAGAGGAGAAGAAAGTACAAAATGTTAAATCAAAGTTCTCATACTGAGGAAGAGGAACCAGTTTGTCATTTTTATTTTTGTGTGTAAATAAAGGACAAAGGAATCTATTTTTCCCATTTTTATTAAATTGAGTATTTATTTACATTTCAAATGTTACTCCCTTTCCCACTTACCATCAGCCCCCTAACCCCTTCCCCTCCCCTTCTGTAAGAGTGTTCCCCTCCACAACCACCGCTCTTAGGATCTCCCCCCAACAATCCCCTACACTGTGAGTCCAACCTTGCCAGGACCAAGGTCTTCCCCTTCCACCGGTGCCCCAACAAGGCTAGTCACTGCTACATAGCAGTTGGAACCCAGGGTAAGTCCATATATAGTCTTTGGGTAGTGGTTTAATCCCTGGAAGTTCTGGTTGGTTGGCATTATTGTTCTTATAGGGTTACAAGCCCCTTCATCTCTTTTAGTCCTTTCTCTAATTCCTGCAACGGTGGTCCCGTTCTCAGTTCAGTGGTTTGCTGCTAGCATTTGCCTCTGTATTTGACACGTTCTGGCTGTGTCTCTCAGGATAGATCTATATTCGGTTCCTGTCAGCATGCACTTTTTAGCTTCATCCATCTCATCTAGTTTGATGGCTGTAATTATATGGGCCACGTCGGGGGCAGGCTCTGAATGGCTGATCCTTCAGTTTCTGCTATAAACTTTGCCTCCCTTTCACCTCCTATGGATATTTGTTCCCCTTCTAAAGAAGGAGTGAAGTATCGGCACTTTGGCTATCCTTCTTGAGTTTAATTGATCCATGCATTGCATCTTGGGTAATTCAAGCATTTGGGCTAATATCCACTTATCAATGAGTGCATACCAAATGCCTTTTTTCTTTTTCTTTTTTCCTGTGATTGGGTTACCTTTTGCCTATGAATTTCATAAAGTCATTGTTTTTGATAACTGTCTAGTACTCCATTGTTTAGATGTACCACATTTTCTGTATCCATTCCTCTGTTGAAGGGCATGTTGGATCTTTCTGGCTATTATAAATAAGGCTGCTATGAACGTAGTGGGACATGTGTCCTTGTTGTGTGTTGGAGCACCTTTTGGGTATATGCCCAGGAGAGGTAAAGCGGGGTCCTCAGGTAGTGCAATGTACAATTTTCTGAGGAACCTCCAGACTGATTTCCAGAGAGGTTTTAGCAGGTTGCAATCCCACCTACAAATGAGGAGTGTTCCTCTTTCTCTACATCCTTGCCAGAATGTGCTGTTGCCTAAGTTTTTAATTTTAGCCAACCTGACTGGTGTGAGGTGGAATCTTTTGGTTATTTTGATTTGCATTTCCCTGATGACTAAGAATGTTGAACATTTTCCAAGGTGCTACTCAGTCATTAGATATTCCTCAGCTGTGAATTTTTCGTTTAGCTCTGTATCCCATTTTTTAACTTACAAGATCTTTCTACACGTTAAAGAAAAGTCAGCAAATTGAGTGTATGTAAATGACAAAGAAGCCTTAACTTATGAGATCTTCCTACATGTTAAAGAAGTCAGAAAATTATATAAAGCATATTTTTTCATGCGTATGGGTGTGTATGTAAGTACATATTTGTGTGCAAGTGTGTGTATCTGTGCATGCCTGTGGCAATATGTGTAAGCATACATATGTACTCAGGAGTGATCATGCCCTTGGAGTCAGAAAAGACTGTCAATTATCCTCCTGTATCACTCTCCATATAAACTTTTGAGCAGGGACTCTCCCTAAACCTGGGTCTTTTTTTTTTTCAGCTATGCTGGCAGACAGCAAGGCTGGGCTATTCAGCTCTCTCATATAGATGAGAGCTAAAGTTATAAGTGTATGTAGGAATCCCAGCTTATTACATGGGTAACAAGATGCAAATTCTGTTCCTCAGGATTTCACAGTTAGCACTCTTTTTTTTTTTTTATTAACTTGAGTATTTTTTATATACATTTCAAGTGTTATTCCCTTTCCCGGTTTCCGGGCAAACATCCCCCTCCCCCCTCCCCTTCCTTATGGGTGTCCCCCTCCCAACCCTCCCCCCATTGCCACCCTCCCCCCATAGTCTAGTTCACTGGGGGTTCAGTCTTAGCAGGACCCAGGGCTTCCCCTTCCACTGGTGCTCTTAGTAGGATATTCATTGCTACCTATGGGGTCAGAGTCCAGGGTCAGTCCATGTATAGTATTTAGGAAGTGGCTTAGTCCCTAGAAGCTCTGGTTGCTTGACATTGTTGTACTTTTGGGGTCTCGAGCCCCTTCAAGCTCTTCCAGTTCTTTCTCTGATTCCTTCAACGGGGGACCTATTCTCAGTTCAGTGGTTTGCTGCTGGCATTCGCCTATGTATTTGCTGTATTCTGGCTGTGTCTCTCAGGAGCGATCTACATCCGGCTCCTGTCGGTCTGCACTTCTTTGCTTCATCCATCTTGTCCAATTGGGTGGCTGTATATGTATGGGCCACCTGTGGGGCAGGCTCTGAATGGGTGTTCCTTCAGTCTCTGTTTTAATCTTTGCCTCTCCCTTCCCAGCCAAGGGTATTCTTTTTCCTCATTTAAAGAAGGAGTGAAGCATTCACATTTTGATCATCCGTCTTGAGTTTCGTTTGTTCTAGGGATCTAGGGTAATTCAAGCATTTGGGCTAATAGCCACTTATCAATGAGTGCATACCATGTATGTCTTTCTGTGATTGGGTTAGCTCACTCAGGATGATATTTTCCAGTTCCAACCATTTGCCTACGAATTTCATAAACTCGTTGTTTTTGATAGCTGAATAATATTCCATTGTGTAGATGTACCACATTTTCTGTATCCATTCCTCTGTTGAAGGGCATCTGGGTTCTTTCCATTATCTGGCTATTATAAATAAGGCTGCGATGAACATAGTGGAGCACGTGTCTCTTTTATATGTTGAGGCACCTTTTGGGTATATGCCCAAGAGAGGTATAGCTGGATCCTCAGACAGTTCAATGTCCAATTTTCTGAGGAACCTCCAGACTGATTTCCAGAATGGTTTTACCAGTCTGCAATCCCACCAACAATGGAGGAGTGTTCCTCTTTCTCCACATCCTTGCCAGCATCTGCTGTCACCTGAGTTTTTGATCTTAGCCATTCTCACTGGTGTGAGGTGAAATCTCAGGGTTGTTTTGATTTGCATTTCCCTTATGACTAAAGATGTTGAACATTTCTTTAGGTGTTTCTCAGCCATTCGGCATTCCTCAGCTGTGAATTCTTTGTTTAGCGCTGAACCCCATTTTTTCATAGGGTTATTTGTTTCCCTGCGGTCTAACTTCTTGAGTTCTTTGTATATTTTGGATATAAGGCCTCTATCTGTTGTAGGATTGGTAAAGATCTTTTCCCAATCTGTTGGTTGCCGTTTTGTCCTAACCACAGTGTCCTTTGCCTTACAGAAGCTTTGCAGTTTTATGAGATCCCATTTGTCGATTCTTGATCTTAGAGCATAAGCCATTGGTGTTTTGTTCAGGAAATTTTTTCCAGTGCCCATGTGTTCCAGATGCTTCCCTAGTTTTTCTTCTATTAGTTTGAGTGTGTCTGGTTTGATGTGGAGGTCCTTGATCCACTTGGACTTAAGCTTTGTACAGGGTGATAAGCATGGATCGATCTGCATTCTTCTACATGTTGCCCTCCAGTTGAACCAGCACCATTTGCTGAAAATGCTATCTTTTTTCCATTGGATGGTTTTGGCTCCTTTGTCAAAAATCAAGTGACCATAGGTGTGTGGGTTCATTTCTGGGTCTTCAATTCTATTCCATTGGTCTATCTGTCTGTCTCTGTACCAATACCATGCAGTTTTTATCACTATTGCTCTGTAATACTGCTTGAGTTCAGGGATAGTGATTCCCCCTGAAGTCCTTTTATTGTTGAGGATAGCTTTAGCTATCCTGGGTTTTTTGTTATTCCAAATGAATTTGCAAATTATTCTGTCTAACTCTTTGAAGAATTGGATTGGTATTTTGATGGGGATTGCATTGAATCTGTAGATTGCTTTTGGAAAAATGGCCATTTTTACTAAATTAATCATGCCAATCCATGAGCATGGGAGATCTTTCCATCTTCTGAGGTCTTCTCCAATTTCTTTCCTCAGTGTCTTGAAGTTCTTATTGTACAGATCTTTTACTTGCTTGGTTAAAGTCACCCCGAGGTACTTTATATTATTTGGGTCTATTATGAAGGGTGTCGTTTCCCTAATTTCTTTCTTGGCTTGTTTCTCTTTTGTATAGAGGAAGGCAACTGATTTATTTGAGTTAATTATATACCCAGCCACTTTGCTGAAGTTGTTTATCAGCTTTAGTAGTTCTCTGGTGGAACTTTTGGGATCACTTAAATATACTATCATGTCATCTGCAAATAGTGATATTTTGACCTCTTCTTTTCCGATCTGTATCCCCTTGATCTCCTTTTGTTGTCTGATTGCTCTGGCTAGAACTTCAAGAACTATATTGAATAAGTAGGGAGAGAGTAGGCAGCCTTGTCTAGTCCCTGATTTTAGTGGGATTGCTTCAAGTTTCTCTCCATTTAGTTTAATGTTAGCAACTGGTTTGCTGTATATGGCTTTTACTATATTTATGTATGGGCCTTGAATTTCTATTCTTTCCAGGACTTTTATCATGAAGGGGTGTTGAATTTTGTCAATGCTTTCTCAGCATCTAATGAAATGATCATGTGGTTTTGATCTATCAGTTTGTTTATATAATGGAGCATGTTGATGGTTTTCGGTATATTAAACCATCCCTGCACGCCTGGGATGAAGCCTACTTGACCATGGTCGATGATTGTTTTCATTTGCTCTTGGATTCGTTTTGCCAGAATTTTATTGAGTATTTTTGCATCGATATTCATAAGGGAAATTGGTCTGAAGTTCTCTTTCTTTGTATGTCTTTGTGTGGTTTAGGTATAAGAGTAATTGTGGCTTCGTATTAGGGATTCGGTAGTGCTCCATCTGTTTCAATTTTGTGGAATAGTTTGGATAATATTGGTATGAGGTCTTCTATGAAGGTTTGATAGAATTCTGCACTAAACCCGTCTGGACCTGGGCTCTTTTTGGTTGGGAGACCTTTAATGACTGCTTCTATTTGCTTAGGAGTTATGGGGTTGTTTACCTGGTTTATCTGTTCCTGATTTAACTTCGATACCTGGTATCTGTCTAGGAAATTGTCCATTTCCTGAAGATTTTCAAGTTTTGTTGAATATAGGTTTTTATAGTAAGATCTGATGATTTTTTGAATTTCCTCTGAATCTGTAGTTATGTCTCCCTTTTCATTTCTGATTTTGTTAATTTAGACGCACTCTCTGTGTCCTCTCGTTAGTCTGGCTAAGGGTTTATCTATCTTGTTGATTTTCTCAAAGAACCAACTTTTGGTTCTGTTGATTCTTTCTATGGTCCTTTTTGTTTCTACTTGGTTGATTTCAGCTCTGAGTTTGATTATTTCCTGCCTTCTACTCCTCCTGGGTGTATTTGCTTCTTTTTGTTCTAGAGCTTTTAGGTGTGCTGTCAAGGTGCTGACATATGCTCTTTCCTGTTTCTTTCTGCAGGCACTCAGCGCTATGAGTTTTCCTCTTAGCACAGCTTTCATTGTGTCCCATAAGTTTGAGTATGTTGTATCTTCATTTTCATTAAATTCTAAAAAGTTTTTAATTTCTTTTTTTATTTCTTCCTTGACCAGGTTATCATTGAGTAGAGCATTGTTCAATTTCCACGTATATGTGGGCATTCTTCCCTTATTGTTATTGAAGACCAGTTTTAGGCCGTGGTGGTCCGATAGCATGCATGGGATTATTTCTATCTTTCTGTACCTGTTGAGGCCCGTTTTTTGACCAATTATATGGTCAGTTTTGGAGAAAGTACCATGAGGAGCTGAGAAGAAGGTATATCCTTTTGCTTTAGGATAGAATGTTCTATAAATATCCGTTAAGTCCATTTGGCTCATGACTTCTCTTAGTCTGTCGACATCACCATTTAATTTCTGTTTCCATGATCTGTCCATTGATGAGAGTGGTGTGTTGAAATCTCCCACTATTATTGTGTGAGGTGCAATGTGTGCTTTGAGCTTTAGTAAGGTTTCTTTTACGTATGTAGGTGCCCTTGTATTTGGGGCATAGATATTTAGGATTGAGAGTTAATCTTGGTGGATTTTTCCTTTGAGGAATATGAAGTGTCCTTCCTTATCTTTTTTGATGACTTTTAGTGGGAAATTGATTTTATTTGATATTAGAATGGCTACTCCAGCTTGCTTCTTCTGACCATTTGCTTGGAAAGTTGTTTTCCAGCCTTACACTCTGAGGTAGTGTCTGTCTTTGTGTCTGAGGTGTGTTTCCTGTAGGCAGCAGAATGCAGGGTCCTCGTTGCATATCCAGTTTGTTAATCTATGTCTTTTTATTGGTGAGTTGAGGCCATTGATATTGAGAGATATTAAGGAATAGTGATTATTGCTTCCCTTTATATTCATATTTGGATGTGAGGTTATGTTTGTGTGCTTTTCTTCTCTTTGTTTTGTTTCCAAGACGATTAGTTTCTTGCTTCTTCTAGGGTATAGCTTGCCTCCTTATGTTGGGCTTTACCATTTATTATCCTTTGTAGTGCTGGATTTGTGGAAAGATATTGTGTAAATTTGGTTTTGTCATGGAATATCTTGGTTTCTCCATCAAAGTTAATTGAGAGTTTTGCTGGATACAGTAACCTGGGCTGGCATTTGTGTTCTCTTAGGGTCTGTATAACATCAGTCCAGGATCTTCTGGCCTTCATAGTTTCTGGCGAGAAGTCTGGTGTGATTCTGATAGGTCTCCCTTTATATGTTACTTGACATTTTTCCCTTACTGCTTTTAATATTCTTTCTTTATTTTGTGCGTTTGGTGTTTTGACAATTATGTGACGGGAGGTGTTTCTTTTCTGGTCCAATCTATTTGGAGTTCTGTAGGCTTCTTGTATGTCTATGGGTATCTCATTTTTTAGGTTAGGGAAGTTTTCTTCTATGATGTTGTTGAAGATATTTACTGGTCCTTTGAGCTGGGAGTCTTCACTCTCTTCTATACCTATTATCCTTAGGTTTGATCTTCTCATTGAGTCCTGGATTTCCTGTATGTTTTGGACCAGTAGCTTTTTCCGCTTTACATTATCTTTGACAGTTGAGTCAATGATTTCTATGGAATCTTCTGCTCCTGAGATTCTCTCTTCCATCTCTTGTATTCTGTTGGTGAAGCTTGTATCTACAGCTCCTTGTCTCTTCTTTTGGTTTTCTATATCCAGGGTTGTTTCCATGTGTTCTTTCTTGATTGCTTCTATTTCCATTTTTAATTCCTTCAACTGTTTGATTGTGTTTTCCTGGAATTCTTTCAGGGATTTTTGTGTCTCCTCTCTATGGGCTTCTACTTGTTTATTTATGTTTTCCTGGAATTCTTTCAGGGATTTTTGTGTCTCCTCTCTATGGGCTTCTACTTGTTTATTTATGTTTTCCTGGAATTCTTTCAGGGATTTTTGGGATTCTTTCAGGCGTTTTTGCGATTCCTCTCTGTAGGCTTCTACTTGTTCTCTAAGGGAGTTCTTCACATCTTTCTTGAAGTCCTCCAGCATCATGATCAAAAATGATTTTGGAACTAGATCTTGCTTTTCTGGTGTGTTTGGATATTCCATGTTTGTTTTGATGGGAGAATTGGGCTCCGATGGTGCCATGTAGTCTTGGTTTCTGTTGCTTGGGTTCCTGCGCTTGCCTCTCACCATCAGATTATCTCTAGTGTTACTTTGTTCTGCTATTTCTGACAGTGGCTAGACTGTCCTATAAGCCTGTGTGTCAGGAGTGCTGTAGACCTGTTTTCCTCTCTTTCAGTCAGTTATGGGGACAGAGTGTTCTGCTTTCCGGCGTGTGGTTTTTCCTCTCTACAGGTCTTCAGCTGTTCCTGTGGGCCTGTGTCTTGAGTTCACCAGGCAGCTTTCTTGCAGCAGAAAAGTTGGTCTTACCTGTGGTCCCCGGGCTCAAGTTCGCTCGTGGGGTGCTGCCCACGGGCTCTCTGCAGCGGCAGCAACCAGGAAGACCTGTGCCGCCCCTTCCGGGAGCTTCAGTGCACCAGGGTTCCAGATGGTCTTTGGCTTTTTCCTCTGGCGTCCGAGATGTGTGTGCAGAGAGCAGTCTCTTCTGGTTTCCCAGGCTTGTCTGCCTCTCTGAAGGTTCAGCTCTCCCTCCCACGGGATTTGGGTGCAGAGAACTGTTTATCCGGTCTGTTTCCTTCTGGTTCTGGTGGTGTCTCAGACACAGGGGTCCTGCCGCTCCTGGGCCCTCCCCCATGGGAGCCCAGAGGCCTTATACAGTTTCCTCTTGGGCCAGGGATGTGGGCAGGGGTGAGCAGTGTTGGTGGTCTCTTCCACTCTGCAGCCTCAGGAGTGCCCACCTGACCAGGCCCACAGTTAGCACTCTTAATGAATGAGGTATCTCTTCAGATACAAAGGAACGGTATCAAGATGGAACTCCTAGGAAGGAAGGTAGATAGATCAATGTATGAAAATACCACCAAACCTGAAGATAATTAAGTTTGACTCAGAGTTTGAGGAAAAGTGAGAGCTGCTTCTTTTTTTCCCAAATAATTTATTTATTTATTCTCTCACTTTACTTCCTGATGGAAGACCTCCTCACCCACACACATACACCCTTGTCTTTTCTGAGTCCCATTCTCACAGATCCCTCCTCTCCCCCCAGTTACTGGTTCACTTTCTCCTCAGAGAAGAAGCCCCTCCCCCTTGGATATCACACTGCCTCTGAGACATCCAGTCCCAGAAGGAATAAGCAGATCCTCTGCTCCTGAGTCTAAACCTGGCAGTCCAATTAGGAGAAGAGGATCTATTGGCAGGCAAAAAAATCAAAGAGGATGTCAGCTAAAATTGTTAGGCAATCTATAAGAAAGACCAAGCTGTTTATCGACTCAAAATGTGTAGGAGTCCTATATGTTCTTTTGTTTATCATTCAATCTCTCTGAACCCTCATGGGAATAATTTAGTTTACTCTGTAGTTCTTCTTTTGGTGTTCTTGAAACCTGCTTGCTTAATTCTGTTCTTCATTCTTCCACAAGATTCCCTGAGCTCTACCTGATGCTTGGCTGTGGGTTTCTTTATCTGTTTCATCTGCTGCTAGAATAATTTATCAGGAGAGAGTTATGCTAGATTTTTGTCTTCACAGAGTACCATTTATAGTGACTGAGATGTCTCTCTCACATGCAATGGGTTTCAAGATGGGGTAGTCATTTTTAGCTATTCCCTCAGTCTCTGCTAAAATCTTTATTTCTCCATGCTTTTCAGGCAGTAAATATTTAGGGTTAAAGGTTTTGTGCATGGATTAATGTCCCTTTCCCTCCACTGAAAGTGCCCCCTGACTATAGAAAGTATCACCTTTAGGAGAGAATTGAATCTTACAATTGTCCTCTGTTCTCCATATAACCCCAAGGCTCAGGCACATGTATGCACACACACACACACACACACACACACACACACACACACACACACACACACACACGCAAGAGAGAGAGAGACAGAGAGAGAGACAGAGAGAGAGACAGAGAGAGAGACAGAGAGAGAGAGAAGAAAGGGGATTCAATTTAAGTGCAAGAAGAATGCCTTCTATATTTGTGAGTATTGCAGCCCACTTGATTAGTATAAAAGATTACTCTTCAATGTCAAAATACTTATATTTTGAAGATACTTTTGTTATGGATAATCTTTGTTCTTGGATAGTGAATGTATTTATGTTACAAATGCCATCTCATTTTCTCCATCTTCCACACTCCCTCCTCCTGTGTCTGTGAGGATGCTCCTACTCCCAGCTACCCACTCCCACTGCAACATCCTGGCATTCCCCTACATTGTGGAAACAAAACTTCACAGAACTAAGGTTTTTCATCCTAATTATGCTGGACAAAACTATCCTTTCCTGCAAAAGCAACTGGAGCCATGACTCTCTCCATCTGTACACATTGATTGGCTGTTTAGTCTCGGGGAGCTCTAGTGTAGTATGGTTGTATGATATTGTTGTTATTCCTATAGGGTTGCAAACCCCTCCAGCTCCCTCAATTCTTTCTCTAACACCTCCATTAGTGTCCCTGTGCTCAGTCCAGTGGTTAGCTGCAAGTCTCCTCATCTGTGTTTCTAAGACTTTGGCAGAGCCATTCATGAGACATCCATATCAGACTCCTGTCAGCAAGCCCTTCATGGCATCATCAATAATGACTGGGTTTGGTGGCTACATATTAGAGTGATACCCAAGTTGTGTAGTTTCTGGAAGTCCTCATCTTCATTCCCTACCCCACTCTTTGAGCCTGTATTTTATCCTCTGAGTATTTTGTTCTCCCTTCTAAGAAGGACTGAAACATCCACATTTTGAGCTACTTCTTGAGCTTCATATGATCTGTGATTTTTTTTTAGGTATTCCAAGCTTTTGAACTGATATCAAATTATCATTGAGTAAATATTATGTGTCTTCTTTTGTGACTAGATTACCTCATTTAGGATGATATTTTCTAGTTCAATCCATTTTTCAAAGAATTTCATGTAGTAATTGTTTTCAATAGCTGTGTAGTACTCCATTATGTAAATGTACCAAATTTTTCTATGCATTTCTCTGTTAAAGGACATCTGGGTTGTTTCCAGCTTCTGGCTATATAAATGATGTTGTTATGAACATAGTGGAACATGTGTCCTTATTATATGTTAGAGCACCTTTTGTGTGTATACCCAGGAGTGGTATATCTGGGTCTTCAGTTATTCCTATGTCCAATTTTCTGAGGAACCACCAGACTGATTTCCAGAGCGGTTATACCAGCTTTCAATCCCACCAACAATGGAGAGGTGTTCCTCTTCCTCCCTACCCCTTCCAATATCTGATGCCACCTGAGTTTTTGATCTTAGCCATTCGGACCTGGAATCTCACGGTTGTTTTGATTTGTTTTGTTTTGACTAGGGATGTTGAACATTTCTTTAGGTGTTCTGGATTGCCATTTTGCAAGGTCTGTCTTCACCTAAGAGCTATGTCTTTGGTAGATTTATAAAAATGTTTCCTGAAAGAGTTAGCTGAAATGAGAAGAGTCTCCTTCAGAGTAGGCAGCACCTTTCTTCAGGAAGCTGGCATAAAAAAAAAGGCTCAAGAACTCAGAACTTTCTGCATTCACTTCATGTCACTGAGCGAGTCCATATTGTTATTGTTGTTGTTGCTGTAGCTGCTGCTGCTGCTGCTGCTGTTGCTGCTGCTGCTGCTGATGATGATGATAATAATAATAATAAAGTAAGACTCCAACTTTTTTGGCATTCTAATATGAATTGAAAACTATCAAGTCCTCAGTATTTTTCAGGCCTTCAGAACCAGGTTGGAACTACTGAGGCATTTAGCATCATAGACTGTAGAGAAACCTTATTCATTAAGGTCACACTTTCCCTTTGTATAGCGAGGTCTTAAGATCAGCACAAATTGAGGACTTCCTTTATTAGCAGGGATTCTCCTTCTCTGACATTGACTAGGGAGCTCAAAACACCCAGTCTCTACTAGCATGTAGCCTTGGTGAGATTACAGGTTCAGAGTCCTTCCTCCTGATAAGTACAAGTCCTGCAAGCACCTGTATTCCCTGGAATGCCTCTTCTAGCAAATGAGACACCCCAAGCTGTAGTCAATGATGTGTGCCCACCATAGAAATGGCTACCCTGTTCCACAAACCTATATAACCTGTAATTCACCTCAAATAACGGTGAGCTGCCTCACAAAAGCTGGTCCTGGAGATAAGTCTGCCATTGCTATCTTACTTACAAAAACCCATCTTCTTTGGTTTGACTCTGCTCCCTTTGCTGTTTTGTATCAATGGCCAATTGTTGTTGTAAAATATACTAATAAAAAAGTATGGTTGTCTTTTACCCTGCTAGGTCTGCACTGCAGTGCCCCAAGATATCTGCTAGATATCTTGGCAGAAACACATCCCAGACACACACTTTCCTACACTCAAACCCTCTCATAAAAAACACACAACACAATAATCTTTGACCCAATTGGTAAGATATAATTGCCCACTTTAACATACAAAGCCTGGTACCATCCATCCCTTAAGAACATTGATAACAACCTGTAAATACACAGAGCAGAATCTTTACATCACCTGTCATGGCTTTTCCCCTCTTTCCTCTGTCCTGTCTATTCTCGTCTCCTCCTCTTCCTTCAAACTTCTCTCCTGCCCATCTTTCTTCTCCTCCAATGACAGGCCTCCTTCTATCCTGTACCTGCCTCACCTGTAGTTTACAAATTCAATGGCGAGGTTCTCTGGAAGTCACCTGATTCCTGATTATGTGACTAGGCAGCTGTACTTGCGGCAGTGGAATTAGCATCAACATTCAAACCACAACATTCAATGACCACGGGGAGAAGGGAAAACCACAAGGGACTGAGCACTTACCAGTTTCTCTGCCTCTCCAGTGTTCAGACAATCATTGTTGGATGATCTAGGACACATCATGTAGGTGATTTTAGAGAAATAGGTAGATAGATAAATGATAGACAGACATACAGACAGACAGACAGACAGATAGATAACTTGTTTTCATGATGAACTGTAAGGAAAAAACTTAGGATTTTGGATTTTTGAGGCAAGCATGTGGCCAAATGAACTACATCTCAGCTCCAATATTGAAATGATCATAATTTATTTATATACTAAATCTTCCAGATCAGTATTCAGTTTTAAATGTATAACTCCTCTCATTTGATGTGTAATTGAATTCAGTAAAACATATTCTTAAAAGCATACTAGCATACATAGTCACAAGCTTTCGTAAACACACAGCATTAAAAAAATCAAACAAAACTGAGTAACAAAGAAAAATAATTATTCTCCAACAAATGCAGCCATGTGATAAAACTTGCTTCTCTTTTGGAGGAGAATATACTTTGAAGCAAACACTTAGCTGTTTTTGTGATCCTCACAAGTCTCTGAGCACATTAAGGGTTAAAGCTCATCTCCAAGCCACTTCTGCTCCTGAGATCAACACAGGTGTTTGGTGTTACATAGCTTGTAAAGGACAATGTTGTACTACAAAGCAAGCTTCTTTAAAATATACAGATACTTTGATCCACAAATGTATTTCCAAGCATTTATCCAGATAAGTAATGTAATTGATGTAATATGGAGGCTCTGGTTAACTTGACCTCAAATAGATCATCCATTTCTGAGATATTTGCTTAGCTAATAGACCATGACTTTTTGAGATATTTGCTTGGCATTAATAATGTTCAGATATTAGTAACATTTACTTGTGTTTTACATGTGTATGTTTTACATGTATATATATATATATGTGTGTGTGTGTGTGTTTGTGTGTGTGTGTGTGTGTGTGTGTGTGTGTGTGTGTATGCTCATGTATCAAGTCACATATGGTGTGGGTACACCTGCACATATGTATGAGAGAGGATAGCAATATCTTAGACATTCATACTAAAAGGTTATATGAAACGTGGTATTTTAGATTAATCACGTAGAATGAGAGATGCAACATTAACTAAAATTAAGGGATGGGCAAATGGAGTTCATCTGCTTGGCCTATATGGTTGATTTTTTTATTTTTAAATTGTTACATATGTCTGATAATAAGTCCAAAGAGTATATCCAGAGCAAAATGAGAAAAAAAACTAAACAAAACTTTGTGAAATTATGGTATACTTGTATTACAGGATATTTGATGTAGACTTTTTAAAAAAGTAACTTTTATAGGAAATATGCATATAATATTACATACAATGCTACAAAGAAAGCCTACAAAATTATGTGAGACAGGCTAAAAGGTAGAAGGCACAGCAGTTAAGCATATTTGCTGCCCTTTCAGACCATCTGAGTTCAGTTCTCAGCGCATACATCATGTCCCTCACACTAACTTGTAACTGCAGCTACAGAGCATATGATACCCTCTTCTAGCCTGTATAGATTCAAATGTGTACATATGGGAACATACCTGTGTGCACACATGTGCACACAAGCACAAATATTTTTAATTATGTGAAATATTTCAACTTTTGTTTAAAAATAAACCTATGTAAACTGTAGATGTGACTCAAAGTTAATAGCACTTGATGCAAAATCATAAAATCAGAGTTGGGCTCATATAATCCATATAATTTTAATGAATTTCCCTACACACACACACACACACACACACACACACACACACACAAACAAATAAACACACATACTCATCATTTTCGCTCCCAGAAAGACTGCTGGGGCTTTCTGGACTTCAGTTCTGTCAAGATAATATGATCCCAAATTTAGGCATGAGACTCTGCCTCAAATGGCTGAGTGGACTTTAAAATAAGATACCCAATAAACACACTCTTCTGGTTTCTATAAACTCTAGTGCACATACACATAATTCATTCACACAGGCATACACATAAATAAATTAAAAAACATAACTTAAAAGCAGGAAATGGCTAAAATATCATCAGAGAGCTTATAATAGTGGGATAGATTTTAATTTTTCTCCACTAATACTTTATAAGCATTCCTTTAATAAATTGCATTTGAACCTGGAGATTTGTCTCAGTGATTAAGAGCACATTTTACTCCTGAAAAGAGAGAGTCCTTCTTCAATTTCCAGAACATACAGTGCAGCTTATGCCTAGCTATAACTCTAGCCTCAAAAAATCCTAAAATTTCTGAGATTTGAGGGTGGTAGTACACATGTATGCATGTGGAAAAAATACTCACTCATACACATAAAAATCTTTAAAAGATTTCATTTTATTCCTGCATTTGTTTATCTTTGTGTGTGTGTGTGTGTGTGTGTGTGTGTGTCTGAATCTGTATCTGCATTTGTACATATATTGGGTATCAGCCCAAATATATATGTGGCAATCAAAGGACATTTGTAGGACTTTTTTACTTTGATTAACTACTCCTTAGATCCTATAATTATCTCCTAACAAGTGTGACCCTGAGTGATTTTTACTGAGAGAAAGCTGCTTATTAATGAGACTGGGCCAGAATACAGTGTCAAACTTGACCTAATATTATGAGGTCACATAATATGAGTCAAAGGTGCTTCCCTCTCGACCTCCTATAATCAGTAAAGAATTGAAAATTATAATCTACAGGGCCCCTCCATTCCTGTATTGTGCTAGTTCCAGTCTATGATTTTATAGGTCTTGGAACTCAGGTCATTGTTGATAGTGCTCTTCACTGCTATTGTATATGGCAATCTTGTCTATACGCATGACTGAGTAGAGAAAGAAAACAGCATTCAATTGATTTTTTGCAAAAATCAATTCTAGAAAAGGTGAATAACAGCTTTTTAAAAGTACATAAACTTTCTAAAGAAGTAGATCCAGTCAAGGGTGTTTCTTCTTCTAACCAGGCACAAAGTCTGTCATTGAATCTCTACTAGTTATATTTTTAATTCCAGGACAATACCTCTTGTTTGCTTTTCATATAGTTCCATACTTCCAGATTGTTGACCATTTTAAAATGCCTCTTCCAAAGATCCAATGGCCTCCCATTGTTACCACATACATACACTATTGGCCTCTCTATCTTGAATCACTAATAAAATGGTTTTAAAAAGTAGGATTCTTCAACCATACAGGAATAATATATTATTGTGTATTCTTTCACTGGAGACCATGGAAACCATCACTTCCCAAGGATTTCTCACCTATCAGCAGGTACTGCTTCCTCCACTCAAATGTTTTCACCAGATTTTCAATTTCCCATTTCATAATTCCATATAACCCTGCCTTCACTAATATGCTCATATTGTGCAAGTACAGGAGAGACAAATGTGTACATACATATAAAAGACAAAACTTGACATTGGGTATCTTCTTCAATTGTCCTCCATCTTATTTTTTTTCAGGCAGGTCTACAGAGTCTCTGATTAATTGCTATACTGGAGAAGAAATATGCATATCACTAGAGCTCCTGCCAATATTGCCAAAACAAAACAAAGTGACAATGACAATGAAAATAACAAACCTAGCAACTTCTAAGTTCAGTCAAAGTCCCTTTTATGTTAAAATAAGAAAAAATGTGATATAAGACAAAACCTCTATAACTCTCCACCGACATATATAGGCTCAAACACATGTAGACACATTCACCTCCTCACAAATAAAAAATAAAAGACATAATCTTTTTCCAGGCTGTGGGATAGGAATGGCATATCTACACTATGGTTTTGGAAGGTTCTTAAGCCAAATTTATGAATTATTCCCAACTCACCTCTAGCATGTGTTAATTCTTTGTGAGCAGGGTTTTCAGTTATTACCTTGATTCCTCTGTGGAAAACATACCTCTCATCTCCTATTCAGTCTTCCAACACACTACACCATCACCATCTTTCTAAGATGGCTCTTGAGAAACAAAGTCCTCAGACATGCTGAAGATATGTTAGACTCAAACTCGTGGACTTATTAAATAAAAGTAGAATGTGTGGTGAGTCAATCAATCATTTAGCTGAGTGCTTACCTTGCAAGCATAAAGGACTCTCTAGTTCAGTTCCGAGATTGCTATTGCTGTAATAAAACACCATGACCAATACCAACTTGAGGATGACACAAGTTATTTCATCTCATAGATAAATCCTTCGCCCAGAGAAATTAAGGCAGGAACCTGAAAGCAAGAACTGATGCAGATGCGGTGAAGTAATGCTATTTACTGTCTTTCCTTGCCTGATATTTTATACAACCCCAGAAGTCCTGATCATAGTAAACTGAAATCACTTACTCATTAATCAATAAAATGCCTAATAGACTTGACTATAGGCCATCGTTATGGAAGTATTTCCTCAATTTAGAGATCCACTTCTGAAGATATTCTACCTTGTATTAAGCTGACAAAAACCTAGCCAACACATCCTGTTTTACATTTAGAAGAAGGAGGATTTAGATCCTGGAGAAATGGCTCAGTTGTTAAAAGCACTTGTAGCTCGTGCAGAGAATCTGTGGTCAGTTCTTGCTACCCACATGGTAAATCACAAACAAATTTATCCCATTTGCATGGGATCCATCCACCTTTTCTGATCTCCACGTACACGAAGCAATCTTGCATTGCACAAAACACACATTTGTTCATGTGTGTGCGCCCTCTTTTACTCTCTCTCTCTGTCGGACTCTTTGTCTCTGTCTCTGTCTCTGTCTGACTCTTTGTCTTGGTCTCTGTCGGTCTTTCTCTCTCTCTGTCTGTCTCTCTCTCTCACACACACAAACATACACACATACACATGCACAACACTTCACACACACACACACACACACACACACACCACAAAACCATATAAAAGAGAAGATTTTTTAAAAGCTAGATATGGTGGCATGTAGTTGTAATTCCATCCCTAGGGAGATGGAGATAGGCAGACCTCTAGGGATCACTGGACACTCATGTTCAATGAACTTCAGATTAAGCAAGAGATCTTGTCTACAAAAGAGAGATGAAAATTGGGAAAAACATTCAATGAAGAGGATGACTACATTTTTCAGAGTGGGTTTAATGAGATAAATGACAATCTAATGGAGCTTTTGAACATGATTAATGATTGCAAGATTATTTCTGCTAGCCAAGTTACTGCAATCATCCCATAATTTCCTTATGCCATCCAAGATAAGAATAAGAGCCAATCTCCAATTCGAGGTAAGCTTGTTGCAAATATGCTATCTGTAGCAGGTGCATATCATATTATCACCATGTATCTACATGCATCTCAAATTCAGGGTTTCTTTGATATCCCAGTGGACAATTTATACAAAGAGCCAGCTGTCCTAAAGTGAATATGGGAGAATATATCTGAGTGGAGAAACTGTACTATTTTCTTACCTGAAGCTGGTAGAGCCAAGAGAGTAATTTCCATAGCAGACCAACTGAACGCAGATATTGCTTTCACTCACAAGGAACAGAAGAAATTCAAAGAAGAAGACCACCTGGTACTAGTATGAAATGTGAAGGATCATATGATTATACTTGTGGATGACATAGCTGACACTTGTGGTACAATCTGTCATGCTGTTGACAAACTTTTGTCAGTTGGAGCTATAAGAATTTATATTATCTGAATATAACGGGAAGCAATAATCACTATTCCTTAATATCTCTCAATATCAATGGCCTCAACTCCCCAATAAAAAGACATAGATTAACAAACTGGATACACAACGAGGACCCTGCATTCTGCTGCCTACAGGAAACACACCTCAGAGACAAAGACAGACATTACCTCAGAGTGAAAGGCTGGAAAACAATTTTCCAAGCAAATGGTCAGAAGAAGCAAGCTGGAGTAGCCATTCTAATATCAAATAAAATCAATTTTCAACTAAAAGTCATCAAAAAAGATAAGGAAGGACACTTCATATTCATCAAAGGAAAAATCCACCAAGATGAACTCTCAATCCTAAATATCTATGCCCCAAATACAAGGGCAACTACATATGTAAAAGAAACCTTACTAAAGCTCAAAACACACATTGCACCTCACACAATAATAGTGGGAGATTTCAACACCCCACTCTCATCAATGGACAGATCATGGAAACAGAAATTAAACAGAGATGTAGACAGACTAAGAGAAGTCATGAGCCAAATGGACTTAACGGATATTTATAGAACATTCTATCCTAAAGCAAAAGGATATACCTTCTTCTCAGCTCCTCATGGTACTTTCTCCAAAATTGACCATATAATTGGTCAAAAAACGGGCCTCAACAGGTACAGAAAGATAGAAATAATCCCATGCGTGCTATCGGACCACCACGGCCTAAAACTGGTCTTCAATAACAATAAGGGAAGAATGCCCACATATACGTAGAAATTGAACAATGCTCTACTCAATGATAACCTGGTCAAGGAAGAAATAAAAAAAGAAATTAAAAACTTTTTAGAATTTAATGAAAATGAAGATACAACATACTCAAACTTATGGGACACAATGAAAGCTGTGCTAAGAGGAAAACTCATAGCGCTGAGTGCCTGCAGAAAGAAACAGGAAAGAGCATATGTCAGCAGCTTGACAGCACACCTAAAAGCTCTAGAACAAAAAGAAGCAAATACACCCAGGAGGAGTAGAAGGCAGGAAATAATCAAACTCAGAACTGAAATCAACCAAGTAGAAACAAAAAGGACCATAGAAAGAATCAACAGAACCAAAAGTTGGTTCTTTGAGAAAATCAACAAGATAGATAAACCCTTAGCCAGACTAACGAGAGGACACAGAGAGTGCGTCCAAATTAACAAAATCAGAAATGAAAAGGGAGACATAACTACAGATTCAGAGGAAATTCAAAAAAACATCAGATCTTACTATAAAAACCTATATTCAACAAAACTTGAAAATCTTCAGGAAATGGACAATTTCCTAGACAGATACCAGGTATCGAAGTTAAATCAGGAACAGATAAACCAGTTAAACAACCCCATAACTCCTAAGGAAATAGAAGCAGTCATTAAAGGTCTCCCAACCAAAAAGAGTCCAGGTCCAGACGGGTTTAGTGCAGAATTCTATCAAACCTTCATAGAAGACCTTATACCAATATTATCCAAACTATTCCACAAAATTGAAACAGATGGAGCCCTACCGAATTCCTTCTATGAAGCCACAATTACTCTTATACCTAAACCACACAAAGACCCAACAAAAAAAAGAGAACTTCAGACCAATTTCCCTTATGAATATCGACGCAAAAATACTCAATAAAATTCTGGCAAACCGAATTCAAGAGCACATCAAAACAATCATCCACCATGACCAAGTAGGCTTCATCCCAGGCATGCAGGGATGGTTTAATATAAGGAAAACCATCAACGTGATCCATCATATAAACAAACTGAAAGAACAGAACCACATGATCATTTCATTAGATGCTGAGAAAGCATTTGACAAAATTCAACACCCCTTCATGATAAAAGTCCTGGAAAGAATAGGTATTCAAGGCCCATACCTAAACATAGTAAAAGCCATATACAGCAAACCAGTTGCTAACATTAAACTAAATGGAGAGAAACTTGAAGCAATCCCACTAAAATCAGGGACTAGACAAGGCTGCCCACTCTCTCCCTACTTATTCAATATAGTTCTTGAAGTTCTAGCCAGAGCAATCAGACAACAAAAGGAGATCAAGGGGATACAGATCGGAAAAGAAGAGGTCAAAATATCACTATTTGCAGACGACATGATAGTATATTTAAGTGATCCCAAAAGTTCCACCAGAGAACTACTAAAGCTGATAAACAACTTCAGCAAAGTGGCTGGGTATAAAATTAACTCAAATAAATCAGTTGCCTTCCTCTATACAAAAGAGAAACAAGCCGAGAAAGAAATTAGGGAAACGACACCCTTCATAATAGACCCAAATAACATAAAGTACCTCGGTGTGACTTTAACCAAGCAAGTAAAAGATCTGTACAATAAGAACTTCAAGACACTGAGGAAAGAAATTGAAGAAGACCTCAGAAGATGGAAAGATCTCCCATGCTCATGGATTGGCAGGATTAATATAGTAAAAATGGCCATTTTACCCAAAGCAATCTACAGATTCAATGCAATCCCCATCAAAATACCAATCCAATTCTTCAAAGAGTTAGACAGAACAATTTGCAAATTCATCTGGAATAACAAAAAACCCAGGATAGCTAAAGCTATCCTCAACAATAAGAGGACTTCAGGGGGAATCACTATCCCTGAACTCAAGCAGTATTACAGAGCAATAGTGATAAAAACTGCATGGTATTGGTACAGAGACAGACAGATAGACCAATGGAATAGAATTGATGACCCAGAAATGAACCCACACACCTATGGTCACTTGATTTTTGACAAAGGAGCCAAAACCATCCAATGGAAAAAAGATAGCATTTTCAGCAAATGGTGCTGGTTCAACTGGAGGGCAACATGTAGAAGAATGCAGATCGATCCATGCTTATCACCCTGTACAAAGCTTAAGTCCAAGTGGATCAAGGACCTCCACATCAAACCAGACACACTCAAACTAATAGAAGAAAAACTAGGGAAGCATCTGGAACACATGGGCACTGGAAAAAATTTCCTGAACAAAACACCAATGGCTTATGCTCTAAGATCAAGAATCGACAAATGGGATCTCATAAAACTGCAAAGCTTCTGTAAGGCAAAGGACACTGTGGTTAGGACAAAACGACAACCAACAGATTGGGAAAAGATCTTTACCAATCCTATAACAGATAGAGGCCTTATATCCAAAATATACAAAGAACTCAAGAAGTTAGACCGCAGGGAAACAAATAACCCTATTAAAAAATGGGGTTCAGAGCTGAACAAAAATTCACAGCTGAGGAATGCCGAATGGCTGAGAAACACCTAAAGAAATGTTCAACATCTATAGTCATAAGGGAAATGCAAATCAAAACAACCCTGAGATTTCACCTCACACCAGTGAGAATGGCTAAGATCAAAAATTCAGGTGACAGCAGATGCTGGCGAGGATGTGGAGAAAGAGGAACACTCCTCCATTGTTGGTGGGATTGCAGACTGGTAAAACCATTCTGGAAATCAGTCTGGAGGTTCCTCAGAAAATTGGACATTGAACTGCCTGAGGATCCAGCCATACCTCTCTTGGGCATATACCCAAAAGATGCCTCAACATATAAAAGAGACACGTGCTCCACTATGTTCATCGCAGCCTTATTTATAATAGCCAGAAACTGGAAAGAACCCAGATGCCCTTCAACAGAGGAATGGATACAGAAAATGTTGTACATCTACACAATGGAATATTACTCAGCTATCAAAAACAACGAGTTTATGAAATTCGTAGGCAAATGGTTGGAACTGGAAAATATCATCCTGAGTGAGCCATCCCACTCACAGAAAGACATACATGGTATGCACTCATTGATAAGTGGCTATTAGCCCAAATGCTTGAATTACCCTAGATCCCTAGAACAAAGGAAACTCAAGACGGATGATCAAAATGTGAATGCTTCACTCCTTCTTTAAATGAGGAAAAAGAATACCCTTGGCAGTGAAGGGAGAGGCAAAGATTAAAACAGAGACTGAAGGAACACCCATTCAGAGCCTGCCCCACACGTGGCCCATACATATACAGCCACCCAATTAGACAAGATGGATGAAGCAAAGAAGTGCAGACCGACAGGAGCCGGATGTAGATCGCTCCTGAGAGACACAGCCAGAATACAGCAAATACAGAGGCGAATGCCAGCAGCAAACCATTGAACTGAGAATAGGTCCCCCGTTGAAGGAATCAGAGAAAGAACTGGAAGAGCTTGAAGGTGCTCGAGACCCCAAAAGTACAACAATGTCAAGCAACCAGAGCTTCCCGGGACTAAGCCACTACCTAAAGACTATACATGGACTGACCCTGGACTCTGTCCCCATAGGTAGCAATGAATATCCTAGTAAGAGCACCAGTGGAAGGGGAAGCCCTGGGTCCTGCTAAGACTGAACCCCCAGTGAACTAGACTATGCGGGGAGGGTGGCAATGGGGGGAGGTTTGGGAGGGGAACACCCACAAGGAAGGGGAGGGGGGAGGGTGATGTCTGTCCGGAAACCGGGAAAGGGAATAACACTTGAAATGTATATAAGAAATACTCAAGATAATAAAAAAAAATAAAATAAAATAAAAAAAATAAAAAAAAAACTGAAGCAATTAAAAAAAAAAAGAACTTATATTATCTTGATGCATGGAATCTTTTCTGGATCTGCCATTACTTGAATCAACACTGCATGCTTTGAAGCAGTAGTAGTTACCAATCCCATATATCAGGAGGACAAGGCAAAATATTGTTCCAAAATACAGGTGATTGACATCTCTGTGCTCCTTGCAGAAGCCATCAGGAGAACCTAAAATGGAGGATCTCTCTCCTACATGTTCAGCCATGTTCCCCTATAATGTAATAAATTCTGACGCATTTTGAAAATAAAACCAACCACCTCCCTTGTTTTCTTGGTATTGTCAGTCCAGCAGAAGGCCAGCTCAGTTCAATATAGCTTTTTACATCAAACATTAGTTATATTTGAATTTACCCTACATTGAAGAAAGACAGTTCACTTTTAAGTGATAGGATGCCCTACCTGCACTGTTGCATCCTGGCTTTTTTTGTTTGTTTGTTTGTTTTTTTATGAGCCTTGAAGATTTAAGTTGAGCTCACCTGTGTAGACATTAAGATGTATAGACTGTTAAGAGTGTATTCCACAAGGACTTTAGAATGTGACTGACAAAGCTCATACACCATTGCATCTGAACGCTTTGGAGTTTTTACCCAGAATAACAAGCAACCATGCCAGCGCATGTGTAACACGTTTTCAGAGGTCTATGCTATATCACAGCAAGGACTCATAGCATCCTCAAACCTAGTTCAACTGTTAAGCATCCTGTAAGGCAGGGGCAATTAGCTCAATGTAGTAATTCTTGAGAGGAGAAAGCCTGATCCATTGCCATCTGTTCAACTCTATAGCTTGAATACTCTACACCTATTCCTTTCTAGTTGGCTTTCCTTTCATCTATCTTGACCCTTTAGCCAAGGGTTAAGATATCTTGACCCAAGATAGCCAAATATCTTTGACTCAATGACCACTGTAATGAAATCTTTTATAAGACAGACTTGCTTTTTGCTATGTAACTGCTGATAGTCCCATTAGATAACTTGGTATAACATGATCTTCCTTTGCCTACTACCTCTGTGGTGATGAGTTTTATGTGGAGTTTGTAGTACCTTTTGATTATTTGAGTTTCACCCTCCTTGGATCTATTTGGCCTCTCAGTTGAACATATTTCTGCTAAACTGTTATTGTCTTGTGTAGAAGAAAAAATAAAATGTCTGCCATTTGTGAAAATAATGGAAAAGTAAAAGAAATAAAAGGAGGTATGGAGTTGGTTAGGCAGCTCAGCACTTGCAAATGAGGAAAACAATGAACTCCAGACAGCTGTCCTCTGAAATTCACAAGTACATGAATGAATATATGAATATAAAGTGTTTAAAAAGTAAAATATGAATACTCCCTAAGGAACACACCCATGGTTGACATCTGCTCTGCACCCCGTGCAGGGGAACCAATTTTATTTGTGTTTGCATTGGAAAAATTAACAGTAAGACATTATTTACTGAATTTCAATATACCAGGTGATCTGCTTTGATCTGTCAACCCTCAAGTACTACTGCCTAATGAAATGTAATTTGATAATTTTTTGGTCAGTTATGAAGGCTCCAACCTGTCTTACATGGCTAAGTCATTCTGAAATACTGGTAAGAGCTTGTCCAAATCCTTTGGATCTGGCTTTGTGTGGAACCTAAGTACATTGGGAGTAAATATGCATTTTTCTTTTTCCTGATACCTACCACCTACCATGCTTACTCACAACCCATCTGCCCATGTCCTTCTGGGCGGATGCTGTTTTGATTATATTCATAATTTTGTAGTTTTTTTGGCTAATTAAAGTAATTTCATAATAGTTTTAAGGTTTGATCCTACTAATTATAGAACTTCTGCCCAATGTTTGATTCAAGGTGTAGCTCACTCTCAGCATAGGGCAACTTCAGGACACTTGGGGCAAACAGGCAGAATTGAATGCTGTATTATTTTTCTGGAGTTATGATAAAACATCATCACCAAAGTGACCTGTGGAAGAAACATTTTATTTTGACTTATAATTCCAGATAAATAATATATTGTTTGGGAGGTGGAACTGTTTCTAAGTGGTTGAAAGCATTGTCTGTTCTTCCATGGCCTCTGAATTTAAGTCCTAGCACCCGTATGGCAGCTCGCAGCTGATTAAAATTGCAGTTATAGGGAATTCAGTGCTGAGTTCTACCTTCTCAGGACATTGTACACACATGGTACATAGATACATATGCAGACAAAAATGTATATATGCAAAATAAAATAAAATTTTTAAAAAAGGAGTCCATCTCAGTGAAAGATATAAAAGCACAAACAGCAAACATTGTTCCTGGAGCAGGAAACTGAGAATCATATTTTCAATACCAAGCAGAGAGAAGAAGATATTAAACTGGAATGGGCATGTCGCTTTTAAATGTCAAAGCCTATACCCAGTGTTACATTTCCTGAATCAAGCTTACCCATAACAGCACTAATTGGAGACCAAGTTATCAACTATCAGACCCTAGGAAATTTTTGTTCAAGACACAAGTGCTAAGTTCTCCTAATCAGTCTATGCATTTGTCCATCTAGGGTTGGGATGCAAGAGAAGAGAGTAATGGTGAAAGGTCTTTCTTGACTTTGTGCTATTTTAGTTAGGGGTTGGACTCTCATGAAAAACACCAAACTATCCAGATGAACTCCAGCTATTGATATTCTTTCAAATTCCAAGGCAGTCCTCCCATTTATTCTTCAAGTTGACATCCCAAACCCATCCATCAGTACTCACCATGCATGAGCAGGTTCCAGTTCCTTTGTCTTGTTGAGATAGCAGAGGCCCACTGCCTGCTACCCAATTAATATGTGCCGATCACTATCTACATCAACACATTCATATGATATCTAGCCACAAAAAGCTGAAACAAGATGTTATTGTACTTGTCTGGAATGTGGATCACCTAGAATCCTGTTAGAAGAGGTAAATCTCATCAATGTGCCTCTCATGGTGTTTCTAGAGAAGATCCAGTAAAGAGGGAGGTCTTGAAGGTAATAGGCATCATCTCATTTGCTAAGTGCTTAAGTAAAAGAAAATTAAAAGGAGAAAGAAGAGCACCTCCAAACTCTGAGCTCATTAATCTAGCAGTATGGACAACTATGATGAATCAACATCCAAGAGAGGATTTGCTGTGGAATCCTGAGCAAGAGAATTATAAAGAATATGCACCTTTTAAGGTTGGGTTAAACAAAGAAGAATATACACAAAAATTAAGAGTTCCTGTTTCCTGAAGGAGTCAAGCACTGAGAGAAAGAAAACTAATATATATGTATAATATATGTATATATTATACATATATAATATACATATATACATATATAAGTATATGTATATATTTATGTAAAACATAGGTTATTAAATATAATAAACTTAAATATAATGTATTTAACTAATAAATTAATGCTCTTAATATGTACATATATGTGATATTTTCAAATCCAAAAATCTGTGGTCGTACACATTCTCAATAACAGCACTCTGGAGCCAGAAGCAGGTGAATTTTTAAATTCTAGGATTGCTTGTCCTACATAGCTAGGGTTATATAGTGACATGCTGGTCACCTATCAACACCCCTAAGAAGCCCAAAATCTTTTCACTTTAGCATGTTGATTGCAAAGCCTAAAATATTTCTCCCTTACCTTTATAACAGAAACCCAGAAAATGAGCTATGATACATTAATCGTTAAATGTTTACCACACAAATATGAAGGCCTACATTTCGTTGCCCAAATCCAACATCAAAATTCTGTGCATAGAGGCACACACACACATAATTTCAGTGCTTGGAATCCCTTTGCTTACTGGCAAGCCATTCTAAAATAACATTACGGATTCAGTGAAGGCCCTGTCTCAAAACTAAGGTATAGGGTTCAGCAAGATGACTATGGGAGTATTTCCTCTAAAAGCATAACAACTGGACTTTAATCCCAAGAATCGATAATAGAAGAGGAGAACAAAGTCTCAGAAGTATTCTTTGACATCTGTATGCCATAGCATGCAAATCCTGGCTCAAATGTACACTAATAATAATGAAAATTTAAAATTTTAGACTAAAGAATAATATAACAGTGATTGAGTAAGGAAACTGGTATCAACATTTTGACATATGCATATACATACACACACCAAAACAAACACAAAGAAATTTAAAGATAACCACAGATTTTTCATAATCTTTTATCAATGTTGTATCATTCTGAATTTCAGAGTCATCACTCTTGCCAGTGCTATGTTGCAAAAGCGTCAAATACTCCTTTTTCAAGACCAAACCTACACTGTACATCACTGTGGCACATAAAGTTGCTTCTTGTGAAGCATTTTTGTCACAAAAACAAGAAAAAAACCTAATGAGAAACTTCTATGAATCAAGTGAGTTTATGGCTTCCTGAGTCAAAGACTTCGATATTACTAGGTATTCCAGAAATAGTCTATGAAATATGCACCTATTACATTAGCTACATAAAAAAAAGATATCCTCTTACTCACCTTGAAAGGCTGACACCTAGACTCACTCATTAAAACTACCTTCTATATAGTAGTGTACTGTGAAATTTTTAGTAGGCAGCTCTCAAGGGGTAGCTTAAGCCTGTTTCAACATGATAGTGGAGTTTGACACCAAAAAATAAAATAAAATTATGTATCTGTCCTGAATTGGCATTACTTTCAGGTTTCCTTATCAGTATCTTTGCCTGCAATCTAAGACTAACTGAAGATCAGCAAGAGCATACATAGCCTCTCTCTCACTCTTACTCATGCCCTCAGAGATATTGCCTCAGATCATTCAGGTCTATTGTCTGTAGTACAACTGTCCAAATAACTCTTATAAGAACTGCTGTACTAATTAAGTGAAATGGATTTGCTGAAACAGCCTAATGATTCAGAGCATATTCTCCTCTGGCAGAGGACTTGAATTCTCTTCCTAGAACCTTGGTCAGCTGGATCACAACTGCCTATACTTCCTTCTGCCAGGAACTTTGACAAATCACCTATCATCTAGCACACATTTATTCATACATGTACACATATATGCATATGTATATTTTAAAATAGTAAAAGTAATTAAAAATAAAATTAAAATATTTTTTTATAAAATTTATTTTGCTCTACAAAACCACACAATTTAATTTTTTTATTAAAGCTTTATTTGATTAATAAGAGTTAGTATAAATAAGCCAATCAAAATCTGGGAATTACTCACTAGAAAAATGATTGTTTCTACAAGGCTTCCTTGTAACACATTTGTGAGGAGAGGATGAAGACATGAACTCAAGCTCCAAAATATCCATAAAAATGAATGGCATGGTGCTGAATGTTTTCAGTCTCCATGCTGGAGAAGTAGAGAAAAGCATACACCTGGGACTTGCTGACCAGCCATCATAATTAAAACAGCTGATTGTTAGTAAAAATTCTTAGACCCTGCTTCAAAAAACAAGGTAGACACTTAAGGAAAGAGATCTGACGCAATCCTGAGAAATGTGCATGAACACACTCCCACCCAAAACATACTCTATCATGGATGTGTACACACAAAAACACACACACATACACACATACACACATACACACACACAAACACACAAACACACAAGCACACACGCAAGCACACACAATGTGCACACATTAAAAGGCTAGGATTTATGTAACCACAGTGCCATGTAAACTAGTAAATACCTAATGCACAACAGCATCACTGATGACCCATCCATCATAACCTTAAACTCTAAATTTCTGTTTTATGCAAGTGGGTTCTGAGGACTTCAGCTGTAGCTCACTAATATAGCATTGGCATCGCTTGTACAAGTTTCTGGACTTTCAAAAAGATGCAAGAGCAAGTCAAAGAAATAGTGGGAGATAAAGAAACATAGAGGTAGGGGAAATGAAAAGAAATGGAGAAAAAGAAGAGGAGACCAAGGTGTAGGGGACAATCTTGAGCTAAGAATGAAGCTCAGCAGTGAAGTACTTGCATTCCAAAGATTATGTGAGGCTCTGCATTCCATCTCCTGCATTAGAGATAGAACGTTGAGATCATGTTTTAGGGATTTATTGCTGTGAAGACACACCATAAGTAAAGCAATTCTTTTATCTTTTTGCTCACCCATCCACCAACCCATTCCTGCCTCAATTCCCTAGCATTCCCCAACTCTGTCATTGAGCCTCCAAAGGATGAAAGGCCTCCTATCTCATTGATGTTAAAAAACGCAATCCTGTGCTACATATGCAGCTGGAGCCATAGGTTTCTCCATGTGTACACTTTCATTGGTTCTTTACTCCATGGGAGCTCTGGGGGCAGGGGTCTGGTTGGTCAATATTGTTATTCATCCCATGGCATTGCAAAACCACTCAGATCTTTCTGTCCTTCACCTAACTTCTTCATTGTGGTCTTCATGTAAAGTCTGATGGTTGGCTGCAAGCATCCATATTTGTATTGGTCAGCCTCTGGCAAAGCCTCACCGGGAACAGCTCTACCAGACTTCTGTCAGCAAGCACTTTTGCGCATCAGCAATAGTGTCTGGTTTTGGTGTCTTCAGATGGGATGGATCCCTAGTAGGGCAGTATCTGGATGGCCTTTCCTTTGGTCTCTGCTCCACTCTTCAGCCCTGCATTTTCTTTAGACATGTGCAATTCCAGGGTAATACTTTTAAGACGGGTGAGTGGCCCCATCCTTCAACATGCGGCCATGCCAATCCACTGAATATTGTCTCTACAGATTCTCTCCTTTGTTAGATGTTTCAATTAATGTCATCCCCTTTGTTAGGTCCTGGGAGGTTCTAGCTTTCCTGGCATCTGGGACTATCTAGTCGCTATAGCCAGCTCCCCATCGAACACTGCTATACTCCTTTGTTCAATTTCCTGACCCCCTGTATTTCTGCCATGTCTCCTCCCACACCTATTACTGGCCTATTTTTCCCCCTGCATCTCTCTCTCCCTGGGCCCTCCTTCCCTTTACTTCCTGTGAATGTGAGTATTTTGTTCCCACTTCTAAGTAAGACTAAAGCATTCACACTTTGGACTTCCTTCTACTTGAGCTTCATATGGTCTGTGAGTCATATCATGAGTATTCAACTTATTAGTGAGTACATACCATGGGTGTTCTTTTGTAACAGGGTTACCTCACTCAGGATATTTCATAGTTTTATCTATTTGCCTGTGAAATTCATGAAGACATTATTTTTAATAGCTGAGTAGTATTCCATTGTATAAATGTACCACATTTTCTGTATCCATTCCACTGTAGATGGGCATCTGGATTGTTTTCAGCTTCTGGATATTATCAATAAAGCTGCTATGAACATAGTAGAGCATGTGTTCTTGTTATATGTTAGAGCAACATTTAGGTATATGCCCAGGGGTATTATAGTTGGGACATAAACTATGTATAACTTTCTGAGGAACTGCCACACAGATATCCAGAATTGTTGTCACAGCTCATAATCCCACCAGAAATGGAGGAGTCTTCTTCCTTCTCCATATCCTTGCCAGAATCTGCTAACACCAGAGGTTTTGATCTTAGTCATACTGATTGGTGTGAGGTGGAATTTCAGGGTAGTTTTGGTTTGTACTTTCCTGATGACTAAGGATGTTAAATATTTCTTTGGGTGCTTCTTGACCATTTGTGATACTGAAGGAATCCCGAAGGGGGACCCTTACTCAAGTCTTGGGAAATTGCGGACCCCAGACACAGAGAGACCATTTTGGATGTAATCCGCAAAGGCGAGGTTTATTACGGAGACGTAATACAGAGATCTCCGGGCCGACATGTATCCCACGCAGGAGACTGAGGTGTCGACCCTGAGTGGCTGGAAGAAGGGCTTTTTAAAGGAAGAAGTCACAAGCTCCAGGAGATGAGGGGATGTCAAAAGGAAATACCAAAAATGTCACAAGGGGAAACTCTCAAAGTCACAGGGTTGTTGTTAAGACTCTAAGGTTTAAATGAGGGGAAAGGTCAAGCATTCTCCTGAGAACAGATCCTGATTGTCCTTTAGGGTAAACGTTTGTCAGAGTTGATGAGGCATCTGCATCTGAAACACATCTGCTTAGGCTTGGCCATCTGGTTTCCTGGAATACACTCTGCAGGACACAATGGCTGGAGGGAACAGAGGGGATTTGAACAAACATCACAGGGGCAGAACAAAACCCATTACTCATTTACTCAGTCTGGTGATAAGCGGAAGGGTCAGTGACTCTGAATCAGTTCTCCTGCATTTTTAACAATCTGTCTTCCTGAGTCAGATCCTGTTGCTGAGTTTTGAGCTTTTTTAAAACTCTATCTTTCATTACCTCAGTTGATAATTGTACAATTAGTTCTGTAACCCATTTTTAATATGGCTATTTGGTTTTCTGGTGTTCAATTTCCTCATTTCTTTGTATATATTGGATAGTATTCCTCTATCGAAAGTAGGATTGATAAATACCTTTTTCAAAACTGTAGGTTGCTGTTTTATCCTGTTGACAGTGTTCTTTGACTTACAGAAGCTTTTCAATTTTAAAAGATCCCATTTGTCTATAGTTGTTCTTAGAGCCAGAGCCATTGGTGTTCTGTTCATGAAATTTTTCCCTGTGCCAATGTGTTTAAGGCTCTTTCCTTGATTTTTTTCTTTTAGATTTATTGTATCTGGTTTTATGTGGAGGTCCTTGACGCACTTGTGCTTGAGCTTTGTACAAATAGATAAGAATTGACCTATTAGCAATGTTCTACATGCTAAATGTCACATCGGCCAGCGCCATTTGTTGGAAGTGCTGTCTTTTTTCCACTGGAGGGTTTTGGTTTCTTTGTCAAAGTTCAGGTGACCACAGATGTGTGGGTTTAATTATGGGTCTTAAATTCTATTCCACTGATCTATCTCTCTGTCTATCTCTGTACCAATAACATGCAGTTTTTATTAACATTGTTTTGTAGTACACCTTGAGTTCAGGAATGGTGATTCCACCAGAAGTTCTCTTATTGTTGAGAATATTTTAAGCTATCCTGTTTTTGTTTTTGTTTTTGTTTTTGTTTTTGTTTGTTTTTGTTTTTGTTTTGTTTTGTTTTGTTTTTTGAGGCTGTTGTTGTTTTGGTTTGGTTTGGTTTTGATTTTGGTTTTGGATTTTTTTTCTTTTTTGTTTTTTTGTTATTCCAGGTAAATTTGAGCATTGTAAAAAAAAAAAAAAAAAGAGAGATGGAATTTGGATGGAAATTGCATTGAATCTACAGATTACTTTTTGTAAGAAGATCATTTTTTAAAATGTTAATCCTGTAGATTCTTGAGAATGGGAGATCTTTCCATCTTCTGAGGTCTTCAATTTCTTTCTTCTGGGTCTTCAAGTTCTTGTCTAAGGTATGTTTTATTGCTTTGTCTGGAGTCACACCAAGATATTTTATATTATTTGTGACTATTATTAATGTATTGTTTGCCTAATTTCTTTCTCAGTCTATTTATCCTTTGAGGAGAGGAATACTACAGCTTTGTTTTTGTTAGTTTTATATGCAGCCACCTTGCTGAAGTTAGCAGCTCTTGGAGTTCTTTGGTAGAATTTTTTGGGTCATTAGTACATTATCATATTATCTACAAATAGTGATGTCTTCACTTCTTTCATTCCATTTTGTATTTCTTTGACCCAGTCCAGTTTTCTAATTGTTCTGGTTAGAAATTTGAATATAATACTGGATAGAGAGGGAGACAATGTGTAGTCATTCATAGTACCTGCTTTTAATTGGACTGCTTCAATTATTCTCTATTTAGCTTGATAATGGATATTGTTTTGCTATATATTGCTTTTACTATGTTTATGTATGGGCCTTGGGTTCTTCATCTTTCCACAATTTTAACATAAAGGGGTGTTCTTTCCAACACTTTTAAAATGAATGAGTTTGTATTTTGTCAAATGCTTTTTCAGCGTCTGATGAGAGGGTCATGTGGTTTTCTTCATTTGAGCTTGTTTATATAGTGGATTAAGTTGAGGGAATTTATATATTGAATCATCCCTGCATCTTTTCGATGAAGCATACTTGATCAAAATGAGCAAACTTTTTGATATGTCCTTGAATTCACTTTTCAAGAATTTCATTATATATATAATATATATTTCATTATATATATATATATATATATATATATATATTCATAAGGAAAATGGTCTGAAGTTATTTTTCTCTGTTGGTTCTTTGTATGTTTTAGGTATCAGCATAACCATGGATTCACAAAATGAATCTGGTACTGTTCCTTTTGTTTCTAATTTGTGGAATAGCTTGAAGAGTATTGGTATTGGTTCTTCTTTGAAGTTCTGTGTATCTGTGATAGGAACCTCAAGGCCAGACATAGCTACATAATGAAACATTGTCTCAAACAAACAAACAAATAAACAAAGTAAAACAAGCAAACAAAAAAGCAGAAACAAAAAAAACAACAACAACAACAAAAAACCCCACAACAATACAAAACTAAAAAACAACAACAAAAAATAATAACAACAAAACTGGGGAGGAAGGAGAGAGCATCGGATTACAAATTCATGCTTTTTTAATGGGTAATTACCAAAAAAATAGAAAGCATCGAACTGAAAAGCCTAGTAGAAAATGACCAAATTTCAGGCATGTGTGATTTTACAAGTTTGAACTGGGAAAATGCATAACCATGGAACCAAACAATTGGGAGCAATCAGATTGGAGCTATAATAAATTTTCTCATCAAAGAATAGCCCATGGACAACGGGCTTCAGAGAAAAACTCAACACATTTGAAGAAGAAACATATCAATACTTTCTCAACCATTTCAAAAATTTTAAATAGGGAGGAACGGTCAGGATCTTCTGATAAGACTACAACACTGAATAAAACAGTGCATAATAACATAACAAAATGGGAAATGAAGGCCTGGAGAATGACAGCATTACGAGCACTTGATTTTGCAAAAGATCTAAGTTCCCATTCCTATTCTGGCCATAATCACCTATAAATTTAGAGCCAAAGACTCTATCACCATATTCGGGCTTCCATATGTATGTATACACTTCTACCCATGTGCTCCCTACACACACACACACACACACACACACACACACACACACACACACACACACACATTTTAAACTAAATCTTTATTAAGGGAATATGATCAAATAATACCATAGTAAACCTAGATGTAAAAATTCTCAACAAAATTTTAGCAAATTAAATCAAAAATAATGACACACTCCTTTAATTCCAGCACACAAGAGGCAGAGACAAAGAATCTCTGTGAGTTTGAGGCTAATTTTAGAAGATCTAGAGCTATATACTAATGCCATACCTTGGAAAAAAGAAAGAGAGATATATATATATATATATATATATATATATATATATATATAATCTATCTATATATATATATAATATATATATATATATAATCTCCATATATATACATGGGTATATCTGTGTTTGTGCATAGATGTGCATATATATATATATATATATATATATATATATATATATATATATACACACACACACACACACACAAGAACTGTTATATACCCTTAGCTAATGATTTATTTTAACACACATTAAACAAAGTGATTATGTGTGATAGGGAAAACTAACAGGTTCAAAGGCAAAACATAAGTGTTCATCTAGTAAAATAAACATCTGGTAAAGGTCAACATGTTTCTATAAATTAAAAACACAATACGTCCCTCCCCCCAAACCCTGTAGGGGAGAGAGCTCATTGCCCAGACAGGTGGGCACTCCTGAAACTGCAGGGAAGAAGAGACCTCCAGTACTGCCCACCCTACCCATATTCCTGGGCCAAGAGGAAACTGTATAGTGCCTCTGGGAACAGGAAGATAGGGGCACTCAAGCTGCAGGTCCCCTGCAGTCCAGACACCACCCAAATCTGTAGGGAACATGGTGATAGGAATACTCTCAGGGCCATCTCTCTGCAGTGTTTTTTTGCAAATCTCTTTTAACATGTTGACAGTCAGGAATATTAAGTCCTCCTGAATGGCAGACAAGAGGCTAGTCTTTTCTAAAGTTTTAATAAATTTTATAGTTCTTTTTAACCTTTATCCCTCTTACCTGCTGTCTGATCTGTTAACTGTAATGTGGAAGTTGTGGTTCCTGTGGCAAAATCTTTTTATTTCCTGCAAACTCTACTTACTTTGAGTTTGTCACTGCACCACTTACCCAACATGTTTCTTTTCACTTCTGTTGCCGGCTTCCTGGAACAATCCTGTCAGGAGCTCCTCATTTTCTGGTCTTGTTGGGACCTCAATTTGACAGTGCCTATGCAACCACAGAATCGAGAACAGGGCATAGGCCTGGGGGATTTAACAAAAGACAGGTCATTCATGTTATGAGAATGCCAAAGGTTTACTGAAGTTCACACATTATATACAGTCTTTACCCTTTGTGGAAAAACCTCAGAAGCACAGTGGAAAAACAAGTTTACATTCTCAGGATAAAAACAGGTGCATGGAAATTACAAAAACAAGGTTACTTTCTCAGGATAAAAACAGGAACTGACTCAATGGTCCCATCAGCCAAACAGCAAAGGCCATTCTACATGCATTAGCAAGAATCAGCAGCAGGTAAACATTGAGAAAGCCCAGGAGGGACTGACAGTCTCACCCTGTCTCTCTCTGTCTCTCTGTGTCTCTCTGTCTCTGTCTGTCTTTGTCTCTCTTTCTCTGTCTCTCTGTCTCTCTCTGTTTCTCTATCTCTGTCTCTCTCTCTCTCTTTCTGTGTGTGTGTGCGTGTGTGTGTGTGCGTGTGTGTGTGTGTGTGTGTGTGTGAGTGTGACCTGAATGTACAGATATGTAAGCATAGGTTTCTGGGTATATATGTGAATGACTTCAAGGAGTCTGGGAGGTTAACTATGATTGCAATCCATTTTATTTTGAGGCAATGTATCTACTTCTCAGGAAACTCCCTTAGGTTAACATTGACTATATTCTTGCTCCTGATTAGTCAATGAATATTCTGCTGATACCTGTTTTTGTTTAAATTAAGACAGTCATTATACTCTGTAAAGTTCCCCTGTTTGGAGAGACTGACCTAGGGTTAAAGAAAAGAGCTTAATAAAACATAGATACTGTGTACCATAAACATGCCAAAGGAATTTGCAAATTACTCTTTCTAACTCTATGAATAAGTAAGCTGGATTTGTAACGGGGATTGCACTGAATCTGTAAATTGCCTTCTGACAAAATGGCTATTTTTACTATATTAATCCTGCCAATCTATGAGCAAGGGAGGTCTTTCCATATTATGAGATCTTTAATTTCTTTCTTCGGAGACTTGAAGTTCTTATCATATAGATTTTTACTTGCATGGTTTGTGTCACAATAAGGTATTTTATATTATATGAGACTATTATAAAGGGTGTCATTTCCCTAATTTCTTTCTGAGCCTGTTTAACCTTTGAGTAGAGGAAGGTTACTGATTTGATTGAGTTAATTTTATTCCCAGCCTTTTTGCTCAAGTTGTTTACAAGACTTTGTACTTTTCTGTTCGAATGGTTGGGTTCACATAAGTATACAATCTTATCATCTGCAAATAGTGATATTTTGACTACTTCCATTCCAATATGTATAATTTTGCCCTCATTTCTTCTGACAGCTCTGGGTAGGACTTAAGTTACTATATTGAATAAGTAGGGAGAGAGTAGGCAGCCTTGTCTAGTCTATGATTTTAGTGGGGTTGCTTCAAGTTTCTCTCCATTTAGTATAACCTTAGCCACTGGTTTGCTGTATACAGCTTTTATTATGTTTAAGTATGGACCTTGAATTCCTCATCTTTCTAGAACTTTAATCATGAACGGGTGTTTAATTTTTTTTCAAATGCTTTCTCACTGTCTAATGGAATGTTCATGCTCCTCTGCCCCCAGAGTTTGTTTATAAAGTGGATTACATTGATGCATTTCTATATATTGAACATCCCTGCATCCCTGGGATGAAGCCTACTTGATCATGATGGATGATCATGTTGATGTCTTCTTGGATTCAGTTTGCAAGAATTATATTGAGTATTTTTGCATTGATATTCATAAGGGAAGTTGGTCTGAAGTTCTCTCTCCTTGTTGGGTCTTTGTGTGGTTCAGGTATAAGAGTAATTGTGGCTTCATAGAAGTAATTAAGTAGTGCTTCTATATTTTCTATTTTGTGGAATAGTTTAGACAGTATTGGTATGAGGTCTTCATGAAGGTCTGATAGAATTCTGCACTTAACCTATCTGGTGCTGAGCTCCTTTTGATTGGGGAAATTTTAATAACTGCTTCTATTTTTGTAAAAGTTATGGAGTTAATTAGATGGTTTATCTGGTCCTGATTTAACTTTGGTACCTGATATTTGTCTAGAAAATTGTCTAACCCCTCAGATCTTCCAGTTTTGTTGAATATAGGCTTTTGTAATAGGATCTAATGATCTTTTTAATTTCCTCTGATTCTGCTCTTTTCTCTCTCTCTGTCTCTCTATGTCTCTCTCTGTCTCTCTCTGTCTCTCTCTGTCTCTGTCTCTCTCTCTCTCTTTTCTGATTTTATTAAATTGGGTACATTCTCTATACCCTCTGGTTAGTCTGGCTAAGTGTTTATCTATCTTTTTGGTTTTCTCCAAAACAAAACAAAACAAACAACAAAAAAATAAACCCAACCAACCAACCAAGCAAACAAACAAAAAAACTGAAAACAGCTCCTGGTTTTGTTGATTCATTGTACAGTCCTTTTTGGTGCTACTTGGTTGCTTTCAGCCCTGAATTGGATTATTTCTTGTCTTCTACACCTCTTGAGTGTATCTGCTTCCTTTTGTTCTAGAGATTTTAGGTGTGCTGTCACACTCCTAGTGGACGGTCTCTACTCTTTCTTTCTGGAGGCACTCAGAGCTATGATTTTCCTCTTAGCCACTGCTCTGATTGTGTCCTGTAAGTTTAGTATGCTGTGCCTTCATTTTCATTAAATTCTTTTTTAATTGGATTTTTTTATTACATTTCAAATGTTTTTTCATTTCTCGGTTTCCCAGACATAAGCTCCCTATCCACCTTTTTTTCTACAGGGGTGTTTTCCTCCCCATCCACACACAACTTTCTGCCTCTTGAACATTCTTCTGGACTGGGGGTCTAATCTTAGCAGGACTAGGACTTCTCCTTCCATTGGTGCTCAACAATGCCATCCTCTGCTACATATGAATTTAGAAGCATGGATAAGTTCATGCATAGTCTTTGTGTAGTACTTTAGTTACTGGGAGCTCTGGTTGGTTGGTATTGTTGTTCATACGGGGTTGGTAGACCCTTCAACTCTTTCACTCCTTTCTCTAATTCCATTAATGGGGGTCCTGTTCCCAGTTCTGTGGATTGCTGCTAGCATTCACATCTGTATTTGAGATACACACACACACACACAAACACACACACACACACACACACACACACACACATGGCACATGTGGGGCAGGTCCTTAATTGCCATTAATTCAATCTCTGCTCCAAACTATGCCTCCATTTCCCCTCCTATGAATATTTTTGTTCCCCCTTTTAAGAACGAGTGGAGCATTTGCATTTCGATCATCCTTTTTCATGACGTCATTTGCTCTGTGAATTTTTTATTAGGTAATTCGAGCTATTGGACTAATATCCACTTATCACTGAGTGCATATCGTGTGTGTTTTTCTGTATTTGTCTTACCTCACTCAGGATTCTAAAGCGTATTTAAATTCTTTCTTTAATTCTTCCTTGACCAAGTTACCATTGAGATGAGCATTAATCAACTTCCCTGTATATGTGGGCTATCTCTAGTTTTTGTTGTTATTGAAGACCAGCCTTAGTCTGTGCTGAGCCAATACGATGCATGGGATTATATCAAATTTCTTTTCTCAGTGGGACATGTTTTTGACCAATTATATGATCAAATTTGGAGCAGCTAATGTTAGGTGCTGACAATAAAGTATATTTTGTTTCAGGATGAAATGCTCTACAAATATCTCTTTAGTCCATTTGTTTCATAACATCTATCAATTTCTCTTTGTCTCTGTTTAATTTCTGTTTCAATGATATGTCCGTTAATGAGAGCAAGGTGTTGAAATCTCCTACTATTATTATGTGAGGTGCAATGTGTGCTTTGAGCTTTATTAAGATTTCTCTTATGAAGGTAGGTGGCCTTGTATTTGTACCATAGATTTTTTAGGATTGAGAGTTCATCTTGGTGATTTTTTTTTCCTTTGATGAATAAAACATGTCCTTCCTTATCTTTTTTGATAACTTTTGATTGAAAGTCGATTTTATTAGATATTAGAATGGCTACCCAAGCTTGTTTCTTTGGACCATTTGCTTGGAAATTTGTTTTCCAGCCTTTTCATCTCAGATAGTATCTTTCTTTGTCTCTGAGGTATGTTTCCTGTATGCAGCAAAATGCTGGGGCCTCTTTATGTATTTAATCTCTTATTCCATGTCTTTTTATTGGGGAATTGAGTCCATTTATGTTAAGAAATATTAAGGAATAGTGATTGTTCTTTCATGTTATTTTTATACTTGGAGGTGGAATTATGTTTGCATGTTTCTCTTCTTTTGGTGTCGTTGCAAGAAGATTACTTTCTTTCTTTTTCTAGAGTATAGTTTCACCCGTTGTGTTGGAGTTTTCCATCTATAATCCCTTGTAGTGCTGGTTTTGTAGAAAGATATTGTGTAAATTTGGTTTTGTCATGGAATATCTTGCTTTCTCCATCTGTGTTAATTGAGAGTTTTGCTGTGTATAGTAGACTGGGCTGGCATTTATGTTCTCATAGGGTTTTTATGAAATATGCCCAGGAACTTCTGGCTTTCATAGTCTCTGGTTAGATATCTGTTCTAATTCTTATAGGTCTGCCTTTATATGTCACTTGACATTTTTTTCCCTTAATGCTTTTAATATTTGTTCTTTGTTTGTGCATTTGGTGTTTTGACTATTATGTGTCAGGAGTAATGTCTTTTCTCATCCAACTGTTTGGAGTTTGTAGGCACATCTCTCTCCTTAGTCTAGGGAAGTTATTTCTATAATTTTGTTGAAGATATTTACTGGTCCTTTAAGTTGAGAATCTTCACTCTCTTCTATACCTATTTCCTATGTTTCATACTCTCGTTATTTCCCAGATTTCCTGGATATTTTGTGCTAGGAACTTTTGCATTTTTACATTGTCTTTGGATGTTGTGTCGATGTTTTCTATGGTATCTTCTGGACCTGAGATTCTCTTGTATTCTGTTGGTGATGGTTCATCTATGACTCCTGTCTCTTCCCTAGCTTTTCAATATCCAGGGTTGTCTCCCTTTGTGTTTTTTCTTATTATTATTATTGTTTTTATTCTCATTTTTAAATCCTGGATGGTGTTATCCATTTCCTTCACCTGTCTGGTTGTATTCTCCTGTAATTTTTTAAGAGTTTCTTTAAGGAATTTTTATGTTTCCTGTTTAAGGGCTTCTATTTGTTTATTTGTGTTGTTCTGTATTTCTTTAAGGGAGTTCTTTATGTCCTTCTTTAAGTCCTCCAACATCATCATAAAATGTGATTTTTATATCCAAATCTTGCTTTTCCTGTGTGTTTGGATATCATGTATTTGCTTTGGTTAGAAATCTGGGCTCTGATGATACAAAGTGGTCTTGATTTTATTGCTTGGGCTCCGGTGCTTGCCTCTCACCATCAGGTTGCCTTTGGTGCTGTCATTTTTTGCTGACTCTGAGAGTGGCTTAACCCTCCTGTAGGTCTGTGTGTCAGCACTCCTGTATACCTGCTTTCTTTTAGTCAGATCAGGGAACATACAACTCTGCTTTCAGGTTTGTAGTCACTCCTGGTGACTGACTTTCAACTCTTGGTGCAGGTAGACACCCGACAGGTCCTGTCCCTGACTGTTCCTAGGTCCTAATGCCCAGGTGGCAGAGATGTCATGAAGCAATTTCCTCATTTTTCAGAAAAATGGGCAGAAAGTATTTGTCTCCTCTGGTTTCTCAGGTGTGTCCACACTTCACAGGGTCCAGTTCTTTCCCCCGAGACGTGATAGTAAATCCAAATCTTACTTTTTCAGTGTGTTGAGATATCCAGTATTTGTTTTTGTGGGAGAACTGGTGATGCCAAGTAATCTTGGTTTATTTTGCTTAGTTTACTGTGCTTGCCTGTCACCACCTGGTTGTCTCTGGTTTTAGCTGGTCTTGCTGTCTCTAACAGTGGCTTGACCCTCCTGAAATCTTGTGTTTTAGCACTCCTGGAGACTGGCTATCTCCTCGTAATATCCGGTACAGACAGCTGTGTCACAGGGCCAGCTCTGGGTGCAGGTAGAAACTGGAAGGATACTGTCTCTGATTGTTCCTGGGTTCCTGTGCCCTTAGGGCTTCAGGCAGGCCCCTTGGAGTAGAAGTTGTAGTCTTACCTCTGTGTCAAATATGTAATATCTCCTGGGGTCTGGCCTTCACGTCTGTGCACAGGCAGAGACAGGAAAGATCCTGTTCTTACTCTTCCTTGGTTCCTGTGTCCAGAGGGCTCTTTGCCTGTTCCTTTCTGACCAGGAATGTGAGCAGGAGTGGTGGTATCCCTTGAATTCTCAGGATTGTCCACATATCTAAGAGTCCATCTCTCTCCCCAATGGGATTTGCATACAGAGAGCTGTGGGATCATGACAGTTCTAGGTGCAGGCAAAAACTGGAAGTATACTATATATTTTCTTTTAGAAAATTAGGATAAGGTCCCAGAAATTTTGTTTCGTTACTTGTTTAATTTTCCTGGGGATGTGATGTGTCACTATGACTATGATTATGACAGAGATCATTATTATGCATAAAATAATGTAAAGAAGAATGGGTATATTTTAGCTCATAGATCAAGATTGCAGTTTACAACGGAGGAAAGGTAAGGAGGCAAGGAATTGCTCAGATACATCTTCCAGGGCAAATCTCCCATGCCTCACTCTATGACAGAATCCCTTCTGCCTCCTCTATGCATCTTCTATTGTAACTATTGTAGGTTTTTAATTGACATGTGTCACACATATACATTACATAAGGTATTCTCTCTATTCAATTACAGAAAAAAGAAAGACATAATTTATAATATGGAAAGCACAAACCATAGTTGAGGCTTAATGCTGCATCAAGGCATGAGCTTTAAAAGAGACTATGACTGGTCAAGATATCAGCACAGTTAAGAAAAGGCCCTCTACTCCACTTGGCGTAAAAGAAAGGGGATTCTCAGGGAAAAATCCCACCTGGACAAATTTGAAAATTGTGAGATGAAGTTGAATAATTTTACTTCTAGGACTTATTTGAATGAAAAAAGGAACAGTCTAATGTGATTCAAGATTTAAGACAATCAGCGGTCATTCTAATTTGGAATCTGGAGTTGGAAGTGTCTTCCATATAATATTTTCTTTTTGAAAAATGGAAAAATGCATGAGTGGTGGGATCACACATTGATGCCATAGCGCATGTGGCAAGGAAGGCAGGCCCCAGCATGGCAGAGAGTTGTGAAAAAGAGTGTCATGTAGATGTAAAAGTGAAGTCTGGTAAAAAAAAAATGATTATTGGAGTTACCATTTTCATGGGGCATCTGCCTAGGATACCTGGACTCAGGGATTGCAATGAGCTTACTAGGAAGAGAATGTTCTAAGATACAAATCTTCAGTAGAGAACCATCTAAGCCAGTTGATAATACACATGTAACTAGAGTATTTAGTATGTAATTTGCTCAGGTTTGGTCATGGTTTGGCCCAGTATTTCCCCCATAATACCCCTATCCTTATCTTTTGTAATAATGATAAAGCTTCTGTAGGAAGTACACAACATTTTCTTTTTAAATATGGGGTTAGATTTAAGAGATTGCCTTCACTCTCAGGAGAGGATCTGAATTTTAAAACAGTGTTGAATCTGAGATAGTCTACGGAAGCTCAATGTATTTTGCACTGAAATATTACATTTGGTCCATTAGAATGAAAGTATACAATGTGGTGGTTTGAATGAGAGATGCTTGATAGACATAGGGTGATTCTTTAGTAACTCTGTTTAGAGCAGTTATAGATCCTTTAGGAGGTAGAGAATTGTTAGATGGATTATGTCACTGGGAATGATCACTAAGAGTTTACTATGAATCTTTCAATTCTCTACACATCTCTCCCACAACATTTATGTCAACAAATTATTCTTTCTATAAGTTGTTTTTAGTTATGTTGTAAATAATTCCCCTAATATTCAAACTTTTATTCCTCATTGCCTTTCTTTAACAATAAATTATCTTGAGAGGTGTATTATATATAGAAGCAGATATTTATTGAAAAATACTTATTGATATCCCATTCATGATATTGTTATCCATATGATAGTGAGATTTAGCAATGAGCCAATATTTTGGGAGCATCTATGTGTCTATGAGCATACCTCTTTCATGTTCTGGAAGTAAGTTCAATGAACACTTTGGTTTATTGTGTTATAAATTAGGTCAATTGTTATTTTGAAGCTCCCAGTTCTTATAGATGAACAAATATTTGTTGCCCCAGAGAAAGATAACCTAACGAACGAGGTAGTTTATGATGAATTGATGTTATGGAGTAATGCCAATTTGGCATGGTAGAAATTTTATCATCTTTGAATAAAAGATTTTATGAATATGAATAACTGACCAACATAAGACTGATTTTTTTTATTTCTGTGTATGAATAAAACAAGGGTCTTAAAAACCTTAACTGAGGTCCAAATACTCATTATATATTGACTGCTAAATAGCTGCAAGAAATCTAGACACAGCTATACAATCTCATTCAACGCTAGCATATATGGAGACAAAAATGTTAATGGAGAGGGAAGCCACCACCTATACATCCAAACTCTAGTAGATTTTTCACAATACAGCTGTTTGAGGATGACCCGCATGCTGATAAGAGTTTTTCCTTTCTCTTAAAAGTTATATCAAAATATTAACTGCTTTAGCAAGATAGTCTATTATTATTATTATTATTATCATTATTATTATTATTATTATTATTATAATAATAAGTAGTAGTAGTAGTAAGTAGAAACAATAGTAGTAGTAATCATTTTGCATTCTGCAATTGCCTCTCCTCCTGCTAAGTCCCTCACAACATCGTTCCCCCCCATCTCCCAATTCTCTGGAAGAATGGGCAACCTCCTGGGAATTCTCCCAGTCCTGCACATCTCTGTTGGGTTAGGTGCTCCCTCTCTCACTGTGGCCAGATATGGCAGTCCAGCTTGAAGAACTTATTCTACTGATAGACAACAGGTTCTGTAATAGCCTCCTACTCCATTTGTTTAGAATCCACATGAAGACCAAATTGTACATGTGCTGCTTGTAAAGCATAGGTCCAGCACATGCATGTGCTTTTGTTGGTGATTCAGTCCCTCATATCCCTAAGAGTTCAGGTAATTGATTCTGATGGCTCTGCTGTGGGCTTCCTATCACCTTCAGGACTCACAATTTTCCTCCCTCCTCTTTTAAAAGAGTCCACTTGTTTTACTGTGTGCATTATCTTTGGTTCCAGATGCTCGGAAGAGTTGCTCAAAAGATAGCCATGCTAGAGTCCTGTGTGAAAGCATAGAGGTATCAATAATAGTGTTAGGGATTGGTGTTTGCACATGGGATGTGTTTCAAATTGTCCCAATTATTGGGTGGCATTTCCTGAATTTCTTGTGTAAATAATAAATTTTGCTTGAAAAAATTATGGGTGTTTTTGTGACCATATTACTCCACTGAGGTTCCTACCTGCCTACAGGAAATGATTTCCAATGCTGTGAGTCACGGCTAAGTTCCCTGCAATTGATTATTTGGCACTTCCCTATCACAGGTCTCTGTTTTGTCCTGGAGATACCCTTTAGCTCCCTATCAGTGCCACTTGTAAGTTTCTATTAATTCTCAAAGCCATCTGGACATTTCTCCTGCTCCTTTCCATTCTGTCTGAGGTAGCCCAGACTCCCTCTCCCCCAAAAAGGCAAGCATGATATGTACTCACTTATAAGTGCGTATCAACAATAAAGTTCAGGATACCCAAGTTATGATACGCAAACCTACAGAAGTTAAAACAAGAAGTAAGAAAGACACAATTGAGGATGCTAGAATCTCACATTGAAAGAATAATAAAATAGTCTTAAGAGGCAGATGGAATGAGGAATTGGGTAGAAATGGAATTGAGGAACAGAAAGGGAAGTCAGGAGCATGGTAGACTTAAATAGAACTTTTTCCTTTTGTCACCCATTATTATTCATGTCTCCCTAGAAATAGCCGCACAACACTTAGAAAACAAGGAATATTGAGGGTCAGAGGTCTTGATGAAAGACATTTATTTTCAAAATGCAACTCAGAACAATGGAGAAATTATTAAACAACTAAATCTTGCAAAGCATAACAATGCTTCACTTAACACTGAACAAGAATGGAGTAGACAGGGCCACATACCTGACTGCTGTGTAGTGAATAGATATAATAGGATAAGAACCTGAAGGTGAACTTTGAAGTTTTGGAGCACTGTGTTCACTTTAGATGAAGCCCCCAAAGAGAGATGAAGAGAAGGAAGACTAAGAGATAGGTCCCAAAACATATGACTCAGATTTTCCAACACTGGGCCTTAGGGCCTCCAAAACCTGACACTAGTGCTATCACACTATGACACACTGTGGTATGCTCACAGAAAAGGGGCTATCATGATTGGTCTGTAAAAGACCCAACAAGCAACTGAGTCAGATACAGATAGTTTCATCCAACCAATGGACAGAAGCTGTTGACCCTTGTGGTTGAATTAGGGAAAAGCTGGAAGAGGCTAAGGAGGAGAGCAGCTGTGTAGGAAGACCTGCTCACTGCTGTGAGTATTCTATAAATGTCAAGCTACTCTAAGATAAAAATATCCCTTAGGTAAAAAAAAAAAAACATGACGGAGAATAGATGTACTTGGGTGAATTAGTAATGAATAATACTCAGGTGCTATTATAAAATTAATCCTTCATTACATTTTTATCAGAGTGATGATGTCAAGAGAATATGAATTTGCATAGCTATTGTGAAAGAAGTGAGGTGAGCAATAATGTGTTTAGTGGAACTCTGCTGTATTTCTTAGGAAGAAGCCATCCTTAAACAAAAAGTACAACACTTTATAATACAACATTTGCTTGTATATACAGGGACTGGCTCAGCACATTTATAGTATTTACATGCTGATTATTTTAAAGATCCATGTTCAGCATTTTCAGACTGGAGTGATTTTTTTTTCCTGTTTATACTCTTCCACTAAGAGATGTGTTTGATGTTAGATGCAGATCAAGCAAAATGAGTTTAACAAAAAAGATTCTCCCTTCCCTAGAAGAGATGAGTGAATTCTCAAAAGAACAGGTACTTAAATTGGCATTTTGTATCACAAAAACTGCAGAAAAGAAATTTAGTATGTATTGCAAAGAAAATTGTAACTCAACAGAAGCAATTTCAATAATAAAACTACTTTTTCAGGGTGAGTTTTCAGCCACCATTCTTTAAATTTTAGTAAGTCAAGTCATTGTTTCTTTTTCAAGTGTGAAAATAGAGCCTTGAAGAGTAACTTGTAACTCCAATTTTCACTGCATACCTTCAATTATGAAAAGTATGAAACTATAATATTATTATTGAATAATTAGCAATCATTACAAGTGAAAATCATTATTATATGTAAAATTATATTACATATAAAATAATAGTTTCTGGTATAATTACAAATATATATGTTCAATTATTATTGAAATGGGATCACATGTACACCAGGCTAGTTCCAATTTTTCTATGTAATTTCTATGTAACCTAGGATAATCTTTTTGTTGTAAAAATATAAAAATAATATACGTATTGTTGTCTTTTACCTCAGTAGGTCCTGCACCGCAGTGCCCCAAGATATCTGCTAGATATATTGGTGGAAACACATCCCAGCCGCATACTTTCCTAAACTCAAACCCTCACATAAAAGAACACACAACACAATAATCTTAGATCCAATTAATAAGATATAATTGCCCCCTTAAACATACTAAGCCTGATACCATCCATCTCTTAGGAACATTGATAACAACCTGTAAATACACAGATCATAATCTTTTTTTTTCTCCATCTTTATTAACTTGGGTATTTCTTATTTACATTTCAATTGTTGTTCCCTTTCCCGATTTCCAGGCAATATCCCCCTAACCCCTCCCCTCCCCTTCTATATGGGTGTTCCCCTCCCCATCCTCCCTCCATTACCGCCCTCCCCCCAACAATCACGTTGACTGGAGGTTCAGTCTTAGCAGGACCAAGGGCTTCCCCTTCCACTGGTGCTCTTACTAGGCTATTCATTGCTACCTATGAGGTCAGAGTCCAGGGTCAGTCCATGTGTAGTCTTTAGGTAGTGGCTTAGTCCCTGGAAGCTCTGGTTTGTTGGCATTGTTGTTCATAGAAAACCATTTTCTATCCATTTGCCCCTAATTGATGTCTTTCCTTGATGATGAAATACATTTTTTTTTTTGGATCTCGCTTGCTAGTCTGTCATCTTACTAGAGAATTGAGGCCATCAATATTGAGTTACTAATGAACAGTAATTATTTAAAAGCTTTGTAAGCCATCAAATAGCATTCCTCGTTGGCCTTTATTTCAGTTTCTGCTTCCAGGTTTCCTGCTTTGGATTTCTTCACAGAATTTCCTCAGTGACAAGGAACCCTTTTCTCCCGATGTTGCTTTTGGTCATGGTGTTTATTATGGTAATAGAAAGCAAAGTAGAACATTATTGTAGGGTTGGTTTGTCTATTTAGAATCTTTTATGTTTCCACATGAATTTTTAGATTTCTTCCCCTTTGCTTTGTGAAAATTATCATCAGCATTTTCATGGAGATTGTGGTCCATTCACAATATCGATTTGGCCAATCCATGAGCATGGAAGATTTTTCTGTTTTCCATTGTCTCATTCATTTGTGGTATCTCATCTATTCTTTTTTTCCAACATAACATTTTTACTGATTCTCTGGGAGCTGCATATCATGCATCCCAATCCCAGTCCCTTCCCAGTCCTTGCATGTCCTCCCTCCCTTGTGAGCCCCCCAAAAGAAGTAAAAAAAAAAATAAAAAAAAGAAAGACAAACAAACAAACAACATAAAACAAATCCACTTTATGTTATCTATGTATCACTGGAACGTGGCCAATGTCTCCGTGCCTGACCCTTAAATAGAACTGAGTCCTTTCCCTCCCATCCCTTTGTCAGAATCCATCAATCCTGGAGAGCTACACTTCTTCAGCATCTCCCTTACACTTTTAACGAGTTCTTTGGTGGCTTCTTTCTAGGCTGTTACTTTTTGGAGGGTAAGGGTTGTCACCAAAGCCTCCTATGTCCCTCTTTCTCAACTGTGTGTCTGCAGTCATCAGTATCATGGCAAAAGTAGTCTTCTTCTTTTTCATGGTCAGTGTGGGAGCATGGATCGTGGGCCTCTACATGGTTTCTGGCAAGAGAACATACTGTGAACACGGGCCTCTGACCCAGACAAGGCCCTCTGAGCCAGCAAGGATACAGACAACACAGTGGCTTCAGGTGGCAGCACAGGCCACCCACAATAATATGGCCCTCCCTCCCCTTGGCAACATAGCCTATGGACGTGGCTTCAGGCTATGGCACAGACCAGCAACTTCTGCATGGCCAGGGCAGGGTAATTTGTGTGTGGGTGCCTGCCCGCCTGCCTGCCTGCTTGCCTGCCTGTCTGCCTGGTTCTTATTGTAAAAGTTTACATTGTAAAAGTCTTTCACTTCCTTGGTGAGGTTTATTCCTAAGTATCATATCATATTGTAGCATGCCCTCTCCTATCCTATGCTATCCTTCATCGGCCTTTAGAATGCTAGGATTTCACCTCCTTTCACACCCAGTACTGTTTGTTTTTGTGTTTTGTATGTTTTTTTCCAGTTTTTCAAGATGAGGTCTTGCTGTGTAGCTCTGGATGGATTGAAACTCATTAATGTCGGCTCTGATCTTGAATTTGTGGTAATCGTCCTGTTACTGTTTGCCAAGTATTGGGAGCGTAGGCATGTGCCACTGGTCAAAATATTGTTTTAATGGGATAGGAATATAGCTAAATAAATGGAAAAAAAATCACATATATCCCTTGTTTTAGATCATAATCTTAACAGCACCTTCCATATTGTCCTGCCACGGCTTCTCCCTCTCTTTCCCTCCTGTCTCTCTCTTTCTCCTCTAGTCTCCTCCTCTTCCTTCAAACTTCTCTCCTGCCCATCCTTCCTTCTCTTCTAATGATAAGCCTACTTCTATCCTGTACCTGCCCTTCACCTGTTCATTATCAATTCAGTGGGAAGGTTCTGGTGAAGTCACCTGATTCCTGAGTATGTGACTAGGCAGCTGTCCTTGGGGCAGTGGAATTAGAATCAAAATAAAGATAACTTCACGGCAAACCACAACATAAGCGTAAACACCTGATTCCTAAGACTATACCTCATAATTGTTGGAATTAGAGATTTGTACTATCATGCCCAGCATTTTATTCAATGTTATATTTCTGTAAAGAGAAACATGGAACCTCTTTAAAATGAAAACATTTAATTTTCCTTACAGTTTAAGACGTTTAGCCTATTATCCTCATGGCAGAAAGCATGCTGGCACAGAGATGTATATGATTGCTGAACTTATACATCTGAATTGACAGTCACTAGGAAGAGAAAGTCACTGGAATTCAACTGAACTATTAAAAGCTGAAATTCCATCCCAGTGACATATTTCCTCCAACAAGTTCACATTTGCTAATCTCTGTAAAGAAATACCACACACTCCACACACTTATACCGAGCATTCAAATACAAACAGGTAGAGGCCATTCCTATTCAAATCTCTATATCCAGCTGTGGACATCATTCAATAAGAGGTTATGTGAGCAAGTGATCTTCCTGGACATGGCCCACCATCCAACAGAGATACAATGGATGAGTTCTGTTGTGGTACAACCTGAGAGTCTTTGTTACAGGATTGCTTCTTGCTACTTATGTGCTTTCTCATGTTTGTCATTGCTATTCTCCTAATTTATTTGACATTTTGTGAGTAGACACGAAGAGACCCTCACTGCCTACAACATGGTGTGAATGCTTCATGTGGGACAGTCCCACTCTTTTGGTCAATTTTCTGAAAGACCAATATGAGGTTCATACCTCTTGAGGTAATTATATCTAGATCAATTATTGATTTTATGCAATTTGTGATTTTATTTATGTAGTTTTATGATGTTATCTTGGTTTACATAATTTAGTGAAGTTAGGGTAGTAGAAAGAATTTATAACATTAGGAAATTAGAACAGTTGATAGTAAGTTTTAAGTTTGAATCAAAAATAAAGTGTGTTCCTTCATGATAGAATGGCAAAGGGTGCTTGAATCAGAGAAGTCACTATAGTGAGCATTCATGCTTCAGAAGTATGCAACTGAAGAGATATCCAGTATTTGCAATACTGGGCTTTTATGTACGCTAACAAACTTTCCAAAAACTTGTGCTGTAACTCTATCCATAATTATTAGTGTATCAAGTACATATGTAGATAGGAAAGTCCATGTAGGATTTATATTCATCTATCATCTGCCTGTATGTCTATCTATTCATGTATCTGTCTATGTATATAACTACAATTTATTTTATTCACCCATTGTAGGTAATTGTGTAAGTATTTAGGTAGGTAGGTATGTGTTCATGTGGAACAAAGTCCATGTGGCCATCCAAAAAGTACTTTTGGGAGTTGGTTCACTCCTTCAACAATGTAGGTTCCTGGGATGGAACTTAAGGCATTAGGTTTGTTGGGAAGTATCTTTATACATTAAGCTGTCATCCCATGTGTCTAGTATATACAACACTTTAAAGTCTCTGAAATCTTTATAAATGAATATCTTGTTTCCACTCAACACTTAGTTCCCCACCAAAAGTCCCTGTCTCAGTGGATAGGTTGGCACTGAAACATTCTGGAGATAAACAAGCACTATCATATTTTTCAGGCCTAGTTAGTATGCCCTTCAAGATGACTCTGCAATTTTTCTACTGTTACAGCATTGATTCACTTCATGGATTGTTTAATAGGTTGGGTGTGTTTCAGACATGGAAGATCCTATTCAGTGAACCTGTTCCTATGACTAGGGAACCTGGGAAATTTTCCAAAGCTTTTAAAGAGAGGGAGCCCACAGAGTTCCTTAGCTGAACTGAGAATATGCTCTTAGAAACAATATGGCATGTCGGTTTGGAACCTTCATAAATACCATTTGAATAGTCAAAGGAAACCAGAGTTTGAACCTAACCTGACTATTCTAATTCCCCTAAGATAGGATTATTTTTTCCTACAAATGCCTTTTACAATAAGACAACAAATACACATGGGAGCTCATTTTCAGAGTCTGGTCCATTCTCTTGAACTCACAGGCTTCAAATATCTGAGCTAGAATCATTTGTCTTTTGTTATGACATTATTCTGATTAAGGCATTTTTTTCACTTCTTATAATATGTTATTACTTATGACTCAGATAGACTTTCAGTATTCCCATATTATGTTTCTGTGCACAAATACATCACCTGTTCTTTAGAATGAGCATTTGAGGTTATTTGCTTCTGTTCATTACTGCTGCCTAGCTTTTCCATGTTGTGTCTTGTGGTAAAACATTTTCTGTGAGCCTTTAGCGTATCTTAATAGTGTAAAATTTACTGTGTGTTCTATCCACTTATTATATATGTTCTCTTTTCACAAATTGTCCCTATGGGAATTGTAATTATACAATTAAACACCTACCAGGTAGTACAGTTAATAAAATAAACTTCATTCCCGCTGTCAATGATATTTCAAATCCTTTTTAATCTTCAACTTGCTTGGGTATCATGAATTTGAAAGATTTAAGAAAATTTATTGAACAAAGGAAATAAAATGTCTCAATTTCTCCTCTCACTTAAATAAGATCATATCAGGCAACCTAAAGACGAAATTACCGTAATGGTATATGTCATGAAAACATCAAAGGAAGATTTGAATGAAAAAAATTAAAGAATAAATAAATAAGTGTCAAAACAGTGTGTTGACCTTGAAAGAATGACTGTCCAAGGTCTGCTTCACAGCTCTTTCATTGGTTTTGGCTGCATTTTCCTGTCCACATCTTCCAAGACTGCCTCACTGGGTCCTGGTAGGTTGACAACAATTCAACTCTCTGGAGCCTTCCTGATCTTGTAAATCTGTTTGTTTCTGCTTCTTCCAATTTTAATTAATTGTGTAGAAAGCTTTGTCAAAATTGTGAGGTTTCCTACTTAGAAGAGTTCATGTTGATGGGAATGGTGTGGGATGATATTTCAGCAGTGTGTATCCCAGGATTTTTATTGAGCCCTGCATAGATGAATTGAGAATGGTAGTAATAATGCAGATCTTTCTAAAAGTGATAATTTTCAGTAAAGACATACACTACTCTCCAAAAGATTCTGGATTTACAGAGTTAAAGAAATAATTCAGAAATACCTATGAAGTCTTTTTTTTAAGAGTTTTGACTAATAAGACTTACAAGAGAAAAGTAACATAAAATGCAGAGGAACTTAGCAATATGCATTTTTACATTATCTATTTATCTATCTACCCATCATTCTACATATCATATGTCATTATTAACTATCTTTCCATCTATCTCTCGACCTACCATCTATTTATCTATGTAGTTTATGTTTCTGTCGTGACATATATGTAGATGTCAGAAGATAACCTGAAAAACTTGGCTTTCTCTTTCCTTTCTGTATGTCCTTGGAATCAAAACCATGTCATCAGGTTTGGTGACAGAAGCTTTGAAACGGTAAGTCATTTTGCCGGCCCCAGTCCACATATGTCATAGATCATGGATATCATATATACCTTTCATTGACATCAGAGGGAATCACCTACATAAGGCACCAAAGAAAGTAAGCCCTATAAAATGAACATGGCTCTGTTGCTCACACAAAGATAATTACTTTGGGACAACTGAAGTCCTGAGGGAAAGGCTGTGAATAAAGGGGCAGAAAATGTCTTTCAGGAAATAATAAGAAAAGTTTATTACAACGTCATAAATGTATAGTGTGTGTGTTTTTGTTCACATGTGTGACCATACATGTGAGGGAGCATATGTATGTAGAGGACCAGGAATTGTAGTATTTTTATTGTTCAGTGACAAAAGCTTCTAAATTTAACTAAATTCCAGCCACTCCAGGCTAATCTAACAACCTAAGCCACTAAGTCATCATTTCCATTGGATCACATGTCTTCCAAACATTGATACTACAGAAGGTTTTGGATACTCAGTGTTTGAGTACATTCTTGAACTTCAAAGACCAGTTCTTATGATGTCATGACACAGACTTCATGCACTGTGGCATTTTTTCATCTATCCTATTCAATGACACTTATGAACACAGATTAATGAAACTGAATGAACCTTATTCTTACTAAAACAAAAAGAAAACACCAAGGCACACTACCATCACATTTTTAAAGAATCTAGGGAAGAGAAAGTCCTTTAAATGGCTTTCAGAAAAAAATGTAATTGACACGCAATTTAGCAAAAACAATTAGCAATTTATGGATGGGGATGAAATTTATCATTTTCTCCTATACACAGATTCCAGAGAAATGAAGATACCTCATAAAGGATTCCACATAATGATAGACTCAATTCATCAAGAAAATGCAACATCCTCAGAGTAGTGTTTTAAATATGCTTGAACTCCAGAGACTCGTAGATTTGAATGCTTGGCCATTGGAGAGTGATTGCGTTAGAAAATATATTCTTTTTAGACTAAGCGTGGCATTGGAGGAAATCTTTCTCTGTGGGAGCGGGCTTTGAGGGCTTCTAGTGATCAAGCTTTCCCCTGTATATGAAGGGAGTTTCTTCGTGGCTGTCTGTGGATCAATATGTAGAAATCTCAGCTCTTTCTACAGAACTATGTCTTCCTAGATGTTTCCATACTTTCTGACTAAACCTCTGAAACTGTAAGCTAGCCCAAATTTTTTCCTTTAAAATGTTCCCATAGCCATGATGTCTCTTTATTTTCTGTTAGTCCCTAAGACACTAAGTGTTCTATCTTCCAGTAAAGGAGTGTGAAATAATTAATGCAAAGCTAAGAAGTTAATGTCATGGGCAAAGACAGCTACTATTAAAGTTGCAAACTTGAAGACCTTTTTCTTGGTAATTATAATAGAAGTTGACAAAAAATCTGTGACACTGTAAAAAACTTTTACACTGATCTCATACACCAGGGCTCAATAGGTCAATGGACTGTTCCACAGATACAGCTTAGTTGAAAAATAGAATGACACACGTTTGATAAAAGTATTACTATGTTGTCATACATCAGGTCACAAAATGAGCCTCTACCTTCCAAATGTGCAAAATCTTGTTAAGATTCACAAAATTTACACAGAAATAACAAGCAGAAGTTTATTTAAAAATTTCAAACAAACCTATGGAATCCCATCAACATAATTTAAATCAATTGATGTCATGAAGAAATCAGGAGGGTTTTTAGGGACTTTGAGTTAAATAAAGGACAAAAGTGAAATATATCAAACTTATTTAGATATCACAAAAGCAATATTTATAGCCTTAAAAGTGTGTTTAAGAATGGAATATTTATTTGGGGGGGGGGCTGGAGAGATTGCTCAGAATTTCAGAATACTTTTGCTCTTGCAGAGAATTGAGATTCGGTACATAGCCTCAACTGACTGAAACAATCCTTAACTACAGTCTCAGGGGTTATGATACTGTCATTAGACTTCCTTTGCCACCAGGCAGGCATGTAGTATACTTACATGCATACATAAAGGCAATGAGATCATATACATAAAATGTTTTTTATAAAAGAAAAAAATACATTTTTAGTTTGTCTATGTTTATACCAGAAGAAGCTAGCAATATATAAACAACCAAATGTTGAAAATTGGGCCTGAAGAGATGACTAAATGCTTACGAGCACATCTTGTTCTGAAAAAGTAGGGCATGTTGTCCCAACTCAAGAATCTCACAATTCCTTGTTTCAAGAGATCCTTCTTGGATACTCTTCATATAGAGCATATGTGCACATATCCTTGCTCACATCCCCCCTCCAGACACAAAAAAATAAAATGAATACTTTAAAAGGTAAAATACTAAGTCTGAGGAGGAAATTTTTAAGAAAGGCACAAAAATATCAAAAAAGTGATTAAACAAAACGCTTTTTGTGTGTGTGTGAGACAGGATCCAATGAAGCATAGGATATCCTCATACTTCTCTCTAATAGAAGATGACCTGGAAATTATTTTCCTCCTGTTTCTATTTCATGAAAGGGGACATTGTAGTTGCATGACTCTAATGTGATTTAGTTGATATCTGAGTCTTCATGCATGTTATATGTCTACTCTTCCTACTGAGCCACATCCCTAACCAGACAAAAATGTACCATTTTTTACACTCCAGTCATTGCCTTCCTCCTGGTTCACACTCCTATATTTCCTTGTCCTCCTTCCCATTCTCCTTCCACTTATATTTAAAAGGATGTCTGTGCCTCTACCAGAACTCTCTACTCCCAGGATCCTCTGGTATCTCAAGGGTTTGGTACATCTTCTCCCAGTGAGGCCAGACCAGGCAGTCTTGTGGAGTATTTGTGTTGGTGGCCTTAGACCAGCTCATATATACTGCCTGGTTAGTGGCTCAGTGTCTGAGAGATATAAATGGTCCAGGTTAGTTGAGACTGCTCATCTTCCTATGGGGTGGTTCAATTCCTCATCTTCTTTCACCTTTTCCCTAATTCAACCACAGGGTTCCCAATTTCAGTCCCATGGCTGGGTGTATGCATTTTTGTCAGTCTCAGTTAGCTGCTTTTGGGTTCTCTCAGAGTACAGCCATGCAAAGTATCTGTCTATAAGCATATCAAAGCACCAGCAATAGTGTCAAGCCTTGTAACTTTCCCTTGAAATGAATCAAAATTTGGGCCGATCACTGGACTGCCTTTCCCTCAGGCATTTTGCCACTTAGTTCCTGCAGTTCTTTTGGCTAGGGAAGATTCTTTGTCAGAGCATTTGATTGTGGGATGACAAACATATACTTCATGTCCTGTTTACCCATTAGAGATGAACTTTACAAACTCTACAGGTTACCTTTCCCCATTGTTGTACAATTCATCTAAGTCTCTCCCTTAAAATTCAGAGAGTCTTGTACCTCCCAGGGCTATAATACTTTGTACAGTGTCCCCATACAACCCACCCCTCATGGTTACATATTGCCATCAATTCTGCTTGCCCATAGGGCTTCTTTTCTGTCCAATTAATCAGGTTCCTCTTTTCCCTTTCCCTCCCTTTCCCAACCAGGTTCCTCCCTCCCTCTACTTCCCATGATTATTTTAGTCTGCCTCCCAAGTAGAACTGATGCTTTTTCACTTGGGTTTTTCTGCTCTTTAACCTTTTTGAGTTCTGTTGATTGTATCCTGGGTATTCTATACTATTTTGGCTAATATCTAATTATTAGTGAGTATGTATCATGCATATCCTTTTTGGTCTGAGTTACCTCATTCAGGATGCTATGTTTTAGTTGAATCAATTTGCTTGTAAAACTTGAAGTCTTCATTCTTACTAGCTGAATAATACATTGTATAAAAGAACTATATTTTCTGTATCTACTCTTCCATTGTGTGAAATCTGGGTTCTTTCCAGATTCCGGCTATCACACATAAGTACTCTATGACCATAGTGAAGGACATACCCATGTGGTATGTTGGGGCATAGTTTGGGTATATGCCCATTGGTGGAATACCTGGGTCTTCAGGTAGATCTATTTACAAGTTTCTGAGTAACCTCCCACTTGATTTCTAAAGTTCTTGTACCACTTTGCAAACCTATGAGTAAAGGAAGGATATACTGTCTCCAAATTTTACTGTCAATTCATTTATTTTTTATCTCAACCATTCCGATTGGTATAAAGTAGAATCTCAGCATCATTTTTATTTGCATTGCTGTAATGACTAAAGGCTTTGAACATTTCTTTATGTGTTTGTTGGCTATTTGAGATTCCTTTCTTGTGAATTCTCTGTTTAGTTCTACATGATATTTTTATTGGGATTTTGGAGGTTAGCTTCTTGAGTTCTTCATGTATTTTGCACATTAGCCCAGTATGAAATGTAGGATTAATGAAGACTTTTTGACAATCTGCAGGATGCCAGTTTGTACTATTGACAATGTCCTTTTCTTCTTCACCAAACATGAAGTGTCCATAAGAGTGTGGGTTTATTTTTTGGTCTTTAATTATATTTCATTGAATGACCTGTCTGTCTCTGTGCCGATATCTCTCAGTTTTTATCATTGTCTGTAGTACAACTTGAGGTCAGGAATGGTGATTTTCTCAGAAGTTCTTTTATTGTTAAAAATCATTTTTGTTATCCTGTTTTTTTTGTTTTGTTTTCTGTTTGGTTTGCTTTTTTTTAATCAGATATTGAAAATTGTTCTTCTCATGTCTGTGAAGAATTGTGTTGTAACTTTGACAGAAATTGCATTAAATTTGTAGATTGCTTTTGTAGGATGGTCATTTTTTACTATTTTAATCCTACCAATCCATGAGTCTGTGAATCTTCTCCATTTTCTGATGTATTATTTGATTTCTCCATAGAGTGACTTGAAGTTTTATTTCCATACAGATCTTTCGCTTGCTTTATTAGAGTTCCTCAACCACATATTATTAGTGACAATTATGAAGCATATTGCATCCTTATTTTCTTTCTCAGTATGTTTAGCCTTTGTATAAAGAAAGGCTACTGATTTGCTTGAGTTAATTTTATATCCAACAACTTTGAAGTTATCAGTTGTAGAAGTTCTCTGATAGAATTTTGAGATTGCTTCTGTGTATTATCACATCATCAACAAATAGTGTACCTTGATTTTTTATTTGCCAATTTATATCTTTTTTATCTCGTTTTGTTGTCATCTTGCTCTTGCAAGAACTTCCAATACTATATTGTCTTGCTTATCCTTGATTTTAGTGGGATTGCTTCAAGTATTTCATTTGACATTGGCTGTTTATATGCTGAATATTGCTTCTACTATGTTTAGGTGTAGGTCTTGAGTTCTTGTCCTCTCCAATACATTTAACATGAAGGGTTAGCCTATTGTGTCAATTGTTTTTTCAACATTAATGAGATGATCACATGGTGGTTTTGAGATTGATTATATAGTAGATTATATTTATGCCTTTTCACATATGGAAAGGTATCACACACATTCTTGGGATGATGCTTACTTAATTATGGTGAATGTTCATTTTGGTGCTTTCTTAGATTCAATTTGCGAGAATTTTATTGAGAATTTTGGCATCTATATTCATTAGTGAGATTGCTCTGAAGTTCTCTTTTTATGTTGGGTCCTGTTTTTTTGTTTGTTTGTTTGTTTGTGTTTGTTTGTTTTTTTAGGTATCAGAGTAATCGAAGATTATATACTGAATTAAGTAGATTTCCAGACTTCCTTCTGTTTCTGTTTTATGGAATATTTTGAGGAATATTGGTTTTAGGTCTTCTTTGAAGGTCTGGTAGAATTCTGCCCTAAAGCCATCTGTACCTGGGCTTTTTTTTTTTTTTTTTTTTTTAACTTGGGAGGTATTTAATGACTTTGACTTCCTTAAGGGATATGGACCTTTTTAGATAGTTTATCTGCTCTTGATTTAACTTTGGTCTTACCTGTATAAAAAATAGTATACATGATCTAGATTCTCCTATTTTGTTGAATACAGACTTTTGAAATAGGATCTGAATTTTTTTTTTAAATTTCTTCTATTTCTGTTGTTACGTCTCTGTTCTCAATTCTATTGATAATTTGGATTAGTCTCCTTTACCTTTAGGTAATTTAACCAGGAAATTTTCTATCTTTTTCATTTTCTCAAAAAACAAATAAACAAAAAACAAAACAAAACAACAACAAAACATTTTGATTCTTTGTATCATTTTCTTTGTTTCTACTTAGTTGAATTCAGCCCTGATTGTTCTATTTCTCCTATGTGTCTACTACTCTTGGGTGTGTTTGCTTCTCCCTATTTTATTGCATTCAAGTGTACTGTGGTAGTATCAGATTTTGCCAATGACTTTACAAAGACAGTACTGTGAAGTTCCTCTTAGCACTGCTTTCATTACGTTTCATAAACTTGGGTATTCTGTGTCATTTTCTTTGACTTCTGTGAAGTCTTTAATATCTTTCTTTTTAACTTCTCTGGTCAAGTTATCATAGTGTTTTAACTTTCGATGGGGATGTGGGTTTTTCTGTTGCTTTCGTTGTGATTAAAGTATAGGATCAGTCTGTGATGATCCGGTAGGATGTTTAGGATTATGTAAATATTCAATCTTGCTTTGTGACTGATTATATGGTTAAGCTTGGAGAAGGTACAATGAGAGGATGAGCAGAAGATATATTCTTTTCTTTTAGGGTGAAATATTGTCTATATACCTCATAAATCCATTTTGTTCATAACCTTTATTACTTTCATTATGTGTCCGTTTACTTTCTGTTTCAAGGACCAGTCTATTGGTGTGAGTGTATGTTAAACTCTCTATTATAGCATGGGATTCTTTTTTTCTATTTATTTGTTTATTTATTTATTTGTTCATTTATTTATTTATTTATTTTATTTCCTCCAAAAAAATTTCCCCTCTTGATCCACCTCTGAGAATTCCACATCCCATACCTCCTCCCTGTTCTGTCCCAAACAGCCCCATCTCTACAAGGATGTCCATCACACCCACACCACCAGACATCTAAGGTACCTGGGGAGTCTCTTGAGGGCTAGGTGCATCTTCCTTTACTGAATCCAGACTTGAGAGTCCTCTGCTACATAAGTTTTGGAAACCTCATTTCAGCTGATGTATGCTGCTTGGTTGGGATCCAGTGTCTAAGAGATCTCTGCATTTCTTCCAGACAGGAAGAATTATGGGTCAGGGTTTTGGCAGTGGAATACCCACCCCATCCTTCACTTGATGTGCTGTTATTTTTGCTGGAGGTAGATTCGATAAGTTCCCTCTCCCCACTGTAGAACCTTTCATCTTGGGTCTCCTGCTTCGAGTCCTGAGAGTTTCTCACTTCCTAGGTCTCTGGTATATTCTAAAGGGTCCTCCCAACCTTCTTCCTCCCAAGAGATCTCTCTGTTTCCATTCTTTCTGCTCACCATCAGGGCTTCAGTCCTTTTCCCCTATACTGGACAGTGTAGGATTCAATGTGTGTTTTGAGCTTTAGTAAAGTTTCTTTTATGAATTCCTTGCATTTGGTGCATAGATGTTCAGAACGGAGACATTATCTTGATGGATTTTTTTCTTTAAACCATATTAAGTATTCTTTCCCATCTTGCTTGATAATTTTGATTGAAAATCAAAAATATTGGATATTAGAATTGAAACTCCAGCTTGTTTTTTTCTGACCATTTTTTTGGAAGGCTTTATTCCAGATCTTTATTCCAAAGTAAAGTATCTGTCTTTTGTATTGAGGTGTGTTTCTTGTAAACAGTAAAATAACGGATTTTTCTGGCATATTCATTCACTTAGTTTATGTCTTTTAATTTGGGAATTGTGTCTGTTAATGCTGCAAAATATTAAAGAGAGATGTTACTTAGTACATGTAATGTTTGTTTTTGGATGTGATAGTGTGTGTGTGTGTGTGTGTGTGTGTGTGTGTGTGTGTGTTTCTCTCATTTTGGTTTCATTGTACAATGATTAATTTCCTATTTTTTTTCTTTGGTGTAGATACTCTACTTGTGTTGAAATTTTTCTTCTATAATCCTCTGTAACTTTGTAACTTTGGATAAGTAGAAACATATTTAAAAAATGTTTTTTTCACAGAATATTTTGGTTTCTTCATCCATTACAATTGAGAGTTTTGCTGAACAGAGTAGGCTAGACTACTATTTATATTTTCTAAGGGTCCTCCTAACATCCACACAGAGTCTTCTGGTTTTTAATATCTCTACTGAGAATTCTGGTGTAATTCTGATAGATCTGCTTAATATTGATTGCCCTTTTTTCCTGACAGCTTTTAGTATTTTTTCTGTGTTCTGTGAATTTACTGTTTTTATTATTATGTAAAAGGAAGATTTCCTTTCTGGTTCAATATATTTTGTAATCACTATTCTTCTTAAAACATTTATGACCATCTCTTTCTTTAGGTTGTAGAATAATTTTTATCTATTATTTTATTGAAGATATTTTTGATCTGTGGACCTTGGAATCTTCACTCTCTCCTATTACTATTATTTTTACCTTTGGTATATTCATATGTCCTGGATTTACTGGATGATTTGGGTTAGGAGCTTTTTTTTTTTTTTCTTTCTCCATCTTTATTAACTTGGGTATTTCTTATTTACATTTTGATTGTTATTCTCTTTCCCAGTTTCCAGGCCAACATCACCCTAACCCCTCCCTGTCCCCTTCTATATGGGTGTTTCCCTCCCCATCCTCCACCTATTACTGCCCTCTCCCCAAAAATCATGTTCACTGTGGGTTCAGTCATGACAGGACAAGGGCTTCCCCTTCCACTGGTGCTCTTACTAGGACATGCATTGCTACTCATGGGGTTTGAGCCCAGGGTGAGTCCATGTATAGTCTTTGGGCAGTGGCTTAGTCCCTGGAAGCTCTGGTTGGTTGGCATTGTTGTTCATATGGGGTCAAAGGCCTCTTCAAGCTCTTGCAGTACTTTCTTTTATTCCTACAACAGGGGTCCCTTTCTCAGTCCAGTGGTTTGCTGCTGGCATTCGCCTATGTATTTGCTGTATTCTGGCTGTTTCTATCAGGAGAGATCTACATCTGATCCTGTCAGCCTGCACTTCTTTGCTTCATCTATCTTATCTAGTTTGGTGGCTGTATATGTATGGGTCACATGTGTGGCAGGCTCTGAATGAGTGTTCCTTCTGCCTCTGTTCTACACTTTGCCTCCCTATCCCTACCAAGAGTATTCTTGTTCCCCTTTTAAAGAAGAAGTGAAGCATTCACATTTTGCTCATTCTTCTTGCGTTTCATGTGTTCTGTGCATCTAGGGTAATTCGAGCATTTGGGCTAATATCCACTTATCAATGAGGGCATACCATGTGTGTTTTTCTGTGGTTGGGTTACCTCAGTAAGGATGATAATTTCTAGCTCCATCCATTTGCATATGAATTTCGTAAAGTCATTGTTTTTTATTTTTTATTTTTTTGGTTTTGTTTTTTTTGTTTTTTTTTTTTTTTTTGGAGCTGGGGACCGAACCCAGGGCCTTGCGCTTCCTAAGCAAGTGCTCTACCACTGAGCTAAATCCCCAACCAGGTCATTGTTTTTTTATAGCTGTGTAGTATCCCACTGTGTAGATGTACCACATTTTCTGTATCCATTCCTCTGTTGAAGGGCATCTGGGTTCTTTCCAGGTTCTGGCTATTATAAATAAGGATGCTGTGAATATAGCAGAGCATGTGTCTTTGTTGTATGCTGGGGCATCTTTTGGATATATGCACAAGAGTGGTATAGCAGGATCCTCAGGTGGTTCAATGCCCAATTTTCTGAGGAACCTCCAGATTGATTTCCAGAATGGTTGTACCAGTCTGCAATCCCACCAACAATGGAGGCATGTTCCCCTTTCTCCACATCCTCACCAACATCTGCTGTCACTTGAGTTTTTGATCTTAGCCATTCTCACTGGCATGAGGTGGAATCTCAGGGTTGCTTTGTTTTGCATTTCCCTTGTGACTAGAGATGTTGACCATTTCTTTAGTTGTTTCTCAGCCATTCGGCATTCCTCACCTGTGAATTCCTTGTTTAGCTCTGAAGCCCATTTTTTAATAGGGTTATTTGTCTCCCTGCAATCTAACTTCTTGAGTTCTTTGTATATTTTGGATATAAGCCCTCTATCACTTATAGGATTGGTAAAGATCTATTCCCAATCTGTTGGTTGCCGGCCGTTTTCTCCTAACAACAGTGTCTTTTGCCTTACAGAAGAGCTTTTTTATGCTTTATGTTTTCTTTGACATTTGCTGCATTATCTTCTATGATATCTTCTATGTCGGAGATTCTTACTTCTGTCTATTTTATTCTATTGGATATGTCTGCATCTGTAAATATCCTAATATCTTTTCTAGGTTTTCCACTTGTGAAATTTCCTCCACTTTTGATTTCTTTATTATTTCTATTCGCATTTTTAGGTCTTGGACTGCTTTGTTCAATTACTTCACCTTTTTTTTTTTTTATTAAATTGAGTATTTCTTATTTACATTTCGATTGTTTCCAGGCAAACATCCCCCTAATCCCTGCTCCTCCCCTTCCTTATGAGTGTTCCCCTCCCCATCCTCCCCCCATTGCCGCACTGCCCCCAAAATTCACGTTCACTTTTTTGATTATGTTTTACTATATTCCTTTAAGGAATTTAATTGTTGCCCCTTTATGTGCTCCTACATGTTGACCTGTCTTTTCCTCTAGTTATATAGGACATTTATTTATATTCTACATAAAGGAATCTATTATCTTCATGAGATAGGATTTTAGCTTAGCATCATGCTTATCATGTTTGTTGATGCATACAAGGTTTGTTGTGGTGGGAGAACTCATTTCTCGTACTCCCAAAATATATTGGTTTCTATATTTATGTTCTTGCCTTTACCTCTTACTATCTCGTTATTTATGGTGTTATCTACTTTGAATGTCTTCATCTGGAGTATGTCTGATGTTTCCCTGTTTGTAGCAGATATCCTGGGAGTCCTGTAGTAGGTGGGGTGTTGAGAGCGGTGGACATATTGTTCTGCTCCAGTAGAAGAGCAAACCAGAAGGAAGATGGTCTTTGCCCCGAGGGAGAAGATTTAGCATCTGCTGGCCTCTTTGGATATCTCAGGCTGTATAACTATTTGTTGGGTGACTTACCTGTTGCTCTGGCATAATCTTTCTTTGGCAAAGCCAAAGCCATTGTTCTGAAATTGAGGACTCCTGTTGTTGAAATAGGAGAAGGATGGATATAGATGAAGAGGAGTGCAACCACATAGGATGACCAGCAGTTGCAACTAACGTAGAACCTCACAGACACTGAGTCAACATCAAGGCAACATCAAGGCATTAGCTAGTTGGAGGCCCAAGACCCATATACAACAAAGGACTGCCTGGTCTGGATTCAGTGGGGGAAGATACACCTAATACTCAAGAGACATGATACCCCAGGAAAGGATAAGATCTGGTAAATTCTCAGAGACATGAGAAGAAAGAACTATGTGGGTGCTGGGATGATAAGGGCAGCTCCAATGTAAATTAAAAAAAAAATCCATCCACAAATCAAGACAGACCACCACCACCGCCATCACCACCACTACAACCACAACCACCACCACTACCAACATCACAAGAACAAGAAATCATTAATATCTCTCAACATCAATATACTCATGTTACCAATAAAAACACACAAGTTAACTGAATGGATGTGAAACAAGGACCTATTAATATTCTACGTAAAAGAAACATATAATTTAGTCTTACCAGAAAAGCCTTGTCACAAATTGAAAAATGTAAATGAAATGTATTATTTTCTAGATTAATATCCCTTACCAAATTAAATCAAGATTGCATAAACTATTTAACAAGTCCTAGGTACCCTATGAAACACAATCTCTCATTTAAATATCACAATGTGGGTTGGGGATTTGGCTCAGTGAAAGAGTGCTTGCCTAGTAAGTGCAAGGCCCTGGGTTTGGTCCCCAGCTCTGCAAAAAAGAAAAGAAAAAAAAATATCACAATGTAATAAAACTTAGGACCAGATAGATGTAGTGTGGGATTTTACCAATTTTTCAAAGAAATAATACCAATTCACCTTAAACTACTACACAAAACCAAAACTAAACAAACATGGCAAACACTTTCTGTAAGGCCATAGTCACTTTGGTACTAAGACACACCAAAAAATCAAGAAGAAAAAAAATTCAGACCCCTCTACCTAATGTACATCTATGCAAAAGTATTAAATAACATACTTGAAAATAATTTCAAGAACCCATTTAAAACATCATTTTTCATGGTCAAGTGAGCCTGATATTTTATATTACTTATGGCTATTGTAATGGATGTTATTTCCCTAATTACTTTCTCTGCCCATTTATTGCTTGAATAAAAGAGATCTTCCCTCATCTTTTAACTTACTTTTACATCCAGCCACATGACTGAAGTTGGTTATCTGCTGTAAAATTTCTATGGTATAATTTTTGTGGTCATATATCAATAGTATCATATCATCTACAAATAGAATATTTTAACTGCACTCTTTCTAATTTTAGAGAATTCTATTGCCACATCTATTAAAGTCAATTGACCCTGTTATAAAAGTTAAAATTGTTCCCTCATTTACATTGGTAAAGTACTACATTGGACTCAAGGAAAGATTAGTTGACTATCCAGTGTCTTCTGCTATTAATACCTAACATGCATGTTTTGATGAATTATGTTCTTAGAGAAAGAATGTTGTAAATTCTTGACAAAGATCCAAAATGCCAGATGTTCTCCATTTGTGGAAGGTGATCACTTTGTGGTTCAAATGGTATGATACCATACATAATCTAATAGTCATCACCTTAGCAAACAGAAATAAGAGATTTTTTGATTAGACTTCACAGTAGTAGAAAAATTACAGTTTATGAAGTAGCAATAGCAATAAAATAATTGGGGTCTCCCCAGCTTTAGGAAATCTATTAGAAGTTGGCAGAAGAAGGCTGAGAACAGTAGGCAGTAGGCACTGAAATCATTAATCTTTTTTTTTCCCCCACAGATAAGTAATGATTCAGGTGATTCTCTGTATAAAGCAATTGTGTACATTCATCTGTGCTATCGTGCATATTCTTCATTATCAGAACCTTTCTAAGATTTTTCAGATCATATTTTACTTTAGACAAGTTATATTTAAAAAATCAAGGAGACTAGAAAAAGTGAAATGCTGATTTTAACACCCAGGGGACATAACATTTTAAGAGTTAGTTCTGAAAATCACATGAAACTTAGTTCTGTAAATTTGAGTCAGCATAGTGATGGTTTGGAAGTTCTTAAAAAGAGTCAAATTAGGGGTTGGGGATTTAGCTCAGTGGTAGAGTCCTTGCCTAGCAAGCGCAAGGCCCTGGGTTCGGTCCCCAGCTCCGAAAAAAAAAAAGAAAAAAAAGAGTCAACTTGACTCATATCAATGCATATACTTGCCTAAGAAGAAGTCATCTTTATTTATTCTTCTGAATTGAATATTTTACAAAAATTTACATAAATATTTTACCTTCCAGAAGAAACTCTTCATTCAGAGGCATCAAATCTTCATGATACCTAATAAAACTGAAGAGTAAAAAGCAGTAATCAAAACTGGCCACATTCCATGCTGTGTGCCAGAGAAGTAATGCAGAAATGATGAGCTTCAACAGGCAGAAAAACAAAAGATTCTCCTTCCCTGCTTTGAGGCGCTCCAATTTCCAGAAGACGGTGTGTTTTTCAATAGACCAGGGTATGTGGCTACAGTTTCTGTACAAAAGCAGGTTGGAATTTTAAATGGAGCCTGAGCATAACTGTCATTTAAAATTAATATTCACGTGTTCCTTTCTTTAACGTTGCCTAAAGTTTATCAAAACCAAATTGATGTTTCTACTTGGGATAATGGCCAAAATCTATGCGTTAAGCTCAGCTTAAACTAATTTTCATATTGCGTAATAATATAGACACCTAGAGCAAAGAAGATACCTGGGGCTTTACTATTGTCTCTACTGAGATCATTTGAAAGTCTTTCTTATCCAGTTCTAAAATACCAATATTTTGTTGTTTTCAAGAAGGACCAATATTATATTGTCTCACCAGTTTCCTTTTAACTGTGATATTGCTGCTTCTGCATTTATTTAGAAAAACATTGCCTATTCCAACCTAAATCTGACACCTATGTACCAATTCTACCATGTTTGATTGTCACTAAAAGCACCTAAATTTCATTCTTCAACAGTATCTCCCTTGATGGGAGTTTTGGGCTGATAACAGGATGTAAAGGTGTAATTTTATGGAAAAAGTCTTTACCAACAAATGTTTTGTCATTTAAAGTCTTCAAAAATATTTTTCATAACACATTGTACTTTGCTGTAAAACTCAACAATATGATTTATCATCAGTCTGTACAGGAATATTAATAAGAATTCAAGTTCTTCCTCTGTATTTAATTAAAAATTTTCATGTTTCTTCTTTTATTTCATTCTTTTAATTTTTTTTCATTTTAAGATTGTATGCCATCAATGTGATGATTCAAAAACATTCAGAAATGTAAGATGTAGGTAAATTTCTAAAACAATTTTCAAATTTTATTACATAGAATTAAATTTAAATGATTTATACTGCAAATATCCTTGAAGTAGAAGGATGATAGAATTTTCTATTTCTTAATATGTATGTATTGTTTTATAGAGATGTTATGAGATAGAAAACACATTGGTATTGTGATTGGACCCTATCTTTGCATCGGATTGCTTCCAATAAATACTTGAGATTGAGACTGCCTGTGTGGACACATTCCCTTGACTGTTCAGAGACAGAGGCAAGAGGTAATCTGTGATTTTGAAATGACAAGTCTACAAATGTAATTTGTAGACAAAACTGCCTACATAGAGAGATCTTATAAGAAAAAAAAAAGAAGAATCAGAGCAAGAACAACACAAGCAACACACACACACACAAACACACACACACACACACACACACACACACACACACACAAACACATGATCTTCCCCACTTCTCACACCCTTATATTTTAGCACTTGACAAACTTTGAATCTTTTGAGATTTGGATATGCTCTTTATGACCCTTGTGTCCTCCATACAAAATTAATGTTTGAAAATTCATGTATTGTTTCATTGTCTTAGCTCGGGTACTTTTGCCAAGTATTTATATTTTTTTTCCAGCAATGCTGTGATATTATGGTTAACAGATGCAGTTTGGATTTATATGAATATTAAATACAGGCAACTAGCCTGTCAAGTATTTTAATTTTTTGATTATACGCAAGGGATACTTTAATCACAACATCTTTCTAAAAACAAGCACAAATAGCTCCACTCTGGGTATTCATTCTTGTGCCAAAAACAATCTAGATTTACTAATTTACTAGTTAAACACTATTATAATTAACTTCTATGATTTTTTCAATTATGTAGGCTCCATACTCCTTGTTTCCACACTTTTCTGTGAACTCATGAAGTCAAATGATGCCAGTTCCAATTATAACTGAAATTAGTAAGTGTTTACAGTTTCAAATTTGTTCCAGTTTTACATTGAGAAGAGCAGTATAAATCTTGTAGATTATACACTAGCACTGATACTGGACAGTATTTTTAAAATTTCAAAGAAAGCTTAATACTTTTGCTATATTTTGTACTGTTCATACCCATAATGCTACTCCTCCTGCTTTTGTTAAACTTTCTGTTTTGTTCATGAATGAAGTATTTTATATTTATAGTAATTTTGTCTGAATACCTTCTATTTCTCCTTTTTCTATTCTTTATGCTTCTAACACACATTCATTACAAAGAATCATACAACATCATTGTTTCTATCAGTGTGTTTAATTGATTAACTTATTTGTTAGACCAACCTGAAACTCATCCTATGGACAAGTACAAATCCCTGACATTGTTAATGATGCTCTGTTATGCTTGTAGACAGAGCTTAGAATAATTGTCTTCTGAAAGCCTTTACCCAGAAGCAGACTGCAACAGATGGAGATGCCTACAGCCAAGGAACAAGGTTGGACCCTCTTTGGAAGAGTTAACAAAGAACTGAAATATCTGTAATGGATAGAAAACCCATAGAACAATGCCTACTAACCTGAAGTCTTTCAAGCTCGTTTTCTATATACATACCACAGTTGGAAATTTTGAGAAACATATGCAGAAAGCATATAAATTCTGGAGTTTTGTTTTACCTGAGAGAGGAAATCAATGAAAATCAAAACTAGTTTAGGAAGTAATAAGAGTGCTCTGAAGAGACACAGTGTATGTATTAGAGGCTGGTCTCTAAAGAAACACAGTGTAAGGGTTAGAGCCTGGTAAGTGTGAAGAGTTTTGGAACAAGGCTGGAGTGCCTTTCTGAGAAGTAGACAACTAAAGAAAGATTTATATGATATCAGAAGAAGCAGGTACTACAGAGACAGAATTAGCAAGCTTAATAATTTGATTTACACATATCACATAAAATATTTTGTTAAATATATGTGCTTTCCCAATGATGAAGTTAAAGCCAATGCCAACTATTGGATCAAAAATTATTCCACAGGTGCAAAGTACTGTAGTTTCCTGTTACTTCCTGTCATTAGTGAAACAATGCTTTGGAGCTATACCCAGAGGTTTAATGTATTATTAATAAAATATATTTTGATTATTTCACTTTACATTTCTATGTACAATTCTGTTGATATCATTATAAGTAAGGAGGAGAATGCAGGACCTTGGACATGTTAGACAACTGATTAACCAACGAGCTATATGTACTTCCCATACCTTTATTGTAATTTAACATTTCTAAAGCTTAATTTCTTTGAAAAGAAAGAAGCATATAACAGGGACTACTAGTTCTAACAAGATTCACTTAGTTGACTATAATGCATTTTACCTTTGTAATCAGAAAACAATATACACTTTGTGATTATAAATGTGACAAAGGATGTAGATAAAGGAAATCTTCCTTAGTATCTTATAAAACAAATAACTTGATATTTTCTTTTAAATCACGAATGGGCATGTTCATGTTCCCATAATGAATTAATGGTCTGGAAACTAAAATCTTATAAAGCTGTGACAGTTTCCCATTCTCTATTGTGATATTGACAGTTATACTCCTTGCAGCATCCTGATAAAGGTCCCTTTGAAACTGCTTTATACACAACTTAAATATAGACAGCTTTAAACTACCTATGAAGACTGTAGGAATATTGTTACATAACAGTAACTTTTATTTATGTAATAATTTCATTTTATGAATTAAGTATATAATTTATACCCTTCCCTGTTGGTTGATGTCATTATGCAGGAGAAGGCAGGTACAGGATAGAATGAGGCCTGTCATTGGATGAAAATGAAAGATGGGCAGGAAAAAAGTTTTAGAGAGGAGACTAGACCAAAGAGAGGGGAGGGACCAGCTAACAGTACATAGTGGAGGACATTAAGATATTTTTCTGCACATTTACAGGTTGTTATGAGTCTTAAGTGATGGACATGTACAGGATTTTGTGTTTCTAGATGAACAAATTTATCTTATCTAGGTGGGCTTTTTATACCCTTATCAATTGATTTTAATTTTATTGTGTAGATGTATTGCACATTGAATATTTAACATATAAATCTGGTTGTTGGGTTATAAGAAAAAAAAAAGACTGAATCACCAATGTAAGAACATATAGGGGCTGGAAATGAGGCCCCTGGCAAACACATAGCAGAAATGCATCTTAGACTCCATGTGGGTCCCTAAACACCTCGAGCTGAGGTTCTTTCAAATCTGTAGGTTGGCCATGGTATATAAGATTCCTATTCTCTTTAATTAATTTGTGCTGTCAAAGCATTAAAAAATAAATGCTTCATTAATGTTGCAACATTGCAATTGCATGTAGTGGTAGTTAGACGTTCAACCTCCTCAGCAGAAAGAAGAGTTAACACAGGAAAATACACTGAAAGAGAATGGGGACCCATGTGGCTGTAGCAGTATTAAATTGAGAAAATTGACTTTATAATGTGCTCACTGTAAGGGAGATCCAGAGGTTTGGATTCAATAAGTAGGAAAATAGTGAATTAAATTTAAATGAGGGGATAAGGAAATGGATCAGTAGAAGTAATGCATCTAGCCCAAGTGAGGAAGCCTCATTTCCGATCTTCAGCACCACATGATATCCAGGAGTGATAGGTGCATATCTAAATACGTAGGACTGGGAAGCAGGAGAAAGTTAGTATAGAGGGATTCCTGAAACTCCATAGCCATCTAGTCTTAGCACAATTCTAGATTCCAGGTAACATGAGATACATAGTCTCCAAAGTAAGGGAGCAGGCAGTGAGATGGCTCAGTAGATGAAAATGCTCTTTACTCAACCCTGCTACCGTAAATTAATCCCTCGAATTTGCATGTTATGAGAGGCAACAACCTCAATTATTTTCTGCCCTTAGCAACACATTATGTCACATTCATGCTAAAAGTAGATATTTACAGATGTAGATGAATCTAGAAAAAATAAGTAAAGTGGAAAACAATTGAGAAAGACATTCCCCCATTAACTTCAGAATTTTGTGAATATTTTCAAAGGTGAGCACACTCTGACACACACAAACAACATCACATACACACACACACACACATACACACAAACACACAACAGAAAGAGAAAGAGCAAGAAGAGGAAAATGAATTATTCAAAAACTAGAAATTATTCAAGGACTTGTTCAGGTGTTAGGATGTTTGGATAGTGTTTGCAAAGTTCTAGCTAAATCCCAGCATCCTGTAAACTAGAGATGATGGCTTATACCATTATATTAACAGTCAGAAGAATTCATGAATATGGGTGAGAAGTACAAGGCCAATGCCGACTATATATGATGTCCAACATGTCTAAAAGGAAAAAAAAAGAGTTACTGATATATCAAGTTTGACGTGTTTGTTAAGCATCACACTATACTGGGAGAAAAACCTGAGTCCGAAATTCAAACTTAAGAGGAAAAAAAAATGACATTTAAACTATCAGAGTACAATCAGAAAGTAACAGAACAAAGCGTGCAATGATCTTTGAAGGGTAGAAACAGAGGATGAAATGGAAAGGGAAACATCGCAAAACAAAGTCAACTTCAATGTCCACTAACTTGAAATGTGCCCTCTGGGGAAGCTCAGCCAATGAAGCAGGGAATGTATGTTTAGCACATATCATTTTCATTACATGGCAGAGGACTAGGAGCTCAAGGGATATAAGGATGGAAGATTGCTCTTTCTTTCTTGTGATGTATAGCAAACTTTGGAATTAATATAGATAATGAAAAAAAGAGGATTACAGACACACTTAAAGAAAACCTTTTAGTGATAAAATTCTGAGTTTAACAGCATGTACAGAATCTTCACAGAATATCAGAGAATCATTTTCATATGCTTCAAATTTATATACTGTCTCTTTTTAAAAAATCTGCATTACATCATTACTATCTCATTTTAGATTTTATGTGAGTGTGTTTGTATGTTTCTGTATTTGTGTGTGTGAATGTGTGTGTTTGCTTATTTACTGTCAGGTGTGTGCAGTGGAAAGCCCAAGGGACCTAATGAGGTCAAAGGAAGTCTCAGAAGACTTGGTTCTTCCCTACCATATACCTACTGAGCATTTTTCAGGTAGTCAGCTATGGGTAACCACATAGCATCTTGGGGACTTCAAGTATTAGGTTTTAATGGACAATATGAAGCTGTTAAGAGAGAATTAAGTTATTATGTTGAGACTAAACTTAAAGGACTAATGTGTAGGTAATGCAGGCTGAAGGTAGCAACCTATTTTTGTGCATTTCTATACTCTATGACAAGTGAGGACACAGCATCGTGTATTCCTAAGATGTAAGGTTCACAGCAATGAGACTGAATTGTTACAAGACCTCACATCATGCCATTCTTTGTTTATGTATTGACTGCCCTCTACCATTCTAAAGGAATGTTTTTTTGGTTTGAATTTGCAACAGTTTTCACAAGCTCATATCTTTAGATATTTAGTCCTTTTCTAATGATGTTATTTGACCCCATTGTAGAACATTTAGATTGGAAGAGAAGAAATCAAAATATCACTATTTGCAGATGATATGATAATATACTTAAACGACCCCAAAAGTTTCACCAGAAAACTACTTAATCTGAGAAAGAACTTCAGCAAAGTGTTGGGGTATAAAATTAACTCGAACAAATTAGTAGTCTTTCTCTACTCAAAGGATAAATAGGCTGAGAAAAAAAAGAGAAATGACACCCTTCACAATAGTCTCAAATAATATAAAATATCGGGTGTGACTTTAGCCAAGGAAGTGAAAGATCTGTATGACAATAAATTCAAGTCTCTGAAGAAAGAAATTGAGGAAGATGTCAGAAGATGGAATGATCTTCCATGCTCATGGATTAGGAGGAAAATTATAGTAAAGATGGCCACTTTGCCAAAAGCAATCTGCAGATTCAATGCAATCCCCATCAAAATCCCATTCAATTATTTATAGAGATAGAAAAAGCATTTGCAAATTCATTTGGAATAACAAAAAACCCAGGATAATGAAAACTATACTCAACAATAAAAGAACTTCTGAGGGAATCACCATCCCTGACTTCAAGCACTATTACAGAGCAATAGCATAAAAATTATATGATATTGGTATAGAGACAGTCAGATAGATCAGTGGAACAGAATTGAAGACCCAGAAATCAACCCACACACCTATGGCCACTTGATCTTTGACAAAGGAACTAAAACAATCCAATGGAAGAAAGATAGTATTTTCAACATATGGTGCTGGTTCAACTGGAGGTCAGCATGAAGAAGAATGCAAATTGATCCATTCTTATCACCGTGTACAAAGCTTAAGTCCACGTGGATCAAGGATCTCAACATCAAACCAGATACACTCAATCTAATAGAAGAAAAAGTGGTGAAGAGTCTCTAACACATGAGCACTGGGGAAAATTTCCTGCACAAAACACCAATGGTTTATTTTCTAAGATCAAGAATTGAAAAAGGGATCTCATAAAATTGCAAACTTCTGTAGGCCAAAAGACACTGTCATTAGGACAAAATGGCAATCAACAGACTGGGGAAAGATCTTTACCAATCCTGCATCTGATAGAGGGCTATTATCCAAAATAAACAGAGAACTCAAGAACTCAAGAAGCTAGACTCCAGAGAGCCAACTCTATTAATAAATGGGTTATTTGAGAGTTAATCAAAACATTCTCAGCTGAGGATTATCGAATGGCCAAAAAGCACCTAAAGAAATATTCAACATCCTTAGTGATCAGAGAAATCCAAATCAAAACAACCCTGAGATTCCACCTCAAATCAATCAGAATGGCTAAGCTAAAAATTGCACGCAATAGCAAATTCTGGCGAGGATGTGGAGAAAGAAGAAGACTCCTCCATTGTTGGTGCGAATGGAAACTGTTACAACCACTCTTGAAATCAGTCCTGAGGTTCTTCAGAAAATTGGACATTCTACTTCCTGAGGATCCAGCTATACCTCTCCTGGGCATATACCCAAAAGGTGCTCCAACATGCAACAAAGACACATGTTCCACTATGTTCATAGCAGCCTTATTTATAATAGCCAGAAGATGGAAAGAACCTAGATGCCCTTCAACAGAGGAATGGATTCAAATAATTTAGTACAACTAAAAAATGGAATACTGCTCAGCTATCAAAAACAATGACTTCATGAAAGTCATAGGCAAATAGAATGAACTAGGAAATATCATTGTAAGTGAGGTAGTTTAATCACAGAAAAACACACATGGTATGCATTCATTGATAAGTGGAATTTAGTCAAAAAGCTTGAATTACCCAAGATGAAATCCACAGACCACAAGAAGCTCAAGGAGGATGACCAAAATGTGTATGCTTCCCCATCTTAAAGGAGAAAAAAATAACCATAGAAGGGGATATGGAAGCAAAGTTAAGAGCAGTGACTCGAGGAATGGCCATTCAGATCCTGCCCCACATGTGGCCAATATACAGCCACCCAAAGTAGATAAGATTAGTGAGGCTAAAAAAAACTGCATGCTGAAAGGCGCCAGATATAGATCTTTCCTGAGAGATACATCCAGAGCATGTCCAATACTAAGGTGAATGGTAGCAGCAAACCACTGAACAGAGAACAACACCCCCTTGGGGAGCATTAGAGGAAGTATTGAAGGAGTTGAAAGCGCTTGCAACTCCATAAAAAAAAACAAACAAACAAAAAAAAAAACAATGTCAACCATCCAGAGCTTCTAGGGACTAAACCACTGCCGAAAGACTATACACACACACACACACACACACACACACACACACACACACACACACACAAGTCTCCTACTGCATATGTAGCAGAGAATAGACTTGTTGGGGCACCAGAGGAAGGGGAAGCCTTTGGTCCTGCAAAGGTTGACCCCCAGTGCAGTGGAATATGTATAAAAGCAGTAGTGGTGGGACTATATCATTAGAAGAGGATCTTCTGACTAAACAAATGCCTTTGCACACAAAAAGAGTTTTTCATTAAAGTTGGAGACTTCATTTCTATCCTAAGGACCCACATGCTGAAGAAAAATCATATGCCTTGGCAATTTGTCCTCTGGCTTTTATAATTTTACAAAACAGATTTGCATGAACATACATACCTAAAAATAAGAAAAGAGAGAAAAAGATAGAAAGAAACCAGATACAGTGAAACAGAGACAAGGAAACAGTGTCAGGTAAATAAACTAAAGTTTGGAGATTCCATTACCCTGAATACAATAGCATCATATCAGTGGATGTGTTAGGGTAAGAGAAACCAATTTTTTTCCACTTCAATATATAGTTTGAATATAATTAACAATGTTATAATATCTTTATATATATATATATATATATACCCAAATAATATACACACACGCCCAGACACATTCACACAAGCATACACACACACACACACACACACACACACACACACACACGCACACACACACACATACACACACACACACACACATGCACACGTATATGAAGGGAATTCTGGCATGAAAAAATGGCTCAGTTGGATTTCTTACCTAATTAGCATGGGTCTACAGACCCAATGGTATCATGCTGAATTAAGTGGAGTATACTTTTAGTTCCAGCACTGAAGAGTCCCGTGTATATATCTAGCTCACTTTAGAGACAGCCCAGCATTTTTTGCTATGTCGCTTGCCAGTGAGATTCAGTGTCTGAACAAACAAAGAAAAGTTCCCAAATTCTGAAAATTGCTATAAAGTTGTAACTGAGATATTCTGGGACTCATCTTCTATGAAGATCTAATGGCAAAGGTGTTACAAGATAGAGTAATCATGGTCTTTTTTGATCCTTAAACATGATAGATGCTAGGGGCTACCACTTAGAAAAAGGAGACCAAACCCAGCAGGAATATTCTTCCACAAACCAGCAATGACGGATATTCTAGCAACATAGAGAAAGGTACATCAATGAAAAAGGGAATAATGACAACTTTCCTCCCTATGTTAAGCTTATTATAATTGGATTACAAGCAATACAATTTGGATTACGGGATCATAAACAATGATAGAGAAACTACTATGTTTCTGTGTCTGAAACAGGAAATTTTCACCTAATTTTGATCTCAATCAGAGTATTTGAAATCCTTATAGACATAAGAAATGCTTGTGAAACCATTGTTTACTTAATTCGTTCTCATATCTTTTGTTCTGGCTCCTGGACTGTGTGTGGTAAATGTGTACCTGGGTATGCATTATGCAAACAAGTGCAGAACATCAGCAGTACTCATATGTCACTTTCCACCTTATTCTTTTGAGACAGCATCACTCAATGAACTTGAAACTTTCTGTTCCAGTGAGGATGGAAGTGAGAAAGCCGCAGACCTTCTCTTGTACTCATGCTACATAGTGCTGAGATGGTGGATCCTGGAAATCCACAATACCAGCCCAGTACATCTTGGTAAATCAAATTATTTTATTTGAGCTACATAAATGAGGAAAAGTAACTCGACAACATCTCTATCACCAAAACCCAATACAGCATGGCTGACAGGTTACAAAGACTAACACTGGACAGTCTATTTGTAGAATTCTAGGCAGCTCACTAAGAAGAGGAACTTCATGTCTAGGCAGTCATGTATTTTGAGCCTTTTTTAGGGAGTTGCTCTTCTCTGAGAAATTTCTCTCAACAGACTGGAATGTCATAGCAGTGCTTACAATTTATATAAGCTAAGGGAAGAAAATGCCTGGTACATCTGGTCAGTTTCAAGGACTTCTTCAGGTTTGAGTTGTTTACATCTTGAATTGTAAGGAGCCTACGCTTAGACCACCCTACATTTTAAAGAGCTTCACAGAAGGCTGAAATAGATTAACTCAGAAAATAGCTATAGGACTGAAGAATGGTTGAAAAGCTTTGGTTAGAAGTTTGAATTTGACACCTGTTATAACTATGTCACATCAACTAACATCTTTGTGGAATTGTCATAATGTATTATGCCTATGGTGCTTATTTATCTAAATATTTTTGTCTCCAACTAGCAAAATTGTTTAGAAAGGATTAGGTGGAATGTGTGCCTGGAACCAGATCTTAAGATGTCAAAATCCTATGCCATTGCAAGTTAGCTCTCCACTACTCAAAGGATAAACAGCTAAGAAAGAAATTAGGGAAATGACATTCCTCACAATAGTCACAAATAACATAAAATACTTCGGTGTGACTCTAAACAAGTAAGTGAAAGATCTATAGAACAAGAAATTCAAGTCACTGCAGAATGAAATTGAAGAAGATCTCAGAAGATGGAAAGTTCTTCCATGCTCATGGATTGGCAAGAGTAATATAGTAAAAATGGCCATTTTTCCAAAATCAGTCTACAGAGTCAATGGAATCCTGATCAAAATTCCAACTCAGTATTTTATAAAGTGATATAGAGCAATTTTCAAACTAATTTGGAAAAACCAAAACCCAGTGTATTATTCAGGGTTTCTATTCCTGCACAAACAGAATGACCAAGAAGCAAGTTAAAGAGGAAATGGTTTATTCAGCTAAATTTCACATTACTGTTCATTCATTACCCTAGGAATTCAGGACTGGAACTCAAGCAGGATCTGGAAACAAGAGCTGATGCACAGACCATGGAGGGATGTTACTTATTGGCTTGCTACCCCTGGCTTGCTGAGATTGATCTCTTATAGAACCCAAGAGTACCAGCCCGGGGACAGCCCCACCCATGGCTGGGTCCTCCCCTCTTAATCACTAGTTGAGAAAATACCTTACGGCTGGATCTCATGGAAGCATTTCTTCAACTGAGGCTCATTTCTCTGTGATAATTTCAGCTTGTGTCAAGTTGATACACAAAACCATTGAGTACACGCAGAATGGTGAAAATTATCCTCAAAAATAGAAGAAATTCTTGGGGAATCACTGTCCCTGAACTCAAGCTGTATTACAGAGGAATAGTGATCATAACTATATGGTACTGAGACAGGCAGGAAGATCTGCCTGAGCATGAGAAATACAGAGGTTAATGCTAGCAGTCAACCATTAAACTGAGAATCAGGTCCTCACTGGAGGAGTTAGAGAAAGGATTGGTTGAGCTGAAGATTCTTTCAATCTCATAAGATCAACAATACCAACCAACCAGAGCTTTTAGGACTGAAACCACCACCCAAAGAGTACACATGGACAGACCCATGGCTCTAGCTACATATCTATCAAAGGTTGGCCTTGTTCCCACCAATGGGAGAATAAGTCCTTGGTCCTGCAAAGGCTGGAAACTACAGTGTTGCAGAATATCAGAGCAGGGAGGTGGGAAGAAGGTGGATGGTTGGGTATGGAAATATTCTCAAATAGGAAGGGGTAGGGGGAACGGGATAGGGTGTTATGGATGAGAAGCCAGGAAAGGGATACCATTTGAAATGTAAATAAAAAATATCCAAGAAAAAAAAGATTTTCTTAGACAATTACTTTTATAAAAATTTTATGAAATTTTATTGATTTGCAAAGAAGGACTTTGAAAAATATGATATATTGTAGTATTTCATTGATGGTTTCTCAGATTGTTGACATTTACTGGATTTTTATGATATCTTTATGCCTAATATGTTTTCTGCAAACAAAAATGTGTTATTTTATTCCCTATTTAAATGAATTTGTTCATTGATCTTGCTAAAATTTTCTTTTAGAATATTTGATAGTATTGCTTGTCTCATTTACCAAGTTGTGTATTCTTGCCTCACTTATAAACTTAGAAGAGAGATTTCACTTTGAAACTGCACAATCTGCTGTGCATGTATTTTGGGGATTTGTTATCTACCAAGATGAGAGTTTTACTATGACAGAGTGATAGATTTTGGCATAATAATTTTTATGAGTTGATAGAGATGATAATGTGAGGTTTCTATTATAATAAGGTAGTATAACATTTTTATTTATCTGTTATTCTGTATTTTGAGACATTGTCCTTTATTTAGTCTAGGCTTAACTATATATATTGAAGATACCATGTATTAATTCACCAACCTCTTCTAGGGATTTCAGTTTGCTAATATCTGTGTTTCTCACTAACTTGCAATACTCCTTCCCGTAGGACAGACCCTAAGACATTTTATCATCCTAGCTAAAGTAAAACAAAAGAAAAGTTTTGACATTCTGTCTCCAACTACCTCCAGAATTATGTGAGATATTTGTGGGCATTAATATATATGCATATATAGCATATACATATACATAAACAGACATAGACCTGTATGTGTATATATACATATATATGCATATATGTATATATAGATACTATGTATGCATGTGTGTACTTGTTCATGTATGTGAATTTGTATGTGTATACCTATGTACATACCCATTTATTTATATGGAAGTTAAGACAGGCCACCTTGTTCAATCTAGAGAATATTATTTGGGTATCATGGTCATAATGGACATGAAGGAAGCTGATTCTGTTTTACTGTTTTTAAGGAATGAAATTACAAATTGCATCACCTTCCATGTTTCTTTACAGTGATGGGCATGCAAAGTCAAGACCATTTTTGTACTCAAAACCTTTTTCCATTTAAGATATTTTCCAAATTCCCAAATTACATGTGTGATATGTCCTCATTGATAAGTGTATTTTTGCCATAACATATCGAATACCTATGATAAACAACATAGACCCAAAGAAATTTATCAACAAGGAATGCCCAAACAATAATTCTTATGTCACACTTAGAAGGTGAAACGGTATTGTCATAGGAGACAGAGAGAGGGAGAAGAAAATAGGGTGGGATCAGGTATGAAATGAGCAATGTGGAGACTGGATAAGTGTGTGTGGAGGGGAGACAGTAGAGAGAACAAGAGGTTTGGACAATCATGTAAATCAGCAGCTGTCTCATTGTTTGGGAGGGAAGAAATCTAGGAAGTCCCAGAGACATGAGATGGGGGAGATTTCCAGCAGTCAATGTGAGTGGCCTTATAAAGTGCCTAAGAATAGAGATATGGAACCTGTAGAAGTCAATAATGTAGCCAAACAGTACCGCAGTAGAGGGATAAGAGCACCAACCAAACTACAAAACTTCTGAATCAAAATTGGTCCTGTCTAAGAGCAATGCACGAACAAAAATGGACAGATATTGAAGTAATGGCCAAACAATAACCAACCCAAGTCCAAAGCACTCCCATGGCAAGCACAAATGACTAATATTATTAATGATTCTTTGGTATGTTTAGAGAAACAATTCTATCATAATTAATCTCTCACAGGCTGTACCCAGCAGTGGCCTGAAACAGATGCAGATACTCAGAGTCAAATTTAACAGGAGTGCTGGGACACGTAAAGAAGAGATAGAGAAATATTGAATTTCCTGAAATAGATTTGAACCCCTGTGAGCTTTGGTTATAAGCTTCTAACCAAATAGCAAAGAAATGCTGGATCAAGATCCTGCCACCTGTGTATCAGAAAAGCAGCTCAGTCTTCGCAAATGACTTTTCTAGCTGGAGATCAGGCAGAAACTTGATATGATAGAGTGGAGAAATTACTGAGGGGCTCCTCGCTCTCAGAAGAGAACGGGTAGAGAGGAGGAGAAATCTTGTGAAGGAAGGACAAAAAATGGAGTAGTGTTAATTAATAAACACTCCTTAATAATTTTAAATTATTGTTGAAATAAAAATCAACATTTGCCTCAACAAGTGCAAAAGGTAGTTTATTCTGAAATCAAATATGAATGCTTATGCTGGAGAACACAGATTTAGGCTATTTCAAGATACTTATTCCAATCTAGTAACCATTTCATTGTTTTCATAGTAACAGAGAAAAGTAAGTTGTAAATAAGTCATTGTTTTCTAAACACATTGGCAAAAATATCACATAGTTGTTTTTTTCTGTGAAAAGGAGGCATGTCTGCCATAGAGCTCAGATGCTGAGGCAGTCTTAGCTTTCAGTTAATGGAAATTTGGACTTTTGGAAAATTAATAAATCTCAGAATGTTTGATTATTCACAGTTTGTTAGGTCAGATGAGATACTGTCAGGGAATGACTGTGCAAGAGGTTAAATATGGCTCACAGCAAATAATAATTTGACTTTAAACCTGCAACTTTCTAACCCCTCCACATGACTGAAGTTCTAGTCATTAAATTAATCTTGTAGACAATCCAGGGGGAAATAAAAGAATGCAGCTACTTTCACCCAATTTTCATTCCAAGTGTGAGTGCATGTCCATGTGTGTAGGCCTCTACATCTGTCTGTTTGCTATTTGTTTTTCTGTATGCACACATATGCATAAACTATGGCTGTAGTCTGAATATCAGGAAATCTAGTGGAAAAATTTTATAACCATTGTTCTAATGAAACTAGAAGTAATCTATTTACATAAATTATGATTTTTTTCATATATATTGGAGGGAAAATATGGTATTTTTCATTTACCAATAAAATGAAGTTAGGAAATCATAAAACTCGGAATCAGATTTATTGTCACACATCATCTTTGGAGAATTCAAAACTGTTTGTCAACAAGTTACGAGTAAGTTCATGACTATTTACCAGAGTCCAAATGTACAGACTCTTTTGGAAAGCACTGTTTGTGTGGTGCCTTTGCTTTCTTTGAGCTATAGTCTTGTTATAACTCTATAACAACGTGGCTACCTATTAAGAGACATGGATTGATTACTGCTGCCCTGGAATCACAAATCTTTATTTATTTTAAGTTTGGGTGGATAGACAATTGGCCAAGATTAATTCATGCTTTATTCAAGAAGGGTTTGAAAATCTGTAATTCTGGAATCCTTAAAATGAAGACACAGACTTTCTGTGAATATGGTGATAGTATAGGGATAGAAACTTGCCCATCAAACTCTATCAAACCAGAATATATATATATATATATATATATATATATATATATATATATATATATATATATATATATCATTCACTGACCTAACTACTCAATTTACCATATTTTGCAAGTCCCACTGACACGTTGTAATTGTTTTGTGAAAATCATGTTCTGGATCACATCTTACTGATAATACCATGTCCAGATTTTCTGTTTTCTCTTTTCTCATCTTAAGATTTATGAGAGAATTCAAATTTCTTTGTGTCTATTTTTGTAATAATTCAATAGCTAAAAAATATATGTAATATCACTTAGAAGACCTTCATCCAGGAAGATGGTACTTATGACTTGCTTTTATATATGTAGTACACTCTATATCTAAGAAGGAAATGAGGTAAAAAACACCTTCTGTTTATGTGTCTAACGCCATTCTTACTTGCTGACATGGCAATTCCAGTTGGTATTCCTTTGAAGCAAAGTTCCTTCTCTTTTGTCCTCTTTTAAAAAGCAAAGCTTGGGGTTGGGGATTTGGCTCAATGGTAGAGCACTTGCCTAGCAAGCGCAAGGCCCTGGGTTCGGTCCCCAGCTCCGAAAAAAAGAAAAAAAAGGAAAAAAAAAAAGAAAAAAAAAAAGCAAAGCTTAACTTGGTTTTTCTTCTAGATCAACCACACAACCTTAAGTTCTTTCTCAGCAGAAATAGAACCAAAGCAAACTTCATTTCAAGTAGGTTATATATCTCTTATACATCTCCATATGCTCTTACCACCTAACACCTGCATTTTCTAGCTCTTCTGATATAATATAATTTATTCTGACTCCTTAAAGTGGATTAAAATGCAAACAAAAGAAATGGGCTTCCCATTAAATTAAAGGCAAAGATGGTGTGTTTTTATCCAGACCAAAAAATGTTTAATACAAGGCCTAAGAGACAAAATCACATATAGTTGTATGTAACTGTCATTTCTGTATATATTTTTCCAATCAGTGGGTCTTCAGAGAATACTGGAATCTAAAAATTTTGTGCTAAATAGGAATCTAATAACATTTTTAGAGGTTTCTGTTTCCATGACTCAGGTTGGCTGCAATAATTATTGAATTCAGGTGATACCCTGTGGTAGATGTCTATTAAATCTCAATTGTGATTTTCTAATAATAAAAGAATCATAAAGGAAGCTTTTTTAATGCTACTTCTTTTTAATTTTTTCTACCTGAAGGTATAATCAGAAATCGAATAGATGATTTTTCACTCTGGGTCTAGGGGATAAAAATTGTTAAGAGGAAGAAATAAGAAAAGAGAGGTGTTGTATATTCTAGCACACCATAGATATGCTTATAATTACCTTCATGAATGCAAGTGTCTTGAAAAACTGTCAGAGTGATTGACAACCCACAGTAAGAAATGAGAGCCTTGGTTAACATTCACCTTCATACTTGATAACTTTTGACACACTCTGGCTTCAGATTGATTCACAAAAGAAGGTAGTGTAAGGGTCCACAAATCACTGTACAAAAACTGCAGACACATACAGTATGCAAAGACAAAAATTTATTCTGAAGAAAACATCTAGCATGCAAAGTTTGCCATTGTTTCTGTATAACAACATCCACAGTGAAATCCAAGTCCCTTTTTAGATCAGAACTGAATAATTCCTTCTGAGATCACAGCAGACTTCTAAAACATTGGGCATATTCCAAGGTGTTACAGAAAGCATTACTCACATTACCCAAAGATCATAAAAATGTATACCAGCGTACTCAAGCCAAAAGCAGGAAATAAGATATTGATTAAATTTGTCTAAAAAAAAAAAAACTTCAAGGATGGCTTAGTTACAGTGTTAAATTTACCATGATCCTTTAAGAGAGTAAAAACTGTTGAAGGTAAATGAAGGTAATTACTACTAGTGTATATCCATGTAGGCATTCCTTGTTATAATCCCTTATTCAATCTATGATCTGAATGTACAATCTTGCAATGAGCTTTTTACCATGGGAACACAGTCTCAGTCTTATAAATGCCTAGAACAAAGGGCAGAGATAAGTTCTCCCCCTTTTCTCCCTCAGACATCAACTTAGAGAACCACAATTCCCTGCTCAGGCTTTGTCAAGCTTGCTGCTATCTCTCCACAAAGTGCTTCATCTGAGGCTGCAGCCTATGGCCCCAGAGCAACTCAGACAGTCTGATTCGTTAGGGAAGTGGAGTAGCTCATATTCAGGATAGGTAGTGTATCCTAGGTTCTGAGGAAAGATAAAATGGAATATCAAAAATGAAATCAGTAACCATTAGGATGAGGGCCACTGGGCAACATTCAACTTCATACTTGATGTCATTGGGATTGCATGTCTCTGTGAATGATTGTGTGTGTTTGCATATATGTATATATGTTAGCAAATGGATATGGGTGTGCACACTAATGTATGCAAATATGTATAGAGGAAATAAAGGAATGATGAGAAATTTCACCAGTCACTCACGCCCTAATTATTAAAAAAAAACGATTCTATCTAACTCAGCAATTTACTTATTTGTCTAGACTGACTTGAAGCAAGCTTTAAGAATTTCCTGGCTAAATTTTATCTGCTGAGGCTACAGAAACATGCCCCCACACCTGGATTTTTAGGTAGTTGCTACACACAGGAACACCTGTCTTCATGCTTGCACAAGTCATTTTACAATGTCAACTCTCCAGTCAAAAAATCATTATATCAATAATTTAGATGTGTATATCATATATCATAATGTGGTGAGCCCTTGTGGATATGAAAGAGAACAATTTTCAATTGCAAGTCTCTTTATTTTGAGACATACTATATCTGTTAAAAAAATCTGTCAAAAATGATACCTTACATATTCAGTCTCTTAGACTCTATCCTTTTATTAGGAAATTGAGTCCTTTGATATTAAGAGATATTAAGAACCAGTGATCAAGGCTTACTGTAAAACAGGATCTACCATTTGGACGCATAATGGAAACTCACCTCATTGATAAAGACAGAAAATACTGCAGAGTTAAAGTCTGGAAAAAAATGCCCAAGCAATTGGTTCAAAAAAGAATTTGGAGTACCTACTATAATATTGAAAAAAATTGACATCCAACCAAAAGTTATAAAAAAAAAAAAAGATGAGGAAGAACACTTCATACTCATCAAAGGAAAAATGTACCAAGATAAAAATCACAATTTTAAAATCTATGTCACAAATTCAATGGCACCCACATTCATAAAACAAACATTACTAAAGCTCAAACACACACACACACACACACACACACACACACACACACACACATTGAAATTCACACAATTATTGTGAAAGAATTTAATACCCTACTCTAACCAATGGACAGGAAAGGGAAACAAAACATAAACAGAGAAACTATGGAACTAAGAGAAGTTAGGAACCAAATGGATTTAACAAATATCTATAGCACATATCATCCTAAAACAAAAGAATATATTTTCTTCTATGAACGTCATTTTACCTTCTCCAAAATTAAGCATATAAATAGTGATGATATCAACAGATAAAAGAATATTGACAAAATATCATGTGTCTTATCAGATCACCACAGACTAAGGCTAGTCTTGAATAATAATAAAAATTATAGAAGTCCCACATACATGTGGAAGATGAGAAAAATTCTACTCAGTGATAACTTGGTTAGGGAAGATATCAAGAAAGAAATTAAAGAAATTTTAGAATTTAATGAACATGAAAGTATAACACACCGAACTTTATGGGAAACAATGAAAGCAGTGGTAAAAGGAAAAAATCATATCACTGGGTGCCTTCATAAAGAAACTGGAGAGAACATACACTTAGCAGCATAAGAGCAAATCAGAAAATGCTAGAACAGAAAGAAGCAAATACACCCAAGAAGAATAGACAGCAGGAAATAAGGAAACTAAGGACTAAAATCAAACAAGTAGAAACAAAGAATATATAAATAATCATTATAACCAGAAGCCAGTTCTTTGAGAAAACCAACAAGATAATAGAAAAAAAACACATAGCCAGACAAGCAGAGGGTGCAGAGACAGCATTCAAATTAACAAAATCAGAAATGAAAATAGATAAATAACAATATAAAAGGAGGAAATTAAAAAAAAACATCAGCTCCTACTACAGAAGCCTATGCTCAATAGAATTGGAAAATTTGGATGATATGGATAATTTTCTAGACAGATACCAGGTACAAAAGTTAAAGCAGGATCAGATAAACCATCTACACAGTACTGTATGCTCTAAATAAATACAAGCACTCATTAAATGTCTCCAAACAACAACAACAACAACAACAACAACAACGTTAAAAAACAAGCAAATAAACAAAAAACCAAAACAGGACCGGATTGTTTTTAGTGCAGAATTCCACAATACCTTCCAAGAAGACCTAATATCAATACTTTTAAACTATCCCACAATATAAAAACAAAAGGAATACCACCAAATATATTCTATGAAGAAATAGTTACACTGATATCTGTACCACACAAATACTCAACCAAAAAAATAACCAGACCTATTTCCCTTATGAATATTGATGCAAAAATACTCAATAATTTTTTTCCAAACCAAATATAAGAACACATCAAAAAAATCATTCACTATCCAAGGCTTCATCCTTCTCACACCTGTGTGAAGACCCAGAAATGAACCCACACACCTATGGTCACTTGATCTTTGACAAAGAAGCTAAAACCATCCAGTGGAAAAAACACAGCATATTTAATAAATGGTACTGGTTCAACTGGTGGTTAACATGTAGAACAATGCAAATTGATCTGTTCTTATCTCCTTGTAGAAAGCTTAATTCCAAGTGGATCAAGGACCTCCACATAAAACCACAGAAACTGTATCTCTAATAGAAGAAAGAGTGGGGAAGAGTCTCCAACACTTGGGAAAAATGGGAAATTTTTCTGAACAGAAAACATTGGCTTTTGCTCTAAAATCAACAATATAAAATTAGAAACTCAAAAAATTAAAAAGGTTCTATAAGACAAAGGATACCATTAATAAGACAAAATGGCAATCAACAGATTAGAAAGATATCTTTAACAATCCTATATCTGATAACGTGTTAGTATTCAATATATTCAAAGAACTCTGGAAGTTAGATTCCAGTCAACCAAACAACCCTATTAAAAATGGGATACAGCCAGGTGGGCACTCCTGAGACAGCAAAGCAGGAGAGACCACCAATACTGCCCACCCCTGCCCACATCCCTGGCCCAAGAGGAAATTGTATACCGCCTCTGGGAAACGGTAGATAGGTGCACTGGAGCTGCAGACCCCCTGCGCCCAAGACACCACCAGAACCTAAAGGGGCAGGATTTAAAACTCTCTACACCCAAATCCCGTGGGAGGGAGAGCTAAAACTTCAGAGAGGCAGACAAACCTGGGAAGCCATAAGAGACTACACTGTGCCCACATTTCTGACGCCAGAGGAAAACACCAAACGCCATCTGGGACCTCGGTGCACGGAGGCTCCCAGAAAGGGCTGCACAGTCCCTCCTGGTTGCTGCCCTAGTGGAGAGCTCATAAGCAACACCCCACGAGCAAACTTGAGCCCGGGGACCACAGGTAAGACCAACCTTTCTGCTCCAAACGACCTCACTGGTGGTCTCAGGACACACAAAGGCAAAATTCCTCTAGGACAGACACTTCCAGTTTTTAGCTGGATTCCAAATTTCGCTGAGTCCTGCCCGCAGCTCACTGCCCACCCCTGCCCACATCCCTGGCCCAAGAGGAAACTGTATATTGCCTCTGGGAAACGGTAGATAGGTGCACTGGAGCTGCAGACCCCATGCGCCTGAGACACCTCAGGAACCTAAAGGGACTGGATTAACAGGTCTCTGCACCCAAATACTGTGGGAGAGAGAGCTAAAGCTTCAGAGAGGCAGACAAACCTGGGAAGTCAGAAGAGACTACACTCTGCCCACATTGCTGACTCACAAGAACACACAGGAACTCTTCAGGCCCACAGGAACAGCTGAAGACCTGTAGAAAGGAAAAACTACACACCTGACAGTAGAACACTCTGTTCCAATAATTGGCTGAAAGAAACAGGAAAACAGGTCTACAACACTCCTGTCACACAGGCTTATAGGACAGTCTAGCCACTGTCAGAAAGAGCAGAACAAAGTAACACTAGAGATAATTTGATGGCGAGGGGCAAGCACAGTAACCCAAGCAACAGAAACCAAGACAACATGGCATCATCGGAGACCAATTCTCCCACCAAAGCAAACACGGAATACCCAAACACACCAGAAAAGCAAGATCGAGATTTAAAATCATATTTGATCATGATGCGGGAGGACTACAAGAAAGACATGAAAAACTACCATAGAGAAACTCAGGAAAACATAATTAAAAAAGTAGAAGCCTATAGAGAGGAATCACAAAAATCCCTGAAAGGATTCCAGGAACACACAATCAAAAAATTGAATGAATTAAAAATGGAAATAGAAGCAATCAAGAAAGAAAACAGGGAAACAACCCTGGATATAGAAAACCAGAGGAAGAGACAAGGAGCCCTAGATACAAACATCACCAACAGAATACAAGAGATAGAAGAGAGAATCTCAGGAGCAGAAGATTCCGTAGAAATCATCGACACAACTGTCAAAGATAATGTAAAACGGATAAAGCTACTGATTAAAAACATACAGGAAATCCAGAATTCAATGAGAAGATCAAACCTAAGGAAAATAGGTATAGAAGAGAGTGAAGACTCCCAACTCAAAGGACCAGTAAATATCTCCAATGAAATCATAGAAGAAAACATCCCATAAACATACAAGAAGCCTACATAACTCCAAATAGATTGGACAATAAAAGAAACACCTCCTTTCACATAATAGTCAAAACACCAAATGCACAAAATAAAGAAAGAATATTAAAAGCAGTAAGGGAAAAAGGTCAAGTAACATATAAAGGCAGACCTATCAGAATCACACCAGACTTTTCGCCAGAAACTATGAAAGCCAGAAGATCCTGGACAGATTTCATACAGACCCTAAGAGAACACAAATGCCAGCCCAGGTTACTGTATCCAGCAAAACTCTCAATTAACATAGATGGAGAATCCAAGATATTCCATGACAAACCAAAATTTATACAATATCTTTCTGCAAGACCAGCACTACAAAGGATAATAAATGGTAAAGCACAACATAAGGAGGCAAGCTACACCCTAGAAAAAGCAAGAAACTAAATGTCTTGGCAACAAAAAAAAAAAATTAGAAGAAAAGCACACAAACAGCCTCACATCCAAATATGAATGTAACAGGAAGCAATAAACAGTATTAATTAATATCAATCAACATCAGTGGTCTCAACTCTCCAATAAAAAGACATAGATTAACAAACTGGATACTCAATGAGAACCCTGCATTCTGCTGCCTACAGAAAACACACCTCGGAGACAAAGACAGACACTACCTCAGTGTAAAAGCTGGGAAACAACTTTCCAAGCAAAAGGTCGGAAGAAGCAAGCTGGAGTAGCCATTCTAATATTGAATAAAATCAATTTTCAACAAAATGTCATCAAAAAAGATAAGGAAGGACATTTCATATTCATCAAAGGAAAAATCCACCAAGATGAACTCTCAATCCTAAATATCTATGCACCAAATACAAGGGCACCTACATACATAAAAGACACCTTATTAAAGCTCAAAGCACACATTGCTCCTCACACAATAATAGTAGGAGATTTCCACACCCCACTCTCATCAATGGACAGATCATGGAAACAGAAATTAAACAGAGATGTAGACAGACTAAGAGAAGTCATGAACCAAATGCACTTAACAGATATTTGTAGAACATTCTATCCTAAAGCAAAAGGATATACATTCTTTTCAGCACATCATGGTACTTTCTCCAAAATTGACCATATAATTGGTCAAAAAATAGGCCTCAACAGATATAGAAAGATAGAAATAATCCCATGAGTCCTATCAGACCACCACGGCCAAAAGCTGGTTTTCAATAAAAATAAGGGAAGAACGTGCACATATACATGGAGGCTGAGCAATGCTCTACTCAATGATAACATGATCAAGGAAGAAATAAAGAAAGAAATTAAAGACTTCTTAGAATTTAATGAAAATGAAGGTACAACATAGCCAAACTTATGGGATACAATGAAAGTTGAGCTACCGGGAAAACTCATAGCTAAGAGTGCCTGCAGAAAGAAACAGGAGAGAGCATACGTCACCTGCTTGACAGCATACCTAAAAGCTCTAGAACAAAAAGAAGCAAATACACACAGGAGGAGTAGAAGGCAGAAAATAATCAAACTCAGAGCTGAAATCAACCAGGTAGAAACAAAAAGGACCATAGAAAGAATCAACAGAACCAAAAGTTGGTTCTTTGAGAAAATCAACAATATAGATAAACCCTTAGCCAGACTAACGCAAGGACACAGAGAGTGTGTCAAAGTTAACAAAATCAGAAAAAAAAGGGAGACATAACTACAGAAACAGAGGACATTCAAAAAATCATCATATCATACTACAAAAACCTATATTCAACAAAACTGGAATATCTGGAGAAAATGGACAATTTCCTAGACAGATACCAGGAACTGAAGCTAAATCAGGAAGAGATAAACCATTTAAACAACCCCATAACTCCTAAGGAAATAGAAGCAGTCATTAAAGGTCTCCCAAGCAAAATGAGTCCAGGTCCAGATGGGTTTAGTGCAGTATTCTATCAGACCTTTATAGAAGACCTCATACCAATACTCTCCGAACTATTCCACAAAATTGAAAGAGATGGAGCACTACCGAATTCCTTCTATGAAGCCACAATTACTCTTATACCTAAACCACACAAAGACCCAACAAAGAAAGAGAACTTCAGACCAATTTCCCTTATGAATATCGAAGCAAAAATACTCAATAAAATTCTGGCAAATCGAATCCAAGAGCACATCAAAACTATCATCCACCATGATCAAGTAGGTTTCATCCCAGGCATGCAGGGATGGTTTAATATATGGAAAACCATCAAAGTGATCCAATATATAAACAAACTTAACGACCAAAACCACATGATTATTTCGTTAGATACTGAGAAAGCATTTGACAAAATTCAACACCCCTTCATGATAAAAGTCCTGGAAAGAATAGGAATTCGTGGCCCATATCTAACATAGTAAAAGCCATATAGAGCAAACCAGTTGCTAACATTAAACTAAATGAAGAAAAACTTGAAGCAATCCCACTAAAATCAGAGATTAGTCAAGGCTGCCCACTCTCTCCCTACTTATTCAATATAGTCCTTTAAGTTCTAGCCAGAGGAATCAGTCAACAAAGGAAATCAAGGGGATACAGATTGGTAAAGAAGAAGTCAAACTATCACTATTTGCAGATGATATGATAGTATATTTATGAGATCCGAAAGTTCCACCAGAGGACTACTAAACTAATAAAAAAACTTCAGCAAAGTGGTTGGATATAAAATTAACTCAAATCAATCAGTAGCCTTCCTCTACACAAAGGAGAAACAAGCCGAGAAAGAAATTAGGGAAACGACATTCTTCACAATAGACCCAAATAATATAAAATACCTCGGTGTGACTTTAACCAAGCAAGTAAAATACCTGCACAATAAGAACTTCAAGGCTCTGAAGAAAGAAATTGAAGAAGACCTCAGAAGATGGCCAGATCTCCCATGCTCATGGATGGGCAGGATTAAGATAGTAAAAAATGCCATTTTACCAAAAGCGATCTACAGGTTCTATGCAATCCCCATCAACATACCAATCCAATTCTTCAAAGAGTTAGACAGAACAATTTACAAATTCATCTGGAATAACAAAAAACCCAGGATAGCTAAAACTATCCTCAACAATAAAAGGACTTCATGAGGAATCACTATCCGTTAACTCCAGCAATATTACAGAGCAATAGTGATAAAAACTGCATGCTATTGGTACAGAGACAGACAGATAGAACAATGGAATAGACTTGTAGACACAGAAATTAATCCACACACCTTTGGTCACTTGATTTTTGACAAAGGAGCCAAAACAATCCAATGGAAAAAAGATAGCATTTTCAGCAAATGGTTCTGGTTCAATGAAGGTCAACATGTAGAAGCATGCAGATTGATCCATGCTTATCACCCTGTACAAATTTTGAGTCCAAGTGGATCAAGGACCTCCACACCAAACCAGATACACTCAAACTAATAGGAAAAAAAGTGGGGAAGCAACTCGAACACATGGGCACTGGAAAAAATTTCCTGAACAAAACCCCAATGGCTTATGCTCTAAGATCAAGAATCGACAAATGGGATCTCATAAAACTGCAAAGCTTCTGGAAAGCAAAGGACACTGTGGTTAGGACAAAACGGCAGCCAACAGATTGAGAAAAGATCTTTACCAATGCTACAACAAATAGAGGGCTTATATCCAAAATATACAAAGAACTCAAGAAGTTAGACCACAGGGAGTCAAATAACCCTATTTAAAAATGGAGTTCAGAGCTAAACAAAGAATTCACAGCTGAGGAATGTCTAATGGCTGAGTAACACCTAAAGAAATGTTCAACATCTTTAGTCATAAGGGAAATGCAAATCAAAACAGCCCTGAGATTTCACCTCACACCAGTGAGAATGATTAAGATAAAAAACTCAGGTGACAGCAAATGCTGGCGAGGATGTGGAGAAAGAGAAACACTCCTCCATTTTTGGTGGGATTGCAGACTGGTACAACCATTCTGGAAATCAGTCTGGAGGTTCCTCAGAAAATTGGACATTGAACTACCTGAGGACCCAGCTATAGCTCTCTTAGGCATATACCCAAAAGATGCTCCAACATATGAAAGACACGTGCTCCACTATGTTCATAGCAGCCTTATTTATAATAGCCAGAAGCTGGAAGAAACCAGATGCCTTTCAACAGAGGAAGGATGCAGAAAATGTGGTACATCTACACAATGGAATTTTATTCCGCTATCAAAATCAATGACTTTATGAAATTCATCGGGAAATGGATGGATCTGGAAAATATTATCCTGAGTGAAGTAATCCAATCACAGAAAGACACACATGTCATGCACTCATTGATAATTGGCTATTAGCCCAAGTGCTTGAATTGCCCTAGATGCATAGAACACATGAAACTCAAGATGGATGATCAAAATGCGAATGCTTCACTCCTTCTTTAGAAGGGGAACGAGAATACCCTTGGCACTGAAGAGGGAAGCAAAGATTAAAACAGAGGCAGAAGGAACACCCATTCAGAGCCTGTCCCACATGTGGCCCATACATAGACAGCCACCCAATTAGACAAGATAGATGAAGCAAAGAAGTGCAGGCCAACAGGAACCGGATGTAGATCTCTCCTGAGAGACACAGAAAGAATACAGCAAATACATAGGCGAATGCCAGCAGCAAACCATTGAACTGAGAACGGGACCCCTGTTAAAGGAATCAGAGAAAGGACTGAAAGATCTTTAAAAGTTTTGAGACCCCATATGAACAACAATGCCAAGCAACCAGAGCTTCCAGGGACTAAGCCACTACCCAAAGACTATACATGGACTAACCCTGGGGTCCAACCTCATAGGTAGCAATGAATGGCCTAGTAAGAGCACCAGTGGAAGGGGAAGCCCTTGGTCCTGCCAAGACTGAACCCCGAGTGAACGTAATTGTTGGGGGGAGGGCGGTCATAGGGGGAGGATGGGGAAGGGATCACCCATATAAAGAGGGAGGTGGATGTTTCCTGGAAACCAGGAAAGGGTATAGCATTTGAAATGTAAATAATTAGTTCTCAAGTTAATAAAAAAACAAAACAAACAAAAAAAACGAATGGTAATGACAAAAGTTGACCTGTATTGTGAGCATAAATACAATAAATAAATAAATAAATAAATAAATAAATAAATAAATAAATAAATAAAATTTTAGAAACTGTTTCCGTCAACATTTAAAAGACTCATTTTTTTTTATAATATTCAGTTTTGTCAATCCTGATGGTCACCATCACTATATTTGGCCAACTTCACCAAACATGTAAAAGACTTTATCATCATTTCCAATTTATATCAGTCTCTGATCATTGTACTGTGAGGAATCTTCACTCTTCACTTAATTTTGGAAAGGGACGTCTAATTATGAATACTACCAGATAGTATCATAATTTTGAGCACCCTTTTGCACATGTCTATATGTACAAATAATTATTTTTTTCTACTAAATCATATGTTTTTAAAGGTTTCTTTCTATGATTATATAAGACAATATGTTTATAATTTAAGGTATGGTTCTTTTCATTATAAGAAGGAAATAATTGAATACACTTAAAAGCAAAATAAATGGAAGATAAAATGTAAAAAAAAATGGAATACAGTACTAATCCAAATACTCTCAATTAAGGAGTCTAAAATGGCTGAGATACCTACAGAAATGTTCAACATCCTCAGTCATCAGGGAAATGCAATTCAAAACAACCTGAAATTACACCTCACTCCAGTCAGAATGGTTAAGATAAAAAACTCAGGTGACAGCAAATGCTGGCAAGGAGGTGGAAAAAGAGAAACACTTCTTCACTGTTGCTGGGTTTGAAAACTAGTACAACCACACTGGAAATCAGTCTGGGTTATTTGTGTCTCTGTAGTCTAACTTCTTGAGTTCTTTGTATATTTTCATTATTAACCCTCTATTAGATGTGGGATTGATAAAGATCTTTTCCTACTCTGTTGATTGCAGTTTTGTCCTAATGATAGTGTCCTTTGCATTACAGAAGCTTATTGATTCTTGATCTTAGAGCCTAAGCATGTGGTTGGTGTTTTTCTCAGGAAATCTTCCCCAGTGCCCATGTGATCGAGACTCTTCCCTACTTTTTTTCTATTAGTTTGAATGTATCTCGTTTGATGTGGAGGTCCTTGTTCCACTTAGACTTAAACTTTGTACAGAGTGAAAATAATGGATCGATTTGCATTCTACATGCTGAACTCCAGCTCATGTATACTCTTTGGTTGGTGACTTAGTCTCTGAAAGTTCCCAGGTATCCAGGTTAGTTGACACTATTTATCTTCCTGTTAGTTTGCATTCCCTTAAGTTCCTTCAGTCTTTCTCTTAAGTCTTCTATATACTTGGGTCTACACAGTGACTGAGCAGTTAATGGAATATACCACTGTTCTTATAGAGAACCAAATTCAACTCCAAAACAACATATCAGACAGCTCATACACTCATATAACTCTATCTATAGAGTATTCGGAGCTCTCTCCTGGCTTCTTTGAGAACCTACAAACAAAGGTCACACACACACACACACACACACACACACAAATCATACATACAAAAAAATAAATGATAGTAACTTTGTTTTAGCAGATAGCTTCAAAAATGAATGTAAAAAAATAAGAAAAATTATGAGGATTACACATGATTGTATACCAACGGAAAGGATATTTTAGATGAAATATACAAATAACTAAAAATGAGCGTCTATATAAACTGATAAAAAAGGAATGGACAACCAATCTGGAAAGAAGCCTGGAGGTTCCTCAGAAAATTGGACACAGTACTACCTGAGGACCCAGCTATACTCCTCCTGGGCATACATCCAAAAGATGCTCCAACATATAACAAGGACACATGCTCCACTATGTTCATAGCTGCCTTATTTATAATAGCCAGAAGCTGGAAGTAAACCAAATGTCCTTCAACAGAGCAATGAATATAGAAAATGTGGTACATTTACACAATAGAGTACTACTCAGCTTTTAAAAACAATGACTTCATGAAATTCATAGGCAAATGGATGGAACTAGAAAATATCATCCTGAGTGAGTTAACCCAGTCACAAAGGAACACACCTGATGGCATGTACTCCCTGATAAGTGAATATTAGCCCAAAAACTTGGAAAACCTAAGACAAATTTCACAGGTCATATGAAGCCTACGAAGAAAGAAGAACAAAATGTGGATGTTTCATTCCTTCTTAGAAGGGAGAACAAAATACTTACAGGAGGAAAGAGAGCAGAAAGAGTGGAGCAGGGAGTGAAGAAAAGGTCATGCAGAGACTGCCCAACTTGGGGATTCTTCTAATATGCTGCCACCAAACCCAGTCACTATTGCTGACTGTAAGAAGTGCTTGTCGACAGGAGTCCGATATCAGTTTCTCCTGAGTGGTTCTGTTAGACTACTGACAAACATGAGCATTCTTGCAGCTAACGATTGCACTGAACAAAGGGACCATTATGGAGAAGTTAGAGAAAGGACTGAAGGAGCTGAAGGAGTTTGCAATCCCATAGGAAGAACAACAATATCAACCAACCACCCCACAAGAGCTCCCAGGTACTGAACCACCAACCGATGCATGCACATGGAAGGACCCATGATTCCAGCCACATATGTAGGATAGGATGGCATTGTCCAGCGTCAGTGGGAGGAAATATCCTTGGTCCTGTGAAGGCTAATTTCCCCAAGTAGGATAATGCCAGCGTGCTGTAGTTCAAGTAGGTGGATGGGAGTGGGAGCATCCTCAAAGAAGCAGGGGAAGAGGGAGGGGGTATGGGAGAGGGTGGTAAATAGATAACATTTGGAGTGTAAATACATAAAATATCCCAAAAAAAGAATTGAAAATCATACAAATGCTTTATCTTAAAAAAAACTTGACATTCAAATGACTTATGAATTCTACCAATATTGTACTCTATATCTGAAGTGAGTAAGTTATTAAATTAAGCTTCCTAACTGATCCTGTGAGGCGAGCACTTCAGAAATACCATGCCAGATGAGAACTCACAGGTAAAGAACAAAACAATATCTCATGTGGGAATGGATATAACAATCTGTAACTCAATATGTGCTAATGGAATTCATCAGTAAGATGCAAATTATCACAGTAATAGCTAACTGGCTTTTATATCCAGAATCCATAAACATTGCAACAATTAAAGTCAAACAATATAGTTTTATATGTTGGTAGCAAAAATAGGAGGAATTAATAAACAAATCATCATCTTAACCTGGTGGACTAAATTCTGTGTATAAATTTTATGTTTTAGACAAGGGTTTTGATAATTTTCATACCCCTTCCCCAATTTTTCCCATATTTATCCCTTGCTATCTACATACTCAAGTTTCTTTCTTCTTTAATTTTAACCTTTCAAGATAATTTGAGCTGCTTAAATAATTTTTCTATTAAATAAAACTGTCTCTTTTTCAACAGTTAACAATTACTCATATTATCCTGGTTTGTGGTAACCCAATAAGCACAGCAGTCTAGCTATGTAACACTACTTTTTAGGCATATGTTGCTACTACTTTTACACAGTCTTCATGCCCTTTTATTCGATGACAAGTGGAACTTTGGTGGATGGAACAGGGTATAAGTACTATTTATTTGTGAAAATTCTATAGTCTTTTTCTTTTTTGGAATCTTAGTCAGTTGTGGATCTCTGTATCTTAGTCATTGAAATAAAAGCTGATTAGATATTTAAGAGATGCATTGATCTGTGATTATACGTCATTAGAAGTCTTTTTCATACCATGATCATTTTGTATGTAAATTCTTCCCTAGAGTCTATCTTGTCTACCCTTAGAGTCTTGGTTTGGTAATGGTGGAGATTATGGGTTTGACTTTGTGAAATGAGAATTTAAGTCTAATAAAAAAAATAGTTTGTTACTCTCAAAATGTTTATGCCACTAAGACTATCTTACCAGGTCTGTCATTTTAGTAGTTCACAGCTGTAAGTACAGCATCTTTAAGTCATAGAAACCTGAAAACTCAAGAAAATGCAAATAAGAAATACAATATGAGTCAATTGAATATACTTTCATGCCAAAGAAATATTCATTAAACTAGGACCAGAAGGTAATACATTTGACAAGACAAGAAGTCTGTACTTCTTCCAGAGCACTGGCAACTTCATATTCGTTGATGAGAAAATAATGTTGAAAGCTCTTATCCATATCATGAAATGAACAATCACATTTCTAGTTCTTAAGGGAAGCTGAAATTATAGGTGATTGTGAGGAAACATGTAAGTCCTGGAAAGTAAATCTAGGATCTCTGAAAAAATGCCAGGTAGTCTACACACTGTGAAATACCACTGGCCCCACATTTGCTACTTACTTTTTTTTAATCCATGTTTCTCTGTGTGTATGCCACATGCATACATTCATGCAAGTGCCCCAAAAAGTGTCATATTCCTTACAGCTGAAGTTACAGATGTCTTTTACCCTCCTGACATGAGCTCATCAAATCAAACCCTGGTCCTGTGAAAAAACAGTAATCAGTCATATCTACTTTCTAACATTCCTGCTTCATCTACTAAAATTACATATTTTCAAATTTAATAAAGAATGATTTTTAAGTGAATAGAAAATTTCCTAATGCAAATGACATCACAAAGCTATCTGATTTCCCCGGTAACATTATTTCTATTTGTAGAATCAAACACTGAACTGGTAAAGCTACTAAAGCAATTCAGCAAGGCTTTTGGCAGATATTTCCTGTTCCCATACCCAGCTGAATTTCTGTACAGATTGGAGATTTAAAAATTAGATTGAGAAAAGTGATGATGTGTTTAATCAAAAGAGTAGAAGAAAAACACGTGACGACAGAGAAAAAGTATGGAATGGTACTCAAGAAGAGAAATATAGACAGAACTCATCTTTATATGCAAGGAGGAACTTATAGTCCCACAATCAGAACATATTAAAGTAATTGCATTGTTTGCAAAGATAAATAGAACTACTGGTAGGAAATATTTTTTAAAAAAATATGATTGCTGAGAATATAAGTGGTTGTAACGCCGACCTTGGCCGGCAAGGAAGACGCAACATAGTCAGATTCTTCTCAACAGCCTTTATTGCAGGAACACCTCATTGTTGATATGGGGACCCTGAGCAACAAAGGCACTAGCCTTATATAAAGAACAGGCTATGGCTATATACTTGTCCTCTAGGGATTGGTGGAGCATGAAATATATCACTCCAGCCTGATAGCTGTCAGAGAAATGCCAACACATGCGCTTTGTGGGTGTTTACCACAATCGAGTACTGGATGTTGGCAAAATCTTTAGCCGCTTCCTACAAATGGTAAACATATATTAATTTTAATAGAAAAATAAAATTGATAACTGATATGTATGTGACTCTGAGCAGCATATTCAAGGAAAGCTTTACAGTTATGTTTTGGTAAATTACATTCATTAAAAACAATATGATAATATGTATCAATGAATTTTAATATATTGTTTTCTTTGAATAATTAAACATTTTATATTATTTTCTTAAATAATTCCTTTTCCATATTTTAATATTATATTTTATGAGTGTGTGCATGTGTTTGTGTGTGTGTATCTGTGCATCTGTGTGTGTATGTAGATGTGTATGTTTTATTCATGCATTTGTGCCATGATAAGCAAATAAACATTAGAGGTAAACTAAGAATCAGTTTTCTGCTATCATGTAGATTGGGGGGATGGAATTCAGGTTGTCAGCTTAGCCACTATTGACTGTAGAAGTTTAGTCATCTCATGACTCTACCTCTTTGGGTTTCTCAATAATCAACATATAATTTTCCAGTAAAATATATGCTAGTAGAGTATCCCTCAAAGATTAAGTCCAGCATGATAAAACATTTTTTTCTTATTAACTTTGTGAGAAGTCAATTATACTTGTTCATTTATTGTATACAGAATATTATTTAGAAATTGCAATTTTAGTACTGAGTAGTGGAGACAAGAACGATATCAAGCAACAAAAGCAAAAATTATATAGAACTTGGATCATGACTAAAATTTTTGAAGACTCCCTTTTAAAAGTTAGAAAAAAACACACAAACAAACCAAAACCAACAAAACAAACCAATACAAAACAAAAAAAAAACGAAACAAAAAATAAAACACAAACAAACAAATAAACCCCTTCAAAATCTGAACCAACTTATTCAGTATATTACAGCATTGGGTTGAGATACGTAATGGTTTCCCAAACCAATTGAATTTCACATTATGCATTTGAAAGGAGAAATGGATGAGTATTTAACTTGTTAGTTTGTTTCCTTGGTTACTTTGAATTCCAGATGCTTCTGTGCACCAAAGTCACAAATTGATCAGCCTGACATTCTCAACATGGGACAGATAAAAAATAAGGTCAAGATTATTGAAAGATAATGATAAGGAAATAAATATGTTCTAGTTAAGTTCTTATTGATTTGACACACCTGGGTGGAGGGAGCCTCGGTTGAAGAAATTCCATGCTTAGAATATCTTGTGGATTAGCAAGACGGTGAGGGAATTTTCTTAATTTCTAATTGATGTAGAAAGATCAGCCTTGCTGCAGACAATGGCATTGCTATGCAAACTGTTTCTGTATAAGAGTCTGAATGAGCCAGATAGAGTTAATTAGTAAGGAACATTATATTTTTTTTTCATTTCTATTACCAGTCCGAGCTCTGAGCTCCTGCTTTGGATTCTGTCTATGATGGACTGTGATACAGAAGTTCAAACCGATACACATTTTTCTTTTCTAAACTGCTTTTTAATCAGTGTTTGATCACCAAAGCACACTAGGAAAGTCAAGTAAGAGGCAAAGTTAATACATAGTGTTGATGCCTGAGAAAAAAATTTCAACACTGGTAAGAGTTATATTAAAATATAATTTATTGACAAGCAATTTTCATAGTGTGTTAAATCAAGTATATTTTAATAGGTCTTAATAACACATTGAATTTGATCAAGACTATTCATGAGCTTTACACTTTGATCTCCCTGTCTGAAATTAGTCAGCTTTAAGTTACAATTACCACCATCAACAACAATAACAACATGAACCTCTAGCAACATACAGTTTAAGTCACTGTCATGGAATAGGGAAAAGAAAGAAATTAAATGGTCATGCCTGAGGTACTTTTCCTGGGGAGGTGTGAAGAAACATCTTACACTATGGACTCAAAAACAGATCAAAGCAATTAGATCACTGGTTTTCTACTTCTGTAAAAGAATGAGTTTATTGTTGCTACTTATAGAAATATGTGAGTGTTTCTGTACAGAACATGGAGGACTCAAAGATACTCACATAGTGCATTGATGCAACCGGGTTTTCTTTGCATGTTAATTTGCCCTTACATTTTTTCATTAACTGAAGGAGAAACTATCTTTAGAGTATTCTACCATCTTATTATTTCCTACAAATGTAATCATCTATTTCTCTCTCATTTTCTATATTGTTTTCCATTTTCTTATAAAATATGATTTTTTCCACACAGAACAATCCGATTATTGGGGTGAACATTCCAAACAAAGAGTAGAATGACAGGTGCTGGAGGGGGGCTGAGAAGTGAAAAAATTGATGGAAGGCAGAATTACTCTAAGTTCCTAGGAAGGGAGAAAATGGTGTGAAAAACAGAAAGCTTAAAGAGGTTGGTAAAGGAATGAAGATTAGAGAACTGTCAAAGAAATTTGCAGACTCAAGGATCTCAGACATTTTAGAGCTAATTGAAGGAAACCTAGGGCTTGCAAGAGAGTTCACTGTGTTAAGATGCTTCCCCTCTCTGGGACCCACATAGTGGAAGAAGATCATTTCTCTGTCTCCTGGCTCACAAAATAAATAAATGTATTTTTTTTTCAACTGAAAGGATTTTGTTTAAAATATATAGTGTGTGTGGGGGGTTCTTTTTTTTTCATCTTTATTAAATTGGGTATTTCTTATTTACATTTCGATTGTTATTCCCTTTCCTGGTTTCCAGGCCAACATCCCCTTAGCCCCTCCCCCTCCCCTTCTATATAGGTGTTCCCTTCCCCATCCTCCCCCCATTAACGCCCTCCCCCCAACAATCACGTTCACTGGGGGGGGGTTCAATCTTGGCAGGACCAAGGGCTTCCCCTTCCACTGGTGCTCTTAGTAGGCTATTCATTGCTACCTATGAGGTTGGAGCCCAGGGTCAGTCCATGTATAGACTTTGGGTAGTGGCTTAGTCCCTGGAAGCTCTGGTTGCTTGGCATTGTTGTTCATAGGGGGTCTTGAGCCACTTCAAGCTCTTTCAGTCCTTTCTAAGAGTCCTTCAACGGGGGTCCCGTTCTCAGTTCAGTGGTTTAATGATGGCATTCGCCTATGTATTTGCTGTATTCTGGCGGTGTCTCTTGGGAGAGATCTACACCCGGTTACTGTCAGCCTGCACTTCTTTGCTTCATCCATCTTATCTAGTTTGGTGGCTGTATATCTATTTTAAGGTAATAAAACTTTAAATAAAAATTATACAAAGATGGATTTTATAATAAAACCCAGAGAGAGGGGGTAGGGGAAAGGAATAGGAACAGTGATTTGAACTTCCCCATACACAGAAAGTCAAGCCTTTTGAATGAGAAAAGAAACAAATGAAAGAGGAAAAAAAATCTCCCAAGAACAAAAATAAAGTATTTGTTTAACCACTGCAGTTAAATGATCTTGCTTCAGGGAGAATAAAAGGAAAAATTGTAACAATGTTGTCTAGGCAAAATGAGAGGGTGTCTGGCAGGAACTGGAAAAGAACAGATCTGTGAAGAATTTCCCTGGGTACCCATAAGTGAACTTTGACTGTATGATGACAATAGAATATGGCTTAAAAATTCATTAAAATAGAATCAAATTGTTCTACAACAATAAATCATAAACAGATGATATTGAAAAAAAGTAAGATCCTGTATTTCTGCGAGGCTTAACACATCTGCCAGCATTAAACTTGCTTATCTTGAAACCATGTTCTAAAATTTCTAATATATATGCTACAATACTAATAAAGGAGAATGTCATGATGACATAAATTCAAACATCACCAGAAATGTGAGTGCCAAGGACAGAAAACAAAGAAATTTGGGCCATATAAGCAACAAAATAAGTATAAATGCAATAAGTTGTATTATTAAACACAAAGGTTTACTGGCACAGTGAGAGTCAAATAATGCTATGGTCTTTATAAAAAACTAGCACATATCCCAGAAGAGGGCTGGAGTTGGGGGTGAGATGTTAAGGTTGTTAGGAATGGTAGGGGATGAGGAGAAGTTGAGCCGATATGTTGAGAGGAGAGAAACCAAAACAAAGTTATGCTTTGACCTCCACACTCCTGGTATCTGCACACACAAATAAATATGTAAATACAGTTTAATGTAGTTTGAATTTTAAAAAAATGATTGTTTTATATTTTATTTTATGTATAAAACTGTTTCGTTTGAATGTTTTTCTATTCACTAGGTATCAGAAGCCCCATAGTGGCCAGAAGACACCAGATTCCACAGTACTAGTTATGGTTGATTGTAAGCCATGTAATGGCTCACAAACCATGAGTTAAATTATAATTAACATTATAAATAGAAATGAAATATAGAGCATAGAGCAACTCAAATATTAGATTTAAATTATCCATATTATTTTTCAGCAAACAAAGCAGGCCACTAGGAATTAATAGAAAATCTGATGGTTAAGCCTTTTTTAGTTCATATATTATTATTTTAGGAGAAACACAGGACAAACAATTACCTTGTAAAGTGTTAAAAAATCTTATTAATTAATAATGAAAATTTTACATATCATCCTAGCTAAGGATATAAGGAGAGCAGGCCAGGTGTGCCTTTAATGTCAGCATTCAGGTATCAGAGCCTGGAGATACCTATGAGCTCCAGGCCTGAGAGGGCAACATAGTGAGACTCTGTCTCAAAAAGTAAAACGAACAGACAAGCCAAAAGAAGAGAGAATATTAAGGGGAACATTTACATAGATGTGATTATGTTGATAAATTATGAGATATAGGTGTTATAAACATATCATTACATACATTACCATATATTCTATATGATACATTACAATCTGTGTTATATAGGTAAATTGGAATTACAAAATGCTATTCTTTCACAGATTCTGTACATATAACTTCTTTTTCTCAAGAGGATTGCAGAGTGGATAAATTTACAATGGTGTCAAAATGACAATGGGCAGAGAAAGGGGTTGGATATAGGGGAGAAGCAAGAAAGTGTAGAAAACAAATAGAACGAATCAATGTCAAGTATAAGAGTTCAGCAGTGCTCCAATTTCTCTAGTATTAAAATACTAAGAGTATTATATCAATGAAATATATGAATTACTAGAATTACACTATTTCAACACAAGCACAATAAGATAAAAATAAAACAATGTCATATAATAATAAATGACTTATTATTTTCATATACTTTTTCAGACTAACAAGATGGTATCTGTAAAGCTATCAATTTCCTACTCTCAAATTTCACTTTTTTGAATATCTTAAGTATGTATGTTAGAGCTTGAGAGTCATTTCAAAACCACACAAACACGGATTTCAGATAGGGATGTTATATTGAATGCACACCCTAATACTGAACATTTAGGACCACAAAAGGAATAACCTAATTGCAGTACTAGTCTTTTCTCAGGGCAAGATTTTTATAGGAAAAACCTGGTTCAGAAGTTTAAAAGGCCAGTAGGGGGACAGTACTTCATTTTGACTTGCTAGACAAAGTATTATCGGCTAACCTTTAAGATGACTGGTCCTGAGGGAGGTTAGAGGGGTGGTGGACAGAGTGTGAACAGGTGAATTTCAAAAGTTGAGATAACAGAGTAAGAGTATTGTAATCACAACATTTTTGGCTTATTAGAAGCATTCTTCAGTGTCAGCTACAAGAAACACAATAAGCTTATTCACAGGTGCAGAAGGTTCTGCCTAGTGGTCAGCTCTGACTGATGTTCATATTGACCTTTAACTTGATTGAACTTTAACTACGTAAACCTATCAGTCATTTTTTTACGATTAACAAACCTCATACAGAACACAGCAGACAAAGAAATGTGGTCAGCATTACCTTGCTTTCTGTCAAGTTATTTTTCTATGTCAGTGACTGGCAGACATGTTACAGCAGCAATATGAAATAGATGGCAGTATGTAACAAAATGGTTACAGCTCTATTCAGGTGTATGTCAGACTATAACAACATACATGCCTGTAACTCATTCTAGAAGGCTGATAATCGTAAATCTTACAAAATTAGCTAGAAAAGCAGAAAGCTTAGACCAGTCTCACTCAAGCAAATATATTTAATTTCACAAAGTTGCATAGAAGATAATATACAGCCAGAATTTGAAACTCAAGAGGCCAAAGGGAAAGATCACAAGGTTATAGCCATCCTGGGTTACCTTCTGAGACCATCTCAAATTGGTAGCTAGCCAAATAGAACAAAATAAAAGTATATTAAGATAATTTCAAGGAGACTGTCCCCAGTGAGCCTTAAGAGTAAATTTATACAACCAGAGTCACCTAGATAAGGAGTTTCATCTGAGTGATTACCCAAACTCAGCTGGTCATTGTGCATGTCTGTGGAACACTGTCTTCACTGCTCAATGGTGTAGGAATATCAACAATTGTGAGTGGTACCACCCTTGGGGAGATAACCCTGCCTGTAAAAGAAAGCTAAGATAGCATAAATCTGCTAGCAAGTCAGGGAACAATATTTTTTTCAAGGTTTCTGCTTCAGTTAATGCATAGAGTCCTACCATAATTTCCCTTGGTAACAAATTATGTCATATAACATGAAATAAACTCTTTCTTCTACAGATAAATGTAAAAATGAAATAGAAAAGGAAGAGACATGGCTGCCCATAGGTAAGGTGGAAGAGAAGGCTTGTTGTAGATAAAAAGGAGAACATAGGCAGAGGCATCTAATAGGGTTCAGAGTAGTCATGGCCTAATCCTGACTGCATGAAAACAGGAGTCATGCGGGGAAAGAGGAGAAAGGAAAATAGAGGGGAACCTGAAGAATAATAGTCCAAGGTGTTCCCCCTTATATATGGAATAACATGTGGAAGAAAGACAGCCCAGCCCCTGGGTTGGTGATGTTTAGAATAGGGAGTGAGATATGGTATCCAGAAAGATTCTGTAATATGTGAAGACTGAGAAATGGTACTAGAATATTGCTGCTAGGTCAGCTTTTGATATGTTGAGTAAACATAAATTGAACTGATTAAAATACCCAAAGATGATAAAAGAGAAAATATTTAAACTGATTGGCAGGATTTCTACACATTAATTAATTCTGAAGGGTAGACATACTATCCAAATTAGAGCTGTCATTGCTGTGATAAAACACAAAAGCAACTTGGGTGAAATGGGCTTATATGACTTACACTTGAGCACAACAGTTCATCTTTGAAGGAAGTCAGGACAGGAACTCAAGCAGGGCAGGAAACTGGAGGCAAAAGCTGAGAACAGAGACCATGGAGGGGTGCTGCTTATTATCTTGTGTAAGGTTGGTTCTGTCACTTCCCTGTTACCCTATTGGTTTTTCATCTGTCAGTAAAGAAGTCATGGGCCAGTTGTTGGGTGGGAGGAATAGGTGGAACTCCTGGGTCCCTGGGGAAATAGAGCCTCTTCAAGGAGATAATGGAATTTCCCCATGCTTCTGACAGACAAGGGGTGACCAGCCCTGCCAAATCTGGAAACAGTAGTCACAGAAGCCACTCCTACAGGCAGGTGGTCAGGACCTTTTACTAGGGGCTGTATGTAAATGAGCTGCTAAAGTTTATGGATGGTGGGAGGTGCAGAGACAAGTATATTGCTACGGGCACACTAGCTGTGGGAATTTAATATTGCCCAGCAATTGTGAAAGTAAGTTGAAAATAAACAACTGTTTGTTTATATTTTATCCCTGGATAAAAGGAAAGCTGGGTGGGGCTGGTAGTACATCCTGTTCATAGAGTAAAGTCAGGGTAGCCAAGCAAAAAGCAATATTCTTGGCTCAGCATACTTCCTTATTGAAACCAAAATGGCCTGGGTCCTTCTACATCCATCACTAATCTTTAAAATTTCCTATAGGGTTGCCTATAAACCTATCCTGTGAAGGCATTTTCTCTATTGAGGCCCTCTCATGTCTGTTTACTCCAGCCTATGTCAAGTTGACACAAAAACCAGCCACCATAATTAATATAACATGAAAATATGAGCACTAGAATAAATATGAATCTTAAAACTTCAATGTGAAAAGTTGTTTTATATACTGAATATAATCCTAACGAAAATGCACATTGCATACCAGAACTCAGTCTCTCCATGAAGCAGCATGACGACTGTGATTTGTGTCTGAGTGGCAACTTGGTTGTTCTTCATTATCCTAGACAGTCTGTAGAATATTGCACTGCTATTTTTGAGAAAGGTCCATGAATCTTCGCAGTTGATATATTTGCTTAAAAGGAATCAGTGGAATTTTATGCATTTACCCCTGTTACTTTAAGGGTTGAGTACTGGATTAAGCCAACTTGGAATGTATAAATAAGTATAAAATAAATATGATTTTTGCAAATTTGTTTTCCAGAGCTGGGGACTGAACCTAGGGCCTTGCGCTTACTAGGCAAGCGCTCTACCACTGAGCTAAATCCCCAACCCCTATTTTTGCAATTTTTATAAGTGAAAATAATATGGTTTAAATTAAAATTCATGTTAAAAATGAGTTCACGGCTACAGAGATGTTTGGTACATGATGATTTTGTATGCAAAAAAAATCTGAGTTTGATTCCTGGGCATTAGTGTTTTGTCAACTTGACACAAGCTGGGAACTATGAAAGAGGAAGAAGTCTCAATTGAGAAAATGTCTCATTAAGGTCAAAATGTATGTAAGCATTTTTTTGGAGGTTGATGTGGGAAGACTCAGCTCCTTAGAGTGTGGCCACCCCTCAATTGCTGGTCCTGTTTTTTATTAGAAAGCAGCATAAAAAAGTCATGGAATTCAAGGTAGTAACCCCAATTCTCTATGGCCTCTGGATGAATTCTTGCCTCCAGGTCCTTCCTTGCTACTCTGCCCTCACTACTTTTGATGAATTATCGAAATGTGTTATATGACAGTGTGAGCAAACTAACCCTTTTCCTCCCTGAGTTGCTTTATTTTATGTTCTTGTTTATGAGAAACAGCAACCCTCATTAAGACAAATTGGAATGAGAAGTGGAATCTTATTGTCTCGAACCTAACAATAGAACATTGTAGGATTGTGGAATGACTGGAGAAGCCACTGAAAATTAAGGACCCAGTGTATTTGTCTGTATGGACTTGGACAATAAGAATGTTGTGAGCAATAGAGACAATGGAGGACTGGCTTTCGATGTTTCAGAGCGATGCCCAGACTTTACTGAGACATTTATGTAAAAATCTGTGGTGTCTTGAGCAGGAGCTAAAAAATCGCATGTAATTAACAAAAGGTTAGAACCACTGTAGTAAAACTTTTGATTTCCTGGAACAATGAATGCTGTTTTACTAGAATTGAAGAATAAGAATAATTGTGATTAAGAAAGGCCAACATCATCAAAGTCGAATATTCTGGGAAGTGTTTCTCAGCATCAGTACACAGAAGTTTTGTACCAGAGGCAGCTGATATTGCTAGCATCTGAACTTGGGAGCATAAAAGTCATGCAAGTTGTACTGATTTTGAAGGTATGAAGGGATCTTACAGTGAAGCTTAGGTTCCACACTGTATGCCAGGACTGAAGAAAAGTGTAAAGTGGCTGCTAGTGAAAGTACATCAGAGTAGCTGCAAAAGAAAGAACCAAGCAACATCGGGATAGCAGTACTGTTTGACAGCTATCAAGCAGACTAGCAACAATGCAGTAGAGGCAGCTGGGATTTGGTGAGTAAACTGTATGTACTGCAAAGGGCACAGCAAGAGAAATAACCGGGGCATTGGAGACTCACTGAAGACTATGAGTGGATCTCATACACTGGACATTGTGCTATTTACATTGCTGGACTCTCATTTTGCTCTGATCTAATTATGATTCTGACCTGGTCATTCCCTCTTGTAGAAGGAAAATATTAAACTTAATTTTTGTGTTTAAAGGAGCCCATAATTGAAAGAATTTGAAAATTTAGAAGAGATTTGGTATTTTTAAAAGAGACTGGTTATTTTAAAGATAATAGACATTTAAAATATTTTAATTTGTAAAGATTGTGAAATTTTTCAATTGATTTAATTTTTTTACTAAAATATTTTTAACTTTCTCTCTCAGGTATAAATGAGGAAGAATGGTTCTAATTGAAAAAATGATTTTTTTGTGTGTGTCAAGTTGACAAGGGATGAGTTATCTTGGCTCATTTTGTCAACTTCATACAAGCTAGAACGTTTTATCACAGCAATGGTAATACTAACGAAGCCAAATTCCCAGCATCCATGTAAAAATTTGGGCACAACCCAAAGTGTACTTATCAAGCTAGAAATGTGGGAAAGAATACAGTAGAATTTCAGAGGCTTGTTAGACACTATCCTGCCTCCATGGGCAGTAAGAGAATCTGTTTCAAGGGAATATTGTTGATGTGATATAGCAGGTACATAGTTTATATTGTTTATCTTGAAAATATTGGCTTGAATCTTGATATTGATGATCTTGACTGAACATTAAAAGTTAGTACAAGGCAGTTAATGGAATGACTCTAGTTCTGAACAAATTATGCATAGGCTATAGTAAATGGGACATTTGATATATTAGAATTAAATCTTCAAAATGGCACTGCTGTGTCTCATATTTATAGTCCCTGATTAATTGGTTTACTGCAGAACTTTAGCTTAGGTAAATGTACCCCTAAACTTCCATCAACTGAAGAAATACTCAAAGATAATGTGTTACACATTCACAGTGAAATGCCAGGCAGACAGAAAAACACTGGAATATATGCTAGGTGCATGGCTCAGTCACAATAACATTTCATGTACAAGTTTGAAGATGTGAATTTTGCTTAGATTATCTGAAATAGTTAATATATCCAATTGAATTTGCATTAAGGCAAGAAATAAAAGTGCATGCTCTAGAACTCATTTAACTAAGAGTGAGTCCAGATTTGATTTCTCTACGTCATACTAACTGAGTCTCCTTTGGTCAGTCAGCATGTTATAGGAGACTGAATCTGTGCCTACCTGAAGAATCGCTTGGGTGTCTCTCCTTGTATCTCTGTGTGTCAATCCTAATGTGTGTTGTTTGTTGTAAAACCTATGTTTATGTTTTTGTCTTGAGGGTGACTGCAGTCTCACTCTGTGTCTGTCTATAACAAAGGGCTTTGTAATGTATTTATTGAACAGTATATAAAACAACATGGGGAAAAAATGAGATGATTTCTAGAAATCTTTTACACAGTATTACAACGTAGTAAGTCACTAGGTCGAACAGATCCCCAGATTCATACAACAGACAATACCGTTTATTAATCCACAACCATAAATTGTTGCTTTTGAATCTTTACATTAGGTTTTAAGAATTTACTTTTATCTTCTATATTTGCTGCTTTCCACTCATGATGTACACACATCTTTACACGTAAGAGCCCCAGAAGTCTATGTAACTTTAAACTGCAGCTGTGTATTAGCTTGGATTATAATAGTTGGTCAATGGGGAATAAAAGGCAAGTGTGATTGATTGTTTTATTTTTCTATTCAAGACAAGGTAAACAACAGATTGAGTAGACCATTAGTTTTAAGCGACCTCAGGGTCTATTATTAATTCTGTTAGTTAGGTCCAGCCAATGTTCCAGTCTTCTTAGAATACAAGGTATATTTTCATTGTACTATGACATCACAGAGTTGGATCCTACAAAGACGACATTTTTTCAAGTCACTTACATTGATTCATACTTTTAATACTGCTGCTAGGTAGGAGAAACAACAAGATGCCTAGGGCTTTAACATTCTGCCAGCCTACAGGCCAATGAGCTATTCCACTCAAAAATAAAGCAGGTACGCATTCCATGAAGAATAACAACTGAGACTATCCTGTTATCAGTCTAAAAGTATACACATACCTACTTCCATTGCCACACATGTGTGCTTTCACATAAATGTTTATGTGAATACACACATACATGACACACACACACACACACACACACACACACACACACACATAGACGGTAGTACTCTATCATGTATACTTATGTGAACAGGTCTGGAGATTGTTAAATTAAGTGAAACAAGAAAGTACAAAAAAGAATCATCACATGACTTATATGAAAACTCATATCAACATGTTTTAAGATTAGAGAGTGAAGTGGTGGTTATCAGAGGCTGGAGAGGGAATGAAGGAGAGATGGGAAAGTTACCACAGTAGGACCAAATGTCTCTGAAGTGTTACTTCACAGTTAGTTACAGTAGATAACATGAACTGGGTATTTTAAAGAAATAGAACAGACTCAGAGAATTTCACCACAAACATGACAAATATTGAGAGCATAGGTATGTACAGTCTAATTTAAACATTACACAGAAATCTTGTAATGAAACGTCACATGGTCTCCAACCACTATGTGAGGTGTATGACTTTTATGTTTTCATTTGTTGGGCAGTTACAGTTAAATAAAACCAATATTGGTATGAGTGTTCATGTTTTCCATGTATGAACGCCAAACTTGTGAGATTGCCTGAGATGTACAAGATGATGTAATTTAATATATAATAGAAAATCTATATTCATTCCTCCAGCTGATAAACTCAAAATGAAAAACAAAAAGTGCTTGGAAGAGTCAAGGAGCATGTCCATATGACCATGATAACTACTTTGGAAGTGGTAGTGACAATTTTCTATCTCCATTTATGATAATAGTGCCATGAGCCCTGGCTATCTTCTAGCCAGGGCTATTAAGAAGATTGATTAGATAGTTTCCATAAAACTCCTGTGGCCCTTTGGAGAGATTTTTATATGAATCTGAGGTAGCATTTTTCAAATGGAATTGCAATTCAATGCAGATTAAAGTGATTTTAAATAACTGCAGCTATGCTTGCTATCAAAAACGAGAGATAAAAAAGAAAAGTGTTTTCTTATTTTTTTTTTCTGTCTCAAACCCCATCCTAATTGCATAACAGCATTATAAAGGCAAGGCACTAGCCACATACAGAGAGTCAATTCTTTTATCATCTAGAATTCTAGCACATGCCGAGAAATCAGAGATCTGGGAAATTAAGGTAAATTAATTGAGGCTACTTAGTATCAAAAATGTTGCTTACCCTCCTTCTCTACTCAAATCCCTATGAAATAGGTGACCATTTCTGAGCTCCCGGGCAAAGGCTTTATCTCGATTGTGATTGTGAGCATCTCTACATTTATTTTCTCTTTTGAAGCCATCACACAGTGGATGAGTACACTCTTGTTCCAAGGACACTGATTTTTGCACAAGATGGAGAATAGAACCTGAAAGCAAAGACGCAGGATACATGTGGTCACTTTGTTCTATGTGAGACACAGCTTTAAACACAGTACACTCTCACTCACAATGTAAAATGGAAGTTAGTTCATCAGTGAAGCCTATACTCCAAAATTCAGTGCTAGTCGGGTAGAGACAAGAGAATGCTCGGGGCTCAGTGATTGATTGGTCAGTTAATCTAAATTTGATGAAATCTAGGTTTTATAAAGACATTATTTCAAACAAGTAAGTAACTGAAGTCACACAATTACAAATTAAATGCACAGAAACACACATGCAAATGTATGTATATCCATGCATTAATAGCTATACATATATACACAAGAAATGCTATAATTTCATAGATCTTTTAAAATTCAGAAGTACTTTATCACTTCAGGAATCATTATGACCTGCTGTTGTTTTATATGGTCACCAACAGCTAAAATGTTACACTCTTTCTGAACTAAAAACTGCTTTTTTTCAATACACAGTCTTGTGTGTGTGTGTGTGTATGTGTGTGTGTGTGTGTGTGTGTGTATAAAAGGACTCAATGATAGAAATCTGGCATTTCTATAACATGATTTTTCTCCTCTCTTAAGGCATTCTGCACCACCGTACATGGTACTAAAAACTCTACAGACATTGTTACCTCACATTCTAAACAGGTGAACCCCAACACTTTTAGTTTCTGAATACTTTATTGCAGTTAGCCCATAGAAAAATCCATCCAATAAGCAAAATTATTTTAAACTATTAAAATATAATTAAAAATATTACTTATACTACCCAATCAATGTTACCAAACATGATGGATGTGCATGGTCTTAAGTTCATTTTCTGGTTAGATATTACAGAAAGTGATTCGTAAAACTGCCTTCCAATAGAAGTCAGAGTAGAATCTACCAAATAATTATGCTGTAAATTTTTTAGAAGCTAATTTGAATTGTATTTAAAAATTGGAAATGACATCGTTGTTCTAAAAATGCATGGGATGCATAAACCTAAATTACCCTTTTGTTAAATTTCAACTATTGGTAATTTTCTATCTTGTAGAATCAATTATTTTTATTATGTACCCAGGCATTATGGCTGCAAACTTCCCTAATGTTTTATGTTCCTTAATGAAACATATACACACACACACACAGACACACACACATACACACACACACACACACACACATACACACACACACACACACACACACACACACATGCACACACACAGACAGATACACATACACATACGGCCTTTATATTTTAATATGCCTTAAAGAGCACAATAGCTGAGCAACTGCCTAACCTCCATGCTGTTAGAATCTGAATCCCATTGATAATTCCAAGATATTACTTACTAAATTATATGTACCATCTTGACCACTCCTGACACAATTGAGCTATCCTCTGCTTGGTGTTCTTCTGGTTCCCTCACATGGCAGCGATGTATCTTTGCCCTATTTTACTTTTCTGGATATTTTATGCATTTGCATTTCACGTTAACACCTTTTCCTTTCTCCCATAACCCATCCCCTCTCCCTCTACCTCTATGAGAATGCTCTCACTCCCTCCCACCCACTCCCAACTAAATGCCCTGACATTCCTGAACAATGAAGAAATGAAACTTCACAGTCAAAGGTTTTTCCTCCTATTGATGCTGGACAATGCCATTCTCTCCTACATATGGGGCTGGAGTCATGGGACACTCAATGTGTACTCATTAGTTGGTGGTTTAGTCTCTGGGAGCTCTGATGGGAACTGGTTGGTGATAGTGTTGCTCTTTCTATGGGTTTGGAAACCCTTTCAACTTCTTAAGTCTTTTCTCTAACTCCTCCATTGGGGTCCCCTTGTTCATCTCAATGGTTAGCTGGAAACATCCTCAACTGTATTAGTAGGGGTCTGGCAGAGCTGCTCAGGGAACACTCATATTGAGCTCCTGTCAGCAAGCACTTCTTTGCATCAGCAATGGTGACTGGGTTTGGTAGCTACATATTGCATGTATCCCCAGGTACAGCATTCTTTGGAGGATTTTTTTTTTAGTCCCTGCTGTACTCATTCTCCCTTTATTTCCTTGTTTAGATATTTTGTTCTCCCTTCTAAGAAGGAATGAATCATTAAAATCATTAATTTTTTTCTATATTGGATATTTTTATTTACATTTCAAATGTTTTTCCCTTTTCCTGTTTCCCACTCCAGAAACCCTTTATCTCCACTGCTTCTATGAGGGTGCCTCCCCTGCCCCAACCACTCCCTCCCACCTTCCCACCCTGACATTCCCCTACACTGAGGCATCAAGCCTTGACAGGACATCACATTGATGCCCAACAATTCCTTCCTCTGCTACATTAGCAGGTGGAATAAGGGTCAGTCCATGTATAGTCTTTCAGTAGTGGTTTAGTCCCTGGAGGCTCTTGTTGTTTGGCATTGCTAATCTTAAAGCAATGCAAGTTGTTGCAAGTTCCTTCACCTCATTCAGTCCTTTCTCAAATTCCTCCATTGGGATCCTTTTCTCAGTTCAGTGGTTTGTTGCTAGCACTCACCTCTGTATTTGATCTGCTTTGGCTGTGCCTCTCAGAAGAAAGTTATATCAGGCTCCTGTCAACATGCACTTCTTAGCTTCATCATTCTTACCTAGTTTTAATGGCTGTACATATGAAGCACATCTGGGGCAGGTTCTTTTTTTTTTTTTTTTAATTAACTTGAGTATTTCTTATATACATTTCGAGTGTTATTCCCTTTCCCGGTTTCCGGGCAAACATCACCCTCCCCCCTCCCCTTCCTTATGGGTCTTCCCCTCCCAACCCTCCCCCCCATTGCTGCCCTCCCCCCCACAGTCTAGTTCACTGGGGGGGGGGTTCAGTCTTAGCAGGACCCAGGGCTTCCCCTTCCACTGGTGCTCTTACTAGGATATTCATTGCTACCTATGAGGTCAGATTCCAGGGTCAGTCCATGTATAGTCTTTAGGTAGTGGCTTAGTCCCTGGAAGCTCTGGTTGCTTGGCATTGTTGTACATATGGGGTCTCGAGCCCCTTCAAGCTCTTCAGTTCTTTCTCTGATTCCTTCAACGGGGGTCCTATTCTCAGTTCAGTGGTTTGCTGCTGGCATTCTCCTCTGTATTTGCTGTATTCTGGCTGTGTCTTTCAGGAGCGATCTACATCTGGCTCCTGTCAGTCTGCACTTCTTTGCTTCACCCATCTTGTCTAATTGGGTGGCTGTATATGTATGGGCCACATGTGGGGCAGGCTCTGAATGGGTGTTCCTTCAGTCTCTGTTTTAATCTTTGCCTCTCTCTTCCCTGCCAAGGGTATTCTTTTCCTCATTTAAAGAAGGAGTGAAGCATTCACAGTTTGATCATCCGTCTTGAGTTTCGTTTGTTCTAGGGATCTAGGGTAATTCAAGCATTTGGGCTAATAGCCACTTATCAATGAGTGCATACCATGTATGTCTTTCTGTGATTGGGTTAGCTCACTCAGGAATATATTTTCCGGTTCCAACCATTTGCCTACGAATTTCATAAACTCGTTTTTGATAGCTGAGTAATATTCCATTGTGTAGATGTACCACATTTTCTGTATCCATTCTTTGTTTAGCTCTGAACCCCATTTTTTAATAGGGTTATTTGTTTCCCTGCGGTCTAACTTCTTGAGTTCTTTGTATATTTTGGATATAAGGCCTCTATCTGTTGTAGGATTGGTAAAGATCTTTTCCCAATCTGTTGGTTGTTCTTAAAAACTGCTTTTCAGTCTCTGCTCCAAACTCTGCTCCCATATCCCCTCTTTTGGATATTTTTGCACCCCCTTTTAAGAAGGAGTGAACCATCCACACTATGGTCATCCTTCTTGAAATTGATGTTTTCTGTGGATTGTAAGTTGGATAATTCAAGCTTTTGAGCTATTATCCACTTATTAGTGAGAGCATTAGATGTGTGTTTTTCTGTAACTGTGTTACCTCACTAGGATGATATTTTCTAGTTCAATCCATTTGCCTATGAATTTCTTTTTTAACATAATTTCATTTTACTTACTTTGGAAATATTTTTATCAGATATTTCTTTGTTTACATTTGGAATGTTATTACCAGTCCCAGTTTCCTGTCGAAAAGCCCCCGATCCTTTCCCCCTCCTTTTCTCCTATAAGGTTGCGTCCATATCCCCTTACCAGTCGCTCCCCACACTCCGTTACACTGGGGATCCAACCTTGTCAGGACCAACAGTTTCTCCTTCCATTTATCCTCAACAAGGCCATCGTCAGCTACATATGCTGTTGGAGTCTTTGGTCAGTCTTTGGGTAGTGGTTGAGTCCCTGGAAACTCAGGTTGATTGGCATTGCTGATCTTATGGGGTTGCAAGTCCCTTCAGCTCTATCAATCCTTTCTCTAATTCCTCCAAAGGGGTCCTGTTCTCAGCTCAGTGGTTTGCTGCTGGCATTCGCCTATGCATTTGCCTTATTCAGGCTGTAACTCTCAGGAGAGATCTACATCTGGTTCCTGTCAGCCTGCACTTCTTTGCTTTATCCATCTTATCTAGTTCAGTGGCTGTATATGTATGGGCCACATGTAGGGCAGGCTCTGAATGGCCGTTCCTTTAGTCTGTGCTCTAAACTTTGCCTCCATATCCCCTCTTATGGATATTGTTTCCCCCTTTTAAAAAGGAGTGAAGTATCTGTATTTTAGTCATCCATCTTCTTGAGCTTCATGTGGTCTGTGGATTGCATCTTGGGTGATTGGAACTTTTGGGCTAATATCCACTTATCAGTGAATGCACAACATGTGTGTTTTTCTGTTATTGGGTAACGTCACTCAAGATGATATATTTTAGTTTACTCAATTTGCCTATGAATTTCAAAAGTCATTGATTTGATAGCTGAGTAGTACTCTATTGTGTTGATGTACCACATTTTCTGTATCCACTCCACTGTGGAAGTGCATCTGGGTTCTTTCTGTCTTCTGGCTATTATACATAAGGGTGCTATAAACATAGTGGAGCATGTGCCTTTGTTGTATGTTCGAGCATCTTTTGGGTATATGCTGAGGAGAGGTATAGCTGGGTCCTCAGGTAGTTCAATGTCCAATTTTCTGAGGAAACTCCACACTGATTTTCAGAGTACTTGTATCCAGTTGGGATCACACCAAAAGTTGATGAGTGTTCATCTTTCTCCACATCCTAGTCAGCATCTGTTGTCACCTGATTTTTTGATCTTAACCATTCTGACTACAGTGAGGTGGAATCTCAGGATTGTTTTGATTTGCATTTCCCTGATATCTAAGTATGTTGAACATTTGTTTAGGTACTTCTCAGCCATTTGATATTCCACAACTGAGAATTCTTTATCTCTGTACCCCATTTTTAATAGGATTATTGGGTTCTCTGGAGGCTAACTTCTTGTATTCTTTGCATATTTTTGAAATTAACCCTCTATCAGATAGAGGATTGATAAAGATCTTTTCCCAATTTGTTGGTTGCTATTTTGTCCTAATGATAGTGTCCTTTGCCTTACAAAATCTTTGCAGTTTTATGAGGCCACGTTTGATTGTACTTTATCTTATAGTATAAGTCCTAGGTGTTTTGATCAGAACAATTTCCCCAGTTCCCATGTGTTTGAGACTCTTCCCCACTTTCTATTCTATTAGATTGAGTGTATCTAGTTTTGTGTAGAGGTCCTTGATCTACGTGGACTTAAGTTTTGTGCAGGGCTGTAGAATGGATTGATTTGCATTCTTCTATATGCTGATCTCCTGTTGAGCCTGTAGCATTTGTTGAAAATGCTATCTTTTTTTCCATGGGATGGTTTTAGACTTTGTCAAAGATCAAGTGACCATAGGAGTGTGTGTTCATTTCTGGGTCTTCAATCCTATTCCACTTATCTACATGCCTTTCTCTGTACCTATAACATACAGTTTTTTATCACTATTGATCTGTAATATTACTTGAGGTCAGGAATGGTGATTCGCCAAAAGTTCATATACAGTTGAGAAGAGTTTTCACTATTCTTGGTGTTTTGTCATTCAAAATGAATTTGCAAATTGCTCTTCTAACTCTATGAAATATCGAGTTGGAATTTTTGTGGGGATTGCAGGGACTTTCTAGCTTGCTTTTGTAAAACTGACATTTCGACCATATTAATCCAGCCAATCCATGGGAATGGTAGACTTTCCATCTTTTGAGATCTTCAATTTCATTCTTGAAGTTCTTCTCATACAGTTCTTTCAGTTCATTGGTTATTTGTGACTATTGTTAATTGTGCCATTTCCATAATTTTTCCCCAGCCTGTATATCCTTTGAGTAGAGGGAGGTTACTGATTTATTTGAGATAATTTTATACATATCTACTTTGCTGAAGTTGTTTATCAGGCTTAGTAGTTCTCTGGTGGAACTTTTGGGGTCACTTATGTATACTATCACATCTTCTGAAAATAGTGATATTTTGAGTTTGTCCTTTCAATTTGTATCACTTTGACCTCCTTTTCTTTTCTGATTGCTCTAGGTAGGAATTTGAGTACTATATTGAATAAGTAGGGAGAGAGTGGGCAGCCTTGCTTAGTCCCTGATTTTAGTGGGATTAATTCAAGATTCTCTCCATTTAGTCTCATGTTAGCTACAGGTTTGCCATATATTGTTTTTGCCATGTTTAGGTATGGGATATGGATTTCTGATCTTTCCAGGACATTAATCATGAAGGGGTGTTTAGTTTTTTCAAATAGTTTCTCTATATCTTATGAAATGATCTTTTTATTACTTCCTTTGAGTTTGTTTATATAGTGGATTACATTGAGCCACTGTAAGTGAATTCATATATTGAACCATCCCTGCATCCCTGGGATGAAGCCTACTTGATCAAGATGAATGATCACTTAGATGTGTTCTTGGATTCAGTTTGAGAACATTGTATTGAGTATTTTTGCATCTATATTCAGAAGGATAATAGGTCTAAAGTTCTCTTTCTTTGTTGGGTCTTTGTGTGCTTTAGAGGTAAGGATAATTGTGGCTTCATAGCAGGAATTTGGTAGTGCTCCTTCTGTTTCTATTTTGTGTAATTATTTGGTCAGTATTGGTATGAGGTCTTCCAAGAAGTTCTGATAGAATACTACTTCACTAAACCCATCTGGTGCTGGGATCCTTTTGGATGGGAGATTTTTTAATGACTGCTTTGATTTCTTTAGGAGTTATGGGGGTTTTCAGATGGTTCACCTGAACCTGATTTAACTTTTGTGCCTGATATTTGTCTAGAAAATTGGCCATTTCATCCAGATTTTCCATTTTGTTGAATGTAGGCTTTTGTTGTAGGATCTGATGATTTTTTGAGTTTCCTCAGATTCTGTTAAGTCTCCCTTTTCATTTCTGATTTTGCTAATCTGAATACAAACTCTGTGCCCTCTGGTTACTCTGGCTATGGGTTTATCCATCTTGTTGATTTCCTCAAAGAACCATCTCCCTGTATTATGGATTCTTTTACAGTGCTTTTTGTTTCCACTTGGTTGATTTCAGCACTGTTTGATTTTTTCCTGCTTTCTACTCCTCTGGGGTATGTTTTCTTCCTTTTTTTTTTCTAAAGCTTTTATGTGTGCTGTCAAGCTGGTACTGTATGTTCTCTCCAGTTTCTTTTTGGAGGCACTCAGAGATATGTGTTATCCTCTTAGTACTGCTTCCATCATGTCCCATAAGTTTTGGTATGTTGTGCCTTCATTTTCATTAAATGCCAAAAAAAACCTTTAATTTATGTCTTTCTTTCTTCCTTGACTAAGTTATCAGTTCAACTTCCATGTATATGTGTGCTTTTTGTCGTATTTTTTGTTTGTTTGTTTATGTTGTAGCTGTTGTTGTTGTTGAAGACCAGCCTTAGTCGTTGGCAATCTGATAGGATATATGGGATTATTGCAATCTTCTTGTATCTGTTGAGGCCTGTTTTCTGAGCAATTTTATGGTCAGTCTTGAAGAAAGTACCTTGAGGTGCTGAGAAGAATATATATTATTTTGTTTTAGGATAAAATATTCTATAAATATCTGTTAAGTCCATTTGATTCATGACTTCTGCTAGTTTCTCTATGTCTCTGTTGAGTTTCTGTTTCCATGATCTGTCCATTGATGAGAGTAGGTATTTAAATTTCCCTCTATTATTGTGTGGGGCTCAATGTGTACTTTGAACTTCAGTAAGGATGCTTTAAGGCATGTGCTTGCAATTACATTTGGAGCATATATATGCAGGATTGAGAATATATCTTGATGGATTTTTTATTTGATGGATATGAAGTGTCCTTAATTATCTTTTTTGATAACTTTGGTTTAAAGTTGATTTTATTCGAAATTAGAAATGTTTCTCCAACTTGTTTCTTTAGACCATTTCCTTGGAAATTTATTTCCCAGCCTTTTAATCTGAGGTAGTGTCTGTTTTGTCTCTGATTTGGGCTTCCTTTATACAGCAAAATGCTAGGTTCTCTTCACGTATCCAGTCTGCTAGTGTATGTCTTTTTGATGGGGAATTGAGTCCATTGATGTTAAGATATATTAAGGAGTGGTGACGTTGCATACTGTTATTGTTGTTCTAAGAGGTGGAATTATGTTTGTGTGTCCTTCTTCTTTTGGTTTCGTTGCAAGGACATTAGGTTCTTGCTTTTTCCAGGGTACAGTTTTCCTTCTTTTGTTGGAGTTATCTATCAATTTTTCTTTGGAGGGCTGGATTTGTGGAGGGATATTGTATAAGTTTGGTTTTGTCATGGACTATCTTGGTGTCTCCATCTTTGTTAATTGAAAGTTTTGCTGGATATAGTAGCCTGGACTGGCATTTGTGTTTTCTTTCAATCTGTATGACATCTTTCCAGGATCTTCTGGTTTTCATAGTCTCTGGTGAGAAGTTTGGTGTAATTCTGATAGGTCTGCCTTTATATGTTACTTTACCTTTCTTCCTTTACTGCTTTTAATATTCATTCTTTGTTTTGTGTATTTGGTGTTTTGACTATTATGTGACGGGAGTAATTTCTTTTCTCTTCCAATCTACTTAGAGTTCTATAGGCTTCTTGTATCTTCACGGGCATCACTTTCTTTAGGTTTGGGAAGTTTTCTTCTACAATTTTGTGGAAGATATTTACAGGCCCTTTAAGTTGGGAGTTTTCACTTTTTTCTATACCTATTATCCTTAAGTTTTATCTTCTCAATGGGTTCTAGATTTTCTGGATGTTTTGGGCTAGGAGCTTTTTGTGTTTTACATTATCTTTAATGATAGTCAGTATGTTTTCTACGTAATCTTTCGCCCCTGAGATTCTCTCTTCTATCTCATGTATTCTGTTGGTGATGCTTGCGTCTATATCTCCTTGTGTCTTTCCTAGGTTTGCTATTTCCTGGGTTGCCATCTTTGGTCTTTCTTTATTGTTTCTATTTCTATTTTTATATCCTGGATGGTTTTGTTCAATTCCTTCACCTGTTTGTGTTTTCCTGTAATTCTTTGAGGGATTTTTGGTTTCCTCTTTAAGTTATTCTACTTGTTTACTTGTTTTTTCCTGTATTTTTTTAAGGGAGTAAGTCATGTCCTTCTTAAAGTCCCCTATCCTCATCTTAAAATGTGATTTTTAAATCCAAATTTTGCTTTTCTGTATATCTAGTTTTTGCTTTGTGATGAGAACTGGCCTCTGATGATCTCAAGTAGTCTTGATTTTGGTTGCTTAGGTTACTGTGCTTGCCTCTAGCCATCAAGTTGTCTCTGGTGTTAGCTTGTCTTGCTGTCTTTGACAGTGGCTTAACTTTTCTGTAGTCCTGTTTGTCAGCACACCTGTAGACCTGTTTCCTTTTGGCTGGATCTGGGAACAGAAATCTCTTGAGTTTGTGTGAATTGTTGCTTCCAGGCAGGTTGCTTGGAGCAGGTGGGCAGGCTCTCCTAGCGACTGGCTTCCAGCTCTTGGTGCAGGCAGAAACCCAAAGGGTTCTGCTTCTGCCTGCTCCTTTGTCCCTGTGCCCAGAGGGCATGGATGGTATTAGGCGATTTCCTCTTGAGTCAGGGAAGTGGGTGAAAGCAGTAGTCTCCTCTCAGCTTTCACAATTGTCTGAACTTCTGAGGATTCAACACTCTCCCCCAAGGGATTTGGGTCCAGGGAATTGTGGGACCGGGTCAGTTCATTTCAGGGTGCCAGCAAAAGCCAGCAGGTCCCTGGTGCTTACTGCACTGATATTCCTATATCCAGAGGCCATTATGCAGATTCCCCTTGGGTCAGGAATGTGGGCAATAGTGGGCAGAAGTTGAGGTCTTCCCTGAGGTTCCCAGCATTAAGTTTTGTCTCAGTAAATAATGGAAGAAAAGTGATTTGTGGGGGGTTATCCCAGCATCATCTTTTGTGTCACCAGCACAAATTTACAAGTGCATTTCACACAGGCAAACACACACACACACACACACACACACACACACAACCATTATTTCAACTACTAATAGTCACATAATAGATGGTTTCAAGCAGTCTTTAGTTTTACTTTGTAAATATTGCCAACTCATCTGTAAGTGATGGTTTTCTTTTATGTGACAATTAGTCTTGTTTCTAAGGATGTTCATAATTAGGATTTGATTTTATGATTGTTTAAATGTGTGTTTTATTATAAGAATTAATATGTACAATTTCGTGCTTCAGACATGGCTCAGTATGTAAGATCAGAGCCCTTACTCTTCCTGCCTAAGAGTAATGTTTTACTTATCTTTGTGTTTCTGGTTCTGGGTTTTCTGAGCCATAATGATTTATTCTGTACAATCCATTTAGCTGTGAATTCCACTAAAACTTGTATACCCTATGAAAATCAGTCTGGCTTTTCCTCGAGAAGATAAAAATCTTATACCCCAAATTAGAGCTATATTACTCTTGATTAAACACCCCAATACTACCACAAAGATGTGTGCTTTATTCTGTCAATTGCTGTTCTCTTCATAGTAGCCAGAAATTTTTAGAGAGTATTGATGTTTATCAGTAGACTAATGCAAAACGAAAATGTGTAATTACACAGTGGAACATTACTCTGTCATTAAAATTTAAAAATAAAATATTTCTTAAAATGTGTGTTTATATGTGAATAATTCTTCGTCATCAACAGCAATATTTATGATTTTCCATTATACTTTCTTTCCTTCATATACCTACCTGCCCTGTTTTCTTGGCCAAAATCTGTATTTCTGCACTGATGGAGTCACTGACATGAATACTGTCTTTTTTTCCCATTAAGATTAAAAACCCAGCATTTAATTTATCATTAAAGAAAATTAATAATGTGAAAATAATATTAATTGTGCAAAAGCACCCTTCTATTATTGAAAGTTTTCTAAGAGTTCTAATCATAATGTGTGCTGAATCAAACATATTTCCTAATATTATCTATTCAGAAATTGTGTGTTTCTCACAAAGAACATGTCGTGGAAATTTTAAATGTTTGGCATTTATTGACTCCCTACAATAGGTAAGCCAAAATTGCTGTTTCCTCAAAAATAAAAAAACAGATCAGGAACTTGTGGTCAGCCAACCACAGCTATTGTCAGCCAATTAGAGGACACCTTGTCATCTGAGTTTGATGCCAAGCTATATAGCTGGAATGAGTAAGTAATCTGGAACACCTAAAAGGTCTAATCAATTATAGAATCAGTCAGACCACTACACACAGAGCTAATGAATTAGGGTAAAAGGCACATACCTTCCCTATAATTTCCTAACTGACATTAAAAGCTGAGCCAGGGAGAACACTGGGTATCTCCATTCTCAAATTCTGTGATTCAGAATATTCTCTTTCACCTATTAGGTTGGTCTTAAGATGAAGCACTAGCACATTGTCCTAGATAATTCTGAGGGCTTTTTCCAAGCCTTGAATGACACAGATTTTGTTGTTCCTCCCAGAAAACTAACCAACTTCTGCTGGTACAAATGGCCTACATTCTTTTTCTTTTTTTTATTGGATAAATTTCTTTATTTACATTTCAAGGGTTATTCCCTATCCTGGTTTCCTGCCCACAAGCACCCATCCCTTCCCCATCCCCCAAAAGGTTGTTCCCCCCATTCACCCCCTTATTCCCCACCCCACACCCGACATTCCCTGCACTGGATTCCAACCTTGGCAGAGGGCTTCCCCGTCCACTGGTGCCCTACAAGGCTATTCTCTGCTACACTTGCAGTTGGAGCCCAGGGTAAATCTATGCATTATCTTTGGGTAGTGGTTTAGGCCCTGGGAGATCTAGTTGGTTGGCAATGTTGTTCTTAAGGGGTTGTAAGCCCCTTTAGCTCTTTCAGATCTTTCTCTAATTCCTCTAACAGGGGTCTCGTTCTCAGTTCAGTGGTTTGCTGCTAGCATTGGCGTCTGTATTTGACATGTTCTGGCTGTATCTCTCAGGAGAAATCTATATCTGGTTCCTGTCAGCATGCACTTCTTAGCTTCATCAATCTTATCTAGTTTGGTGGCTGTATATGTGTGGGCCACATGTGGGCCAGGCTCTGAATTACCATTCCTTCAGACTCTGCTCTAAACTTTGTCTCCCTATCCCCTCCTATGGATATTTTTGTTTCCTTTTAAAGAAGGAGTAAACTTCCACATTTTGGTCATCCTTCTTGAGTTTAAAGTGGTTTGTGCATTGCATCTTGGGTAATTTGAGCATTTAGGCTAATATCCACTTAACAGTGAGTGCATACTACGTGTGTTTTTCTGTGATTGGGTTAGGTCACACAGAAAGATATTTTCTAGTTAAATCAATTTGCCTATGAATTTCATGAAGTCTTTGTTTTTGATAGCTGAGTAGTACTCCATTGTAGAGATACACCAGGTTTTCTGTACCCATTTCTCTGTTGAAGGTCATCTGGGTTCTTTCCAGCTCTGGCTATTATAAATAAGGTTGCTATGAGCATAGTGGAACATATCTTTGTTGTAGGTTGGAGCATCTTTGGATATATGCCCAGGAAAGGTATAGCTGGGTCTTCAAGTGCTAAAAGTCAATTTTATTAAATGTTACAATGGCTACTCTAGCTTGTTTCTTGTGACCATTTGCTTGTAAAATGTTTTCCAGCATTTTACTTTAAGGTAGTTACTGTGTTTGTCATTGAGGTATGTTTCGTGTATGCTGTGTCCTCTTCATCCAGTCTGTTAGTTTATGTCTTTCTATTGGAGAATTGGGTGCATTGATGTTAAGAGATATTAAGAGTATCAGGCAGAGTCTGACAAACACTGAGGCAGATACTAGTAGCAAACATTAAGCTAAGAATTGGGTCCCTGTTGTAGGAGGTAGAAAAATAATTGAAGAAACTGAAGAGGCTTGCAATCTCATAAGAACTGCAATATCAACCAACCAGAGCTTCCAGGGACTAAACCATTATCCAAAGACTGAAAATAGACAGGCCCATGGCTCTAGCTGCCTATGTAGCAGAGGATAATATTGTTGAACACCAATGGGAGGGAAAGCCCTTGTTCTTACCAAGGCTACACATGCAGTGTTAGGGAATGTCAGGGAAGGGGGCTAGAAAGGGGAGTGGGGACATCCTTATAGACAAATGGGGAAGGATGGGATATGGGGCTTATGGAAGGGAAAGAGGGAAAGGGAATAACGGTTTAAATATAAATGAAAATATCCAATAAAAAAGAAAAATACTATTATATAGTATGTTTTATATAATATTTATGAATATGTAACTGCTCTTTAACAAAAGGAGAGATATTAAGGAATAATGATCATTGTTTCCTGTTTCTTATTATTTTTGTTGTTAGATGTGGAATTGTGTTTGTTTTTCTCCTTCCTGGTTTGTTGCAAGATGATTACTGCTTTTTCTAGGGTGTATTTTCAACCCATTGTGTTGGAGTTTTCTAACTATTATCCTTTGTAGGGCTAGATTTGTGAATAGTGTGTAAATTTAGTTTTGTCATGGATTCTCTTGTTTTCTCCATCTATGTTAATTAAGAGTTTTGCAGGATATAATATCCTGGGCTGGAATTTGTGATCTCTTAGGGTCTGTATGACAATCCTCTGCTGAGGATTGTCTGTTTTTTGTATTCTCTTGTGAAAAGTCTTGTGTAATTCTGATAGGTCTGCCTTTATATGTTACTTTCTTTTTTTTCTTACTGCTTTTAATATTCTTTGTTTTGTGCATTATGTGTTTTGACTATAATGTGGTGGGAAAATTTTCTTTTGTGTTCCAATCTATTTGAAGTTCTGTGGGTTTCTTGTATATTTATGGGCATCTCTTTCTTTAGGTTAGGGAAGTTTTCTTCCATAATTATATATTCACTGGCCTTTTAAGTTAGTAGGTTTTGTTGGCTTCTCTATCTATTATCCTTAGGTTTGATCTTCTCATTGTGTCCAAAATTTCCTGGATGTCTTGGTTTAGAAGCTTTTTGCATTTCACATTATCTTTGATGATTGAACTAATGTTTTCTATGATATTTTCTTCCGCTAATACTGAAAGAAAAGGACTAGTTATTTTCTACCAGCCTCAGGGCACCAAACAGCCCCTCCTATCCAGGAGCGATTGGCCCAATCTTATGTGGAGCAGTTCAGAGAATGTCTCCAAGGTGCCAGATAGCCCTTACCTCCTGGCAGGATTGTCTCAAATTTATCCAGAGGAATGTAGATCAAGGACCCTGACACTGCTGGAGTCTTCAGCAACCTAAAGGTCAGTTCATCCCACAAATGCTTGCATGACCAATCACCATTACTGTAACCTGCCTCAAAAAATGGATAAAACTGTACTAATGAGTTGTTCGTGGTTGCCTCTCTTCCCTATGTTACTAAACCCAAGCTCATTAGAATAATAATTCTCTTGCTTTTGCATTGTTCTCTGGTCTCATGTCTCATTAACAGGAGTCTCCTGTTAGATAAGTCTTATGCTTTGAGTTTTACAAGATTCTCTCTTCTATTTTGTATATTCTTTTGGTGATGCTTGCTTCTATGACTCCTGATCTCTTTCCTAGGTTTTCTATCTCCAGCATTGTTTCTCTTTGTGATTTCTTTACCCCTTCTATTTCCATGATTAAATCCTGGATGGCTTTGTTCAACTCTTTAACCTGTTTGTGTTTTTCTGTAATTCTTTAAGGGAGTTTTATGTTTCCTCTTTAAGACTTCTACTGGTTTACCTGTGTTGTCCTGTATTTCCTTAAGGGAGTTATTTATTTCCTTCTTTATGTCCTCTCTCATCATGATGATGATGCATCTTTAAATCCAAATCTTGCTTTTCTTGTGTGTTTGCATAGCCAGTATTTGCTTTGCTGAGAGAACTGGTCTCTGATGATGCAAAGTAGTCTTGATTTCTGTTGCTTAGGTTCCTGTGCTTGCCTCTCCCCATGAGGTTGTCTTTGGTGTTAGCTTGTCTTGCTTTCTATGACAATGACTTGACCCATCTATAAGCCTGTATTCCAGTATTCCTGTATACCTGTTGAGAAAACAATTCTTAACAATAAAAGGACACCTGTCTGAATCACAAACCCTAATCTCAATCTCTAATACAAAGTAATAATGAAAAAATCTTCACGGTATTGTTACAGCAACTGAAAGTTTGATCAGTGGAATAGAAGTGAAGACTCAGAAATAAAACCACATATGCACACTAGATAAAGAAGACAAACATATACAATGAAAAAAGAAAGCTTCTTCAATAAATAGTGTTGGTCTAACTGACTGTCTGTATATAGAAAAATGAGAATAGACCCATATTTGTCACTTTGCAAAACAACTCAAATTCAAGTGGATCAAGGACCTAAACTTAAAACCAAACACACTCAATCTAATAGAAGAGAATATATTAAAGATATTTGAGTTCATTGGCACAGGGGGAAATTTCCTAAATAGAACTCCTATGGGTCACACTCTAAGATCAAGAATTGATAAAAGTGACCTACCTCATGAAACTGGAAAACTTCTGTGGGACAATGGAATTATTCCATTAGACAAATCAGCAACCTACCGATTGGGAAAAAACTTCACTAGCTCCACATCCATTAGACAATTAATATCCAAAATGTATAAAGAAATCAAAAGCTAATCAACAACAACAACAACAACAACAACAACAACAACAGCAAAACCAACAAACAAAACACATCCCAATCAACAGATGGTGCTCAGTGATCAGAGAAAAGCAAATCAATATGACCTTGAGATTTCACCTCACACCAATCAGAAGGACTAAGGTTAAAACCTCAGGTGACGACACTTTTTGGCAAGGATGTGGAGAAAAAGCATCACTCCTCCATTACTCGTGGAATTGCGAAGTGGGAGAACCACTGTGTAAATCAATTGGGAGGTTCCTCAAATAATTGCCTAAAGGCCCAGCAATACCACTCAGTAATATACCCAAAAGATGCCCCACCATGCCACAGGTGCAAAACTACTACCACTATATTCATAATGGCCTTATTTGTGATAGCCAGAAGCTGGAAACAACCCAAATATTTCAAAACACAAGAATCGACTCAGAAAATGTGGTTCATTTACACAATGGAATACTACTTACCTATTAAGATTAAGGACATTGTGAGTTTTGCAGACAATTGGATGGCTCTAGAAAATATCAACCTGAGTGAGGTAATTCAGACCCAAATTGACATATATGGTATGTAGCCACTAATAAGTAGTTATTAACAAAGAATAAAGGAATAAATAAATAAATAACTATAGAATACCCAAGATACAGTCGACAGAACTCAAAAAGGTAAATAAGGTGATGGGTTCAAGTGAGGATGCCTCACTCCCACCTAAAAGGGAGAAAAAATCAAACACAATGGAGTAGGGAAGGGACCAGGAGCTGTTACTGTGTAGGGGGAAAGGACTGAAGCCATGAAGGCTAGCGGAAAGAACAGAAGCAGGTGACTTCAGGAGGTAGGAGGTGGAGAAGACGCTCCAGAATATACCACAGACCTGGAATGTGAGAGACTCTCATGACTCAAAAAGTGGGAGCCTAGATGAAATGCCCTATAGTGGGGATGAAAGATCCCTGAAGGGAGACCCGTACTCAATTCTCAGGAAGTTGTGGACCACAGACACACGAGAGACCATCTTGATGCAATACAAAGAGGTGAGGTTTATTACAGAGATCTCTGGGCTTACATGTATCCCACAAAAGAGACAGAGGTGATGACCATGAGTGACTGGGAGAAAGGCTTTTTAAAGGAAGAAGTAAAGAGTCCCAGGAGATGAGGGGATGTCAAAAGGAAATAACCAAAAATGTCAAAAGGGGAAACTATCAAAGTCACAGGATTGTTCTTATGACTCTAGGGTTTAAATCAGGGGAATGGTCAAGCCTTCATTCTTCTGAGAACAGATCTTGTTTCCTGTCCTTTAAGGTAAATGTTTGTCAGAGTTGATGAGGCCTCTGCATCTGAAACACATCTGGTTAGGCTTCAGCTTGGTTTCCTGGAATACTATCCGCAGTACACAATGGCTGGAACATTATCTGTAGGGCACAATGGGGGCTTGTGCAAACATCCCAGGGGCAGAAAAGAACCCATTACTCATTTACTCATGTCCGGTGACATGTGGAGAGTCAGTGAGTCTGTTCCAGTCCTCCTGCATTTTTAACCTTCTGTCTTCCTGAGCCAGATCCTGTTGCTGAGTTTTGAGCTAATTTAAAACTCTATCTCTCAGGGATTGGTATTATAATACTAATGTTGTCAGGCTGAGACTATAGCTTTGCTGGTAGACTGTGGGCCTGGCATATATGAGACTCTGATTTTATGTCACAAGACCAGAATAACAATATCAGTTTCTGTCTAAAAATTCAGAATTATCTTTATAAACACATAGTTCATTCCAAGAAGTTAATACTTCTGACATCAGTATTCGTTACACTGAAGTTCTAGGGCATTTGAGTAAATCTCCATTTCCTAGATTATATTGTGGGTAATCTAAGAAAACTTAGACAACTGGCTTGATTTTTTTTTAAGCAGCAATACAGCCCCTTCCTTAAGTCTGCTTTGGATTTTTTACATTTGCACATCTTCAATGAAAAGAAACTTGAAAACACAACTTAAAGGTAGAAAAAAAATATTTTTAATTCCATTTCAAAGAGTTCAGCAAGAATTAGCTGTTTGTCACAAATGATCCAGGTAGTGGGAGCTTCATTCAGGGACTGTTCACAGCATGCATGTTAGTAACATACCAAGGAGCAACCAGGATGAGATAATTACACCTTCTTCCATTGTTCTTCTTTCTATAGCCTAGTCCTACTGACTTAAATTCCTGGAAACTACAATAATAAAATATTATTTGCCCATGCATTCAATTCATGTGACAGCTGGAAATTAAATGTTTTAAATGTGTTAATTTTTTAACATGTTCAAATATAAATATAAAATATAAAAGTACATGAAATTATAGTTTCAAAATTTCAAGGATGAGTAATTTTATTAGCAGAGCTGTTCTTCATCAGAGATAATATAAGAATATCATATTAATGTTTATTCAAGAGTAGTTTTTTTAAAAGAAAGATGTACAATTTCTTGCTTTTAGATGGTATTTTGATTACTGGAACATTTTACATTAAAGATAAAATTAAAGATATAGAATGTGAACTTATATAGCTGAATGCATTATATATAGATATGTATGATTGATAGAACTTTTGGTATGTGATATCTGCATTTGTTTTAGAATATCTTTCAATATTTAGAAATAAGATTGTTTTGTTCATTGTAAAGCTTAGTCCATATTATGATATTTCCACCTCTATTACAAGAAGTAATTAATAATCCTTCCTTCTGCATTTCTGCACTACTTCTCCCTTTGAGATCAGAATGAGGGTATCATTTCTTAACATTATATTATTTTAGTAATTCTTTGAGAAATTATTATATGTATTTTGATCATACTCAGTAATTCCCAAAGATCCATTCACTTCCTCTCCAAGTCTCACAATTTATTCTTTCCTTTCATCCTTCATTTCTTCCTTCCTTCCTTCTTCTCTTACTTCCTCCTTTACCCCCTCCCTCATTTCCTTTCTCCCTCACTGTCTGACTGTCTCTTTCTGTCATACCTATACCTACACCTAAACACACACACACACACACACACACACACACACACACACACACACATATATACCAAGTCAAATTCTGCCAGTGCCCACAGGGTATACGAACATCCCCTGGACTCTGATGACTTACAGGGGCCAACATTTATTCTCTACCTCAGAAGCCACTGATATTCAATAGATCCTATGCTAGGCATGAGAACCCATAAGTTTCTGTCTACTCAATGTTTAGTGCTGATTGTCTTGATCTCATGCATTTTTTGGACAGGAAACCATAGCAATGGAGTATAGGAGAACAACACCCTTATTTTGGCAAAAAATGCTTTAGACTTAAGAAACAAATCAAGCACTTCTCTCTTTCTCTCTCTTTCTCTCTCTCTCTCTCTCTCTCTCTCTCTCTCTCTCTCTCTCTCTTTCTTGCTCTTTGTTCTTCTTTGCTCTAGCACGCAGTCTTTGTTCCTTCTTTCCCCAACCCTCACTTCCCTTTACATGCCGATGGGTGGCCTCCTTTCCTCTCCTCTTCTCCTATTAAACCTGTCCACATTAAAAAAAAAAAAGGAAGAAATAACAAATCAAGAGAAAGAGCTGTGTAAAGAACTATGTGACTACGTGCAGTTTAAGAACATGTGTGGGGTATAGACTATACTAGTGATGATGTTTTTGGTAGTTTCATAGCCTATGAATATTGGATTGTGTAAAACAAATGTGCCGCCAGCTATCACACTTAGATGGTTTGTTAGAAGGGATTCACCAGAAATTTTCAGGAGTTCATAAATGATTGACAACTGCACATTTTCAAACTGAAGCTTAAGAAAAGAATGCATTTTTAGCGAATGGTCTTGAAGGTCCCTTTTATCACCATAGTGCACAGTGTTCTTACTTATGCAGAAAAGAGGTATCTGTTTCACAGTCAAATGAAAGAGGCAAGAAGAATTAATCTCACAGAGCATTTAAAACATCAAAGAAAAGGCAAAGCTGTGTAGACATCACTCATCCCTTTGAGATCCTGTACATAAAACAATCAGATACACGGAACATATGAAAGTACAATAGATAAACCTGCATATATAAAATATCCATGTCTATTAAATGATTTCCTTTAACTAATGACACATGAATGACAATGATTTAACGTTTATTATAGCAACATTAACATTTAGGAATTAGATGACAAAATTTCAAATTTCTTTCTCCATTCCTTTTTACTTACTTCTCTTTCCTTTATCTCTTTTTTTTAATTTTTTTGCATCCTCCCCCTCCTTATCCTTTCTCTTTCTTTCTTATGTAAGGACATAAGCATTGACATGTTGTTTATTTAGAAGTCAGAGGACAATTTTCAAGAGTCAGTTTTAGCTTCTACCTTCTTTAAGTAGTCTCTCTTACTTTCTACTGTTAAACATCACATTCCAGTGTACTACAGACTATCTAATATCTGAATGTTTTGGGTATTCTGTGTGTCTGGCTTCTTTCTCCACATAGGGGCACTAATATTAAAGATGCATTATACCATAACTGGCCTATCATATGGATCCAAGTAGTTAGGCTTGCACATTTAGAACTTTCCCCTGGATAACCCTGTTTTTATTTAGCCCCAAATATTTTGGTGCATATGTAGTGCATATCATGCTATTGGCGTGCTTATTTAGCTGAAAATAGCAAAATATATCTACAGCAATGGATTTATTTTTTATTACAAATTTGTCAAAAAGAAACCCACAGATACCAAGGATAAGATACTTGGAGGAAAACATAGACCCACAATGATGACTAAGCTCGTGACTAGAAAGCAATAGCAGCAGGTCATTGATTCACATCCATGTACTGTCTTGAAGGTATCTCCATTCTGTGTTAAAGCCTTCCTGCACATAATGCAAATCAATCAAGCTACTTTCATAATTCTGACTGTAGCTTTGATGACAAAGTTACTGATAAGTTGCAATTTAAAAACTTGTTCAAATTAGAATGAAAAGAATTCATTATCTCTAAGATACTATGCTTTCAAGAATAAAGACATCAATTCCAGCACCTGAAATTATGTAAATGTCAGATGCGTTACCATATGCTTAATTTCACAGGACTCCTGAGAAAGTGACAGTAAGATCCTTTGGTCTGGGTGGAAAGTCTGCCTAACTTAATCTACAGATTGTCCTACCGGGAGAATTCTCATGTCACAACAAAGTGGACAGGTTCCTGAGAAAGAGTACCTGAAAATTAAATTTGATATCTTCTCTTATCAGGTGTATACAAAACACACACACACACAAACACACACACACACACACACACACACACACACACACACACACGAGAGAGAGAGAGAGAGAGAGAGAGAGAGAGAGAGAGAGAGAGAGGTGCAGGGGAGGGGGAGGGAGGGAGAGGGAAGCAGAGATTTACATCTTATGCTCTTATGCTTCTCCTTCTTCATTTTTCTTGACTATATTATTTTGAAGCATAGAGTTGATATATCTTGTAATATAATTATTTTCACACACATGCTAATCAGAAATATAATTAAGTTGATTTATTAATTCATACAGTTGGGATAGATTTAGTTCATGAACAAAGTAAAGTGACTTGATAAATAAAAATCACAGACTACACAGCTATTAATAACAAGGGAATCCTGAGTTTTGCAGAACTAGAAAATATTATACTGAGTGAGGTGAGTCAGAACCAAAAGGGCATGCAAGGTACATACTCACTAATAAGTGGACACTAGCCAAAATAATATACAATACCCAGTATACAAGCCACAGAACACAAAAAGGTTAACAACGCAAAGAACCCTAGTGAGGATGCCTTTATCCTAGGAGAAAGGGAGCAGAAAGGAATGACAGGAGGGAAGAGGAAAGGAGAAGCCTGGGTGGAAAAGAAAACATGGAGGGAAAGAGGGGAATTTGATCAGATATTGAATGGGGAAAACAAGACTGAAGCCCCAAGTCGCAGCAGAAACAATTGAAACAGGCAACCTCGGGAGGTAGAGGTGGGGGAAACCCTCCAGAACGTCCCAGAGACATGGGAAGTGAGAGATTCTCAGGGCTCAAAGCACCTTACATGAAATGCCTTACAATGGGGAGAGGGAACTTGTAGAGCCCATCCCTTGCAGAAAGGCAGGGAATTAAGTAAAGAGATGGGTTGCCATCACAGTCAAAAACTCTGACCTATAATTTTTCCTGTCGGAAAGAACTACAGGGACAAAAATAGAGAAGAAACTGAGAAAAAAGATTTCCAGCAGCCAGTCCAAAGTGGAGCCAACTGAAGGGGAAAGCTCAAGGCCTGACACTATTACTGAGGCTCACAAAAAAAGGTGTGTATCACGAGTGCCCTCTGAAAGACCCAACAAGCAGCTGAAAGTGTCAGATGCAGATATTTACACCCTACCAGTGGACAGAAGCTGCTGATCCCTGTGTTTGAGTTAAGGAAAAGTTAGAAGAAACCAAAGACAAGGTTGACCCTGAAGGCAAACCAGCAGTCTCATTTAATTTGGATCCCTGAGATCTCTCAGACACTAGGCCACCAACAAGGCAGCACACAGCAGTAGATATGAACCACAGCAGAGAACTGCCTGGTCTGAACTCAGTCAGATAAGATGCACCTAACTGTCAAGGGACTAGAGTCCCCAGGCAGTTGGGAGGTCTGAATTGTGAAGGCTGTAGACATCCTCATGGAGACAAGGTAAAAAGGTATGGGATGTGGAATAGTCAGAGGGTGGACCAGGAGGGGGATAAAATCAAGACTGTAAAAAAAATAAATTATATTTAAAATGTGTCTGTTCAAATTTAGTAAAGACTTTGAAATAGGTGTGCGTATATTCTGAAGTATAAGATATATTCTTTAAGTTATTAGATATAATTCTTAATGTGTGAACCATGAGATTATCGGGAAGAACAAGGTAAAAAAGAAAACACACAGACACACAGAAACACAAACACACACACACACACACACACACACACACAAACAAGTTACCTTTACCCTTCCTTCTTTCCTTTCTTCTATATTTTCTTCCCTTTCTATTACTTCCCTCGTTGTCTTAGCTACTCATCCCAGTAGACTCCTTTTTTTTTCTTTTGCAACTTTCATTGGGTATTTTATGTATTTACATTCCAAATGTTATCACTTCCCCCTTCCTGCTCCCTCTGCTTCTATGATGATGCTCTCACTCTCACCCACACACTCCCACCTAAATGCTCTGTCATTTACCTACACTGGGGAAACCAGTCTTTATATAAGGTCAAGAACTTGGCACATACAAATCTTCCTGATGTAACAAGATAGTAGAACAAACTGAAGGTCTGTGTGAAGGGGATTTATAAAGGAAAAAATATTCAAGGGTGGGTTTCCAAGTCTTGGCATTACATGATTGGGTAAATGGTTAATGGAAAAGTTGACCTTCAAAATGATTGGGTTTCTTATTCGTCAGTTATTGGCTTTAAACTGTTCTGCCTGGTTATCTGCATCTCCTGAAAGTAAGGAATTCAGGAAAGGAAGGAATAATGTAAAAATGAATCAAAGTTTAACAGTTTATTTAACTAAACATAGGGCAAAAGAGTATCAGTAGTCTCTTAACATTAATAATATTAACTTAATATTCAATATTAAAAAGACAATATGTGGCTTATTGCTATATCAATAAAACATTTCATTTCTCATCCCTAATCAGTGAAGTTTCTTCTTTTTAAAATTTATTTTTTAATTATTCACTTTGCATCATACTTTCCCCACTCAGCCACCTTCTCCAACAATCTTTTCCCCATCCCATCTCTCCTTTTCCTTGGAGTGGTTACCACCAACCCCTGGGTATCTGTTCACACTGGCATGTCAAGTCTCTGAGGCTAGGTACCACCTTTGCAACATTTTCCAGAAAAAAAGAGCCCGGCATGTGCCTTCTTTCATATTTACCTTCTTAGGGGATATGGAGCATAACCCTATGTGTATCTACTTATAAATGAGTATAACCAATACTGGGTTACCTCATTAAGGATGATATTCTAATATCCTGTTCACTTGCCTGACAAATTCATGATATCTTTTTATTAAATAACTGAATAGTGTCCCCTTTTTCAGATATACCATATCTTCTCTATCCATTCTTCAGTTGAGGGACAATTTGTTTGTTTCCATATTCTGGCTATTAGAAATAAAGCTGCAAGTTTGCCTACGAGCTCTCCGTGTTGGCAACAACCACGCAGATCTGCGCCGCCCTTTCCGGGAGCTTCCGTGCACCAGGGTTCCAGATGGCGTTTTGTGTTTTCCTCTGGCATCAGAGATGTGTGCAGAGTGCAGTGTCTTCTGGTTTCCCAGGCGTGTCTGCCTCTCTGAAGGTTTAGCACTCCCTCCCACGGGATTTGGGTGCAGAGAACTGTTTATCAGGTCGGTCCCTTCTGGTTCTGGCTATGTCTCAAACGCAGTGGATCTGCTGCTACTAGGCCCTCCTCTACAGGGACCCAGAGGTCATATACAATTTCCTCTTGGGCCAGGGATGTGAGCAGGGGTGGGCAGTGCTGGTGGTCTCTTTCGCTCTGCTGCCTCAGGAGTGCCCACTTGATCAGGTGGTAAGGTCTCTCTCCCATGGGGATTGAGAGCAGAGAGCTGCTGTGGGCATTGATCCACTGGTTTGGGACTCGCCGCGCTAATTACCCTCCCTTTTCATTTCTTATTTTGTTTCTTTGGACACACTCTCTGTGTCCTCTCATTAGTCTGGCTAAGGGTTTATCTATCTTGTTGATTTTCTCAAAGAACCAACTTTTGGTTCTGGTGATTCTTTCTATGGTCCTTTTTGTTTCTACTTGGTTGATTTCAGCTCTGAGTTTGATTATTTCCTGCCTTCTACTCCTCCTGGTTGTATTTGCTTCTTTTTGTTCTAGAGCTTTTAGGTGTGCTGTCAAGCTGCTGACATATGCTCTTTCCTGTTTCTTTCTGCAGGCACTCAGAGCTATGAGTTTTCCTCTTAGCACAGCTTTCATTGTGTCCCATAAGGTTGGGTATGTTGTACCTTCATTTTCATAAAATTCTAAAAAGTCTTTAATTCCTTTCTTTATTTCTTCCTTGACCAGGTCATCATTGATTAGAGCATTGTTCAACTTCCACATATATCTGGGCGTTCTTCCCTTATGGTTATTGAAGACCAGCTTTAGGCAGTGGTGGTCTGATAGCACGCATGGGATAATTTCTATCTTTCTGTACCTGTTGAGACCCGTTTTTTGACCAATTATGTGGTCAATTTTTGAGAAAGTAACATGAGGACCTGAGAAGAAGGTATAACCTTTTGCTTTAGGATAGAATGTTCTACAAATATCTGTTAAGTCCATTTGGTTCATGACTTTTCTTACTCTGTCTACGTCTCTGTTTAATTTCTGTTTCCATGATCTGTCCATTGATGAGAGTGGGGTGTTTAAATCTCCTATTATTATTGTGTGAGGTCTAATATGTGTTTTGAGCTTTAGTCAGATTTCTTTTATGTATGTAGGTGCCCTTGTATTTGGGGCATAGATATTTTGGATTGAGGGTTCATCTTGGTGGATTTTTCCTTTGATGAATATGAAGTGTCCTTCCTTTTCTTTTTTGATGACTTTTAGTTGAAAATTGATTTTATTTGATATTAGAATGGCTACTCCAGCTTGCTTCTTCTGACCATTTGCTTGGAAAGTTGTTTTCCAGCCTTTCACTCTGAGGTAGTGTCTGTCATTGTCTCTGACGTGTGTTTTCTGTAGGCAACATAATGCAGGGTCCTCGTTGCGTATCCAGTTTGTTAATCTATGTCTTTTTATTGGGGAGTTGAGTCCATTGATGTTGAGAGATATTAAGGAATAGTGATTATTGCTTTCTGTTATATTGTGCTTTTCTTCTCTTTGTTTTGTTGCAAGATGATTAATTTCTTCCTTCTTCTAGGCTGTAGCTTGCCTCCTTATGTTGGGCTTTACCATTTATTATTGTTTGTAGTGCTGGATTTGTAGAAAGATATTGTGTAAATTTGGTTTTATTATGGAATATCTTGGTTTCTCCATCTATGTTCATTGAGAGTTTTTCAGGATGCAGTAACCTGGGCTGGCAGTTGTGTTCTCTTAGGGTCTTATGACATCTGTCCAGGATCTTCTGGCTCTCATATTTTCTGGTGAAAAGTCTGGTGTGATTCTGATAGGTCTGCCTTTATATGTTACTTGACCTTTTTCCCTTACTGCTTTTAATATTCTTTCTTTATTTTGTGCATTTTGTGTTTTGATTATTATGTGTCGGGAGGTGTTTCTTTTCTGGTCCAATCTATTTGGAGTTCTGTAGGCTTCTTGTATGCCTATGGGTATCTCTTATTTTAGGTAAGGGAAGTTTTCTTCTTTGATTTTGTAGAAGATATTTACTGGTCCTTTGAGCTGGGAGTCTTCACTCTCTTCTATACCTATTATCCTTAGGTTTGATCTCCTCATTGAGTCCTAGATTTCCTGTATGTTTTGGACCAGTAGCTTTTTCTGCTTTACATTATCTTTTACAGTTTTGTCTATGATTTCTATGGAATCTTCAGCTCCTGATATTCTCTCTTCTATCTCTTGTATTCTGTTGGTGAAGCTCATATCTATGGCTCCTTTTCCCTTCTCTTGGTTTTCTATATCCAGGGTTGTTTCCATGTGTTCTTTCTTGATTGCTTCTATTTCCATTTTTAATTCCTTCAACTGTTTGATTGTGTTTTCCTGGAATCCTTTCAGGGATTTTTGTGATTCCTCTCTGTAGACTTCTACTTGATATTTATGTTTCCCTGTGTTTCTCTAAGGGAGTTCTTCATGTCTTTCTTGAATTCCTCTAGCATCTTGATCAAATGTGATTTTAAATCTAGATCTTGCTTTTCTGTTGTGTTTGGATATTCCGTGTTTGCTTTGGTGGGAGAAGTGGGCTCCGATGATGCCATGTAGTCTTGGTTTCTGCTGCCTGTATTCCTGCGTTTGCTTCTCCCCATCAGATTATCTCTAGTGTTACTTTGTACTTCTATTTCTGACAGTGGCTAGACTGTCCTGTTAGCCTGGGTGTCAGGAATGCTGTAGACCTGTTTTCCTGTTCTTTCAGCCAGTTATGTGAACAAAGTGTTCTGCTTTCGGGCATGTAGTTTTCCCTATCTACAGGTCTTCAGCTGTTCCTGTGGGCCTGTTTCCTGAGTTCACTAGGCAGGTCTTGGAGTAGGAAGGTTTGTCTTACCTGTGGTCCCGAGGCTCAAGATTGTTCGTGGGGTGTTGCTTATGAGCTCACCACAGAGGCTGCAACCAGGAAGATCTGTGCCACCCTTTCCAGGAGCTTCCGTGCACTCTATGCTCTCTTAATATCTACACATTGACTAGTTGAGGGCCTCTGCTTAACTGTCATCATTTTAAGAAGAACCTTACCCATCATCAACAGGTGATCCTAGTCTAACTGGATGTCTACATGTAGAAAAATGCAAATAGTTTCATATTGATCACCATGCACTAAACAGAAGCCCACATGGATCGAGGACTTCAATCAAAAAAACAAGATCCACTAGATCTGATAGAAGACAAAATGAGAAATACACTTGAACTTGTTAGTACGGAGACAAATTTCTTAACAGAACGCAAGTGGTTCTGACTATAAGATCAACAATTGAAAAAAGGTACCTCATGAAACTGAAAATATTCTGTAAGGCAAAGGACACTGTCACTATGATAAAACAGCAGCTGATATATTGAGAAAGTATCTTTGCCAATTCTATATCTGACAGAAGGACAATATCAAACATTTAAAAGAACCCAAGAAATTAGACACCAACAACCCTAATAACCCATTAAAAATGGAGTACAGAGCTACATAGTGAATTCTCCACAGATTAATCATGAAGTGCTGAGTACATAATCAAAGATATGTGCGCTTACCTAGGAAGCGCAAGGCCCTGGGTTCGGTCCCCAGCTCTGAAAAAAAAAAAAAAAAAAAAAAAGACATGTTCAGAGTACTTAGTCATCAGGGAAAAGAGTACTTAGTCATCAGAGAAAAACAAATTAAATCATCTCAGAGGCTCCATCTTATACCCATCTGAATGGATAAGATTAAAACCTCAAGATAGTACATTCTGGCAAGGTTGTGGAGCTAGAGAAATACTCCTTCACTGCTTTTGGGAGGTCAAACTTATGTAATGCCCAGTTTATCACACACCTGAGCATATATTCCAAAGATGATCCACCATCTCACAAAGATGGTACCACGAGCAAACTTGAGCCTCGGAACCACAACTTTTCTGCTGCAAGTGACCTGACTGGTGAACTCAAGACACAGGCCCACAGGAACAGCTGAAGACCTGTAGATAGGAAAAACTACACGCTTGAAAGCAGAACACTCTGTCCCATTACTGGCTGAAAGAAATCAGGAAAACATGTCTACAGCACTCCTGACAAAAGGCTTAAAGGACAGTCTAGTCACTGTCAGAAATAGCAGAACAAAGTAACACTAGAGATAATCTGATGGCAAGAGGCAAGCACAGGAACCCAAGGAACAGAAACCAAGACTACATGGCATAATCGGAGCACAATTCTCCCACCAAAGCAAACACGGAATATCCAAACACAACAGAAAAGCAAGATCTACTTTCAAAATCATATTAGATCATGACGCTGGAGGACTTCAAGAAAGACATGAATAACTCCCTTAGAGAAAAAGTAGAAGTCTACAGAGAGGAATCGCAAAAATCCCTGAAAGAATTCCAGGAAAACATGAATAAAAAAGTAGAAGCCCATGGAGATGAGTCACAAAAATTCCTGAAAGAATTCCAGGAAAGCAAAATCAAACAGTTGAAGGAATTAAAAATGGAAATAGAAGCAATCAAGAAAGAACACATGGAAACAACCCTGGATATAGAAAACCAAAAGAAGAGACAAGGAGCTGTAGATATGAGCTTCACCAACAGAATACAAGAGATGGAAGAGAGAATCTCTGGAGCAGAAGATTCCATAGAAATCATTGACTCAACTGTCAAAGATAATGTAAAGCGGAGAAAGCTACTGGTCCAAAACATACAGGAAATCCAGGACTCAATGAGAAGATCAAACCTAAGGATAATAGGTATATAAGAGAGTGAAGACTCCCAGCTCAAAATACCAGTAAATATCTTCAACAAAATCATAGAAGAAAACTTCCCTTACCTAAAATAAGAGATACCCATAGGCATACAAGAAGCCTGCAGAACTCCAAATAGATTGGACCAGAAAAGAAACACCTCCCATCACATAATAGTCAAAACACCACACGCACAAAATAAGGAAAGAATACTAAAAGAAGTAAGGGAAAAAGGTCAAGTAACATATAAAGGCATACCTATCAGAATCACACCAGACTTGTCGCCAGAAACTATGAAAGCCAGAAGATTCTGGACAGATGTCATAAGACCCTAAGAGAACACAAATGCCAGCCCAGGTTACTGCATCCTGCAAATCTCTCAATTAACATAGATGGAGAAACCAAGATATTCCATGACAAAACCAAATTTACACAAAATCTTTCTACAAATCCAGCACTACAAACAATAATAAATGGTAAAGCCCAACATAAGGTGGCAAGCTATACTGTAGAAGAAGCAAGAAACTAATCGTTTTGGCCACAAAACAAAAAGAAGAAAAGCACAAAAACATAACCTCACATCCAAATATCAATATAACAGGAAGCAATAATCACTATTCCTTAATATCTCTCAACATCAATGGCCTCAACTCCCCAATAAAAAGACATAGATTAACAAACTGGATATGCAACAAGGACCCTGCATTCTGCTGTCTACAGGAAACACACCTCAGAGACAAAGACAGACACTACCTCACAATGAAAGGCTGGAAAACAATTTTCCAAGCAAATGGTCAGAGGAAGCAAGCTGGAGTAGAAATTCTAATATCAAATAAAAACAATTTTCAACGAAAAGTCATCAAAAAAGATAAGGGAGGACACTTCATATTCATCAAAGGAAAAATCCACCAAGATGAACTCTCAATCCTAAATACCTATGCCCCAAATGCAAGCACACCTACATACGTAAACAAAACCTTACTAAAGCTCAAAACACACATTTCACCTCACACAATAATAGAAGGAGACTTAAACACCCCAATCTCATCAATGGACAGATCATGGAAACAAAAATTAAACAGAGACGTAGACAAACTAAGAGAAGTCATGAGCCAAATGGATTTAACAGATATTTGTAGAACATTCTATCCTAAAGCAAAAGGTTATACCTTCTTCTCAGGTCCTCATGTTACTTTCTCAAAAATTGACCACATAATTGGTCAAAAAACGGGCCTCAACAGGTACAGAAAGATAGAAATAATCCCATGCGTGCTATCAGACCACCACGGCCTAAAACTGGTCTTCAATAACAATAAGGGAAGAATGCCCACATACACGTGGAAATTGAACAATGCTCTACTCAATGATGACCTGGTCAAGGAAGAAATAAAGAAAGAAATTAAAGACTTTTTAGAATTTAATGAAAATGAAGAAACAGCATACCCAAATTTATGGGACACAATGAAATCTGGGCTATGAGGAAAACTCATAGCGCTGAGTGACTGCAGAAAGACACTTGAAGGAGTATATGTCACCAGCTTGACAGCACACCTAAAAGCTCTAGAACAAAAAGAAGCAAAAATATGCAGGAGGAGTAGAAGGCAGGAAATAATCAATCTCAGAGATAAAATGAACCAAGTAGAAACAAAAAAGGACCGTAGAAAGAATCAACAGAATCAAAAGTTGGTTCTTTGAGAAAATCAACAAGATAGATAAACCCTTAGCCAGACTAATGAGAGGACACAGAGAGTGTGTCCAAATTAACAAATTCAGAAATGAAAGAGTAGAACTAACTACAGATTCAGAGGAAATTTAAAAAATCATCAGATCTAACTATAAAAGCCTATATTCAACAAAACTTGAAAATCTGCCAGAAATGGACAGTTTCCTAGACAGTTTACAGGTACCGAAGTTAAACCAGGAACAGATAATCCAGTTAAACAACCCCATAACTCCTAAGGAAATAGAAGCAGTCATTAAAGGTCTCCCAACCAAAAAGAGCCCAGGTTCAGACGGGTTTAGTGCAGAATTCTATCAGACCCTCATAGAAGACCTCATACCAATACTATCCAAATTATTCCACAAAATTGAAACAGATGGAGCACTACCGAATTACTCCTATGAAGCCACTATTACTCTTATACCTAAACCACACAAAGACCCAACAAAGAAAGAGAACTTCAGACCAAATTTCCCTTATCAATATCGATGCAAAACTACTCAATAAAATTCTGGCAAACTGAATCCAAGACCACATCAAAACAATCATCCACCATGAGCAAGTAGGCTTCATCCCAGGCATGCAGGGATGGTTTAATACACGGAAAAACATCAACGTGAACCATTATATAAACAAACTGAAGGAACAAAACCATATGATCATTTCATTAGATGCTGAGAAAGCATTTGACAAAATTCAACACCCCTTCATGATAAAAGTCCTGGAAAGAATAGGAATTCAAGGCCCATACCTAAATATAGTAAAAGCCATATACAGCAAACCAGTTGCTAACATTAAACTAAATGGAGAGGAACTTGAAGCAATCCCACTAAAATCAGGGACTAGACAATGTTGCGCACTCTCTCCCTACTTATTCAATATAGTTCTTGAAGTTCTAGCCAGAGCAATCAGACAACAAAAGGAGGTCAAGGGGATACAGATCGGAAAAGAAAAAGTCAAAATATCACTTTTTGCTCATGACATGATAGTATATTTAAGTCATCCCAAAAGTTCCACCAGAGAACTACTAAAGCTGATAGACAACTTCAGCCATGTGGCTGCGTATAAAATTGACTCAAATAAATCAGTAGCCTTCCTCTACAGAAAAGAGAATCAAGCCGAGAAAGAAATTAGGGAAATGACACCCTTCATAATAGTCTCAAATAATATAAAGTACCTCAGTGTGACTTTAACCAAGCAAATAAAAGATCTGTACAATAAGAACTTCAAGACTCTGCAGGAAGAAATTGAAGAATACCTCAGAAGATGGAGAGATCTCTCATGCTCATGGATTGACAGGATTAATATAGTAAAAATGGCCATTTTACCAAAAGCAATCTACAGATTATGTGCAATCCCCATCAAAATACCAATCCATTTCTTCACAGATTTAGACAGAACAATTTGCAAATTCATCTGGAATAACAAAAAACCCAGGAAGCTAAAGCTATCCTCAACAATAAAAGGACTTCAGGGGGAATCACTATCCCTGAACTCAAGCAGTATTACAGAGCAATAGTGATAAAAACTGCATGGTATTGGTACAGAGACAGACAGATAGACCAATGGAATAGAATTGAAGACCCAGAAATGAACCCACACACCTATGGTCACTTGATTTTGACAAAGGATCCAAAACCATCCAATGGAAAAAAGATAGCATTTTCAGCAAATGGTGCTGGTTCAACTGGAGGTCAACATGTAGAAGAATGCAGATCGATTCATGCTTATCACCCTGTACAAAGCTTAAGTCCAAGTGGATCAAGGACCTCCACATCAAACCAGACACATTCAAACTAATAGAAGAAAAACTAGGGAAGCATCTGGAACACATGGGCACTGGAAAAAATTTCCTAAACAAAACACCAATGGCTTACGCTCTAAGATCAAGAATCGACAAATGGGATCTCATAAAACTGCAAAGCTTCCGTAAGGCAAAGGACACTGTGGTTAGGACAAAATGGCAACCAACAGATTGGGAAAAGATCTTTACCAATCCTACAACAGATAGAGGCCTTATATCCAAAATATACAAAGAACTCAAGAAGTTAGACCGCAGGGAAACAAATAACCCTATTAAAAAATGGGGTTCAGAGCTAAACAAAGAATTCACAGCTGAGGAATGCCGAATGGCTGAGAAACACCTAAAGAAATGTTCAACATCTTTAGTCATAAGGGAAATGCAGATCAAAACAATCCTGAGATTTCACCTCACACCAGTGAGAATGGCTAAGATCAAAAATTCAGGGGACAACAGATGCTGGCGAGGATGTGGAGAAAGAGGAAAACTCCTCCATGGTTGGTGGGATTGCATACTGGTACAACCATTCTGGAAATCAGTCTGGGGGTTCCTCAGAAAATTGGACATTGAACTGCCTGAGGATCTTGGGGTATACCCAAAAGATGCCCCAACATATAAAAAAGACACGTGCTCCACTATGTTCATAGAAGCCTTATTTATAATAGCCAGAAGCTGGAAAGAACCCAGATGCCCTTCAACAGAGGAATGGATACAGAAAATGTTGTACATCTACACAATGGAATATTACTCAGCTATCAAAAACAACGACTTCATGAAATTCGTAGGCAAATGGTTGGAACCGGAAAATATCATCCTGAGTGAGCTAACCCAATCACAGAAAGACATACATGGTATGCACTCACTGATAAGTGGCTATTAGCCCAAATGCTTGAATTACCCTAGATGCTTAGAACAAATGAAACTCAAGACGGATGATCAAAATGTGAATGCTTCACTCCTTCTTTAAAAGGGGAACAAGAATACCCTTGGCAGGGAAGGGAGAGGCAAAGATTAAAACAGAGACTGAAGGAACACCCATTCAGAGCCTGCCCCACATGTGGCCCATACATATACAGCCACCCAATTAGAGAAAGATGGATGAAGCAAAGAAGTGCATACCGACAGGAGCCGGATGTAGATCGCTCCTGAGAGACACAGCCAGAATACAGCAAATACAGAGGAGAATGCCAGCAGCAAACCACTGAACTGAGAATAGGACCCCCGTTGAAGGAATCAGAGAAAGAACTGGAAGAGCTTGAAGGGGCTCGAGACCCCATATGTACAACAATGCCAAGCAACCAGGGCTTCCAGGGACTAAGCCACTACCTAAAGACTATACATGGACTGACCCTGGACTCTGACCTCATAGGTAGCAATGAATATCCTTGTAAGAGCACCAGTGGAAGGGGAAGCCCTGGGTCCTGCTAAGACTGAACCCCCAGTGAACTAAATTGGTGGGGGGAGGGCGGCAATGGGGGGAGGGTTGGGAGGGGAACACCCATAAGGAAGGGGAGGGGGGAGGGGGATGTTTGCCCGGATACCGGGAAAGGGAATAACACTCGAAATGTATATAAGAAATACTCAAGTTAATAAAAAAAATAAAAAAAAAAATACGAGGCTCTGCTGTTAAAGACTAAAACTCACAACCTAAAAGGGAAAAAAATAAGACTTGTGTCTGGTTGTGTTGACAGGAGCCTTCAAGGAAGAAGAGGTAGGGAGGATCTTTGTGAGTTCAAGGCCAGCCCAGTCTACAGAGCTAATTCCAGACTAACCAGGGCTATAAAGTAAGACCCTGTTTCAAAGTCAAAACAGGTAATAATTGTAACTCCTCTCTTCTGTTTTGTGTTACAGCAGGATTCGACACCTTCTGTGACTGTTTCTAATATCATTTCTGTGAATCTCCTTTATTTGGGACTTTTTTTTTTAACATAATGGCAAACTGGAGATGGCCTGAGGCTTTGAATTTGCTAAACTTCAAAATTGACTCTGCCTTAGGCACTCCTCACCAGTGTGGTCTAGTCTGGGCTCATGACCCACTACAGCCAAAGACTGCACATCAGCTTTTTGCCAAAGCAGAAACGTATGCCTTGTATTTGTTATATAATATGCAGGGTTTGGATTGACATCTGAGCGTGGCAAGTTATATCTCTTCTTCGGGGAAATTCTGTATTAAATTCTGCCTTAGGATAAGGCACTCAGCTGCAGGATGAGGGTCCAACCTCATCCTGCTGGGTATGTGGGGTGGCTTTGTAGTCCATCTGATACCTTTCTACGCGGTCACGCATGAACTTAGCTGGGCTCTTACCCTCACAGGATTGGACAGGGCCTCAAGAGGCGTTCTGGGGGTACCACCAGCGGCCAGGTCTGACAGCAGAGTGGTGGGGTGGGGACAGGAGACTTCTGGGAACCAGAGGAGACATGACAGCAGCCCACACCCCCATACACAGCAGCTCTACGACGCGCTCCAGCCAAGCCCCAACTACAGCCTGGGTATGGGAAGAGACAGGTTTTTTTCTGTTTATTCTGTCCAGTTGTCTACATTCATGGTAGGTCTTCCTCCCACAGTTAAATATCTCTGGAAATTCACTTACAAACATACCAGAGGTGAGCCATCTTAAGGGATTCTGAACCCCGTCAAGCTGACAAAAGAAGTTAACCAATACATAAGGTTTCACTAAGGGTTTGTACTAATCAAGATGGTTTCTAAGGTCATTTCCCAAATATCTGTACTTAAAAGATAGAGGGAACATTTTGTTTTTCTATGGCTCTGATTTGATGCATGACCTGATAGACAAAGAGATTGATGTCAAAATAAGATCGGCACTGGGGCTAGCCTATGGCATGAAAATGTCCTGAGTTTTTCCTCCCCCAAGGACTACAACCTCTCAAACACAGGGAGCTATGTCCAGGCTGTTTTGTGTTTGTGTGTGTTTGTTTCCTGCCAATTGAACAAGGGTAGAGTTTTCTGGAGAGAGTGTTCCCACCGGCTTGCCTAGGGACAAGTCTGAGAACCATTGTCTTGATTAATTAATAATCGGCATCGGAGGCTACAGCCATTACAGGTGACGCCACCCCTGAGCAGGTGGTCCTGGGGGATGTAAGAAAACTGTTTAGCAAGTCAGGGGAACCAGCCAGTAAGCAACACCCTTTCATGGCTTCTGCTTCAGCTCCTGCCTGCAGGTTTCCATCTTGCATTCTTTCCCTGACTTCCCTGGATGATGCACTACAACTGCTATGTGAAATAAGACCTTTCCTGTCCATGCTGCCTTCATAGTGTTCTATTACAACTGAGACCATGCTCGGACAAGCCCTAAGACAGTATTTGTTCATCTATAATGCCCAATGCTACTTTCAACTGAGCGATGATGCTGCTTGGGATATAATTATTGTCTGCTGTTTACTGTCTGACTCATTCTGGACCTGTGAGTTTCAGTTTTCCCTGTGGTGGCTGTTCTTCCTGTAGAAGCTACTCTTGGTTGTCAACTTGAATAAATCTAGATTAACTAAAATCCAGGCAACTGGATAAACCTATGAGAGATTTTAATCTTTATCGTTTGAAATGAGAAGACCTACTTTTACTCTGGATCTTTTGAGATGGGAAGTTGTATTTTCAGTCCAAACCTTTTGAGGGGAAGATCCACCTTTGATCTGGGCTACACCGTCTGGAAGCATATAAAAATGACATGGAAGAAGGAAGCTTGCTCTCTCCTAGCTGCTTGCTCTCACTAGCAAGTCCATTCCTTCACAGGCATTAGAGCCTGCTTCTTCAGGATTCCAGCATATATATATACTAAAGACAAGCTGAGACATCCACTCTTGGGGACTGAACAACTACTGAATTCTTGGACTTTTCATTGGTGAACAGCATTATCGAACGAGCTGGACCACAGCCTGTAAGCCACTCTAATAAACCTTTCATTCTACTTGTTCCTCGAAGGAGCTCCTATGTGCTTCCACATCTAAATTCTTCTTTCCATGAAGAACAGTTAGCTCCGTTTTGATAATCTATTCCCTAATCCAGTTCTGTCTGTTGTTAAATAGGATAATTGGAGTTTCCCAGTGTTGTCTGGTTGGTGGTGCTGGCATTTGCATGATCATCTTTCTCCTCTTCATTATCTGAACTCTTGAAAAATATGGTTATGCTATTCATAGAGTTCAAAAATAAACTATCAGAATCTTGATACAAACTAAAAAAAAAAAAGAAAGCAAAGGTATTCTGCTTCTTTTCTTTGTAATTGTTTTCTTTCTTTTTTTCCTTCCTTATACCTTCCTTATTGAAACCATAAAACCCATGACTTTCAAAACTGTTATCAACAACACAGCCTGCTATAGCTCCTTCTTGGATAATCTTAGATGACACTTCTGCTTTCTTCAGAAGAGACATAGGATAAGTTGAATGTGCTGCATCCCTTGTTAGTTTGCTTTTCAAATCAGTAAAGTTCGTATGGTTTGAGAGAACTAAGAGAGAAAAATAAGCTTAAGGAAAACATCAGGTACCAGGGTGAAACACCTGCCAGCTGAAGCAACTATTGGTCACTAGTCCTATAGATGACATTTCTTAGCGACCCTCCCTTTCCTGAATTCCTTACTCTCAGGAGATGCACATAACCATGCAGAACAGTTTAAAGCCAATGACTGATGACTAAAACATCCCAGTGAAGGTGAGCATGCACTTATTGGCATCAGCAATATTGTCTGGATTTGGTAGTTGTATGTATATGGGATGGATCCCCAGGTGGAGCAGGCTGTGAAAGTCTATTCCTTCAGTCTCTACTCAAAATTTTTTTCCATAATTTCTCTTATGAATATATTGTTCCCCCTTTTAAAAATGACAGAAGCATCTGCACTTTTGTCATCCTTCTTCTTGATCTTCATATGGTCTATGAATTTTATCTTGGGTATTTCGAGATTTTGGGCTAATATTCACTTATCAGTGAGTGCATACCATGAGTGTTTTGGTTTGTTTGTTTGCTTGCTTGCTTGTTTGTTTATGATTGGTTTACCTCACTCAGGGTATTTTCTAGTTCTACCCACTTGACTATGAATTTCATAAAGTCGTTTCTTTACAGATGAATAGTATTCTATTGTATAGATGTACCACATTTTCTGTATCCATTCCCCTTTTGAAGGGCATTTGAGTACTTTCCAGCTTCTGTGAATTATAAATAAGGCTGCTATGAACATAGTAGAGCATGTGTTCTGGCTATATATTGGGGAATAATTTGGGTATATGCATAGGAATAGTATAACTGTGTCCTCAGGTAGTAGTATGTCTAGTGTACTGAGTAACATCCAGACTGATTTCCATAGTGCATATACCAACATGCAATTCCATCAAAAATGGAGGAATGTTGACCTTTCTCCACATCCTCATCAGCATCTTTTTTCAAGTGATCTTAGGCATTGAAACTGGTGTGAGGTGGAATCTCAGGGTTGTTTTGATTTGCATTTCCCTGGTGACTAAGAATGTTGAACATTTTTTTTAGGTACTACTCAGCCATTCAATATTCCTCAGTTGAGAATTTTTTGTTTAACTCTGTACCCTATTCTTTAACTGGGTTATTTGATTCTTTGGAGTCTGTTTCTAGGCTTTTGTGTCCAGATGGCTTTGGATAAATTATTCTTGGGCCAGGAATATGAGCAGAAGGGATGGTATCCCCTCAGCTTAGGATTGTCTGCATTTCTGAGAGTCCGGCTCTCTCTTCCATGGAATAATCTATCAAAGCCATCTGGTACAGAGAGCTGTGGGAACAGGTCACCACCAGGCATAAGCAGAAACCCGAAAGCTTTTAACACTTCTCTACTGCTCATTCTGTGATCTCATTTTATTTATATCTATATCTGTATATATATATATATATATATATATATATATATATATATATATTCTCAAACAATTCTTCCCTATGTGTTCCAAAAGTCTTTCTCTTTTGAAAAATGTAAAAGTCAAGTCTCTTTTTGCTCATGTTACTGTTTAACTGCTAGGTATCCATTTCTCCAGGAACAGAATCCAAGGATTCTATTGGGTTTCTTCTCTTTCCACATAGAAGGCATTTTAAGCAACACTATCATCAAGGTAAAATGGGCTGATGACACTGTCTTTTACTCTCCAATCATTTTAGGCAAAGCTGTGAACTTGGCCATTTTTCTGAACTACTAAGTTGGGGAATGGTAAGTATTAACCTATTTCTCTTTTCTTCTGTGAAAAAATATCTTCTAATAGAATAATTGACAGCAATAAAATTTGATCTTACTCTAGTCACTGTTTTCATTCCATAATCATTTTGCTTACTAAGCAACATCACCCTCATGATGCATCCAATACCAAAACCACTTTTACCAGAAAGGTGGGTTTAGTCTATATTGTTAGCATCAGAAACTGTTTATAGCAAGCGTCTGAATCCAGCCATGATATCATCCCTAGGCAAAGGAACCTTCCGGTGTCTGTTGCCATGCCAACCATCACATACTCCCTTTGCATGCCCCACTTCCATCACCTTTGCACCTAACAATCTGTGATAATTACCTCACATACATCAGATAAAAGAGTGGACAAGTTTCTTTTCTCACTATTTTCATTCTTTCATTAAAGGACCTCTGTGATGAAAACTGTTCAGGCTTGGTCTGATCTGCTCCGGAATAAGCCATATTTAACTAACACATTTGCTATATGAATTTGAATGATATTCAAAATGTTACTTTCAGGGATTTATTGAATACTTTTATTAACCAAAACAAAAAAAACAAAAAAATCATTGCCTATTGACTAATAGAAAGAAGTATACACTGTAATCACCATTTTTTTCCATGTGATCATATGTATTTACTTAGATTTACTGTGTATTCAGAGGGCAGAGGTACATCACAATCTGTACCTTGTGAATTTTATTTGTTGTATATGCCACTGTAACAAGATAATAAAAACAATCATAATGTTGAGGTAAACCAGACCTTAGAGCTCTTTTAATTCAAAAACTTTTTTTTATGAAAGTATTTATGTGTAAGGCAGCAATATACCTTGTCTCAAGCCCATGCTGGATAGAAGACCCAGCAATAAATTTTAATTATATTCTCTAGTAGCCAAAAGTAATTTATAATTCATGTTTTCTTACTTAATGCAGAATAATATTTGAGACAATAAAAATCATCAAACAGACCATACAACACAGTTAAGGACATTTGCATCTCAGATATTCTTTTCCATTATTCCTATCTTACTTTTGAGAGGAAAAAAAAACTCAAGCCCTTGTCTGTGTGTTTTTCTGAATCAGTACATGTTAGCATTTCTTCTTTGATCATATTAAATCTTACCTAGCAACAGACAAGTCAGGCTTGATATAAAAGGGACTGTTTGGTCTCTCTTCTCTCTGTAAAGACCAACTTGATGCCCCTGATCCCTAGAATGTCAAAAACCCCACATGGAAATGGATACTGCCCTTTCTAACTCCACTTCTCATTTTTCTCATTTTTTTCACTATTTCCTCCCTCCTCTGTTAACTTTATCTCCATATACCATCAATGACAAATTAAAAAAAATCCAAATAAACAATCAGTTCCTCTTACAGGATTAGCTACCCCTATCCACAGAAGAGCCCGATGAAAATGATTATCAAATGAGTTCTGATGTTGAGGATCCGCTCCATTCCAAAATTGATGATTTCCCTTGACAGCAGGAAGTAGTTTAAGAGATTCAGTGCTCCTATTCCTGCCTCATCATTTCCCCCTCATTTTTGTGCCCCTTTTTATGATAGGAAAAGAGGAGGACTGTTGGCAATCAGGCATATCCATGGATAGTTAGAAGTGACTTCATGACAATAAGGTATCTTTACAATCAGCTCTTAGGGACTCTGTGATGAGACACATCATTTCTAGTGACCCAAAGAGCTACAGCATTGCTTCTGTTTCTGTCACTTTGCAAATATCCCACAGCCCCTGTCATATGTCACTTTGAGCATTATACCATGGCCCCAATAATATTTTCATTCTCCTTGACCTCTTTCTTTTCTATCCTCCTTTTTCCAGACACTGCCTATATTTTCCCTCCCAATAAACCTCTGTTGTTAATCCTGATGCATGGTGTGATTGGTTGGGACCCACTGCATAGTTCTAACTATACACTCATCTGCATAATTACAGGAAGTAAAAGCATGCCTGATCCTTTAACACATATGTTGTGGCTGTCATATTCAACACTCTTATCTGGCAGCTACTTCTAAACAAGACATTTAGCTTCGAAAGATACACTAGGAAGACTTAAATAATCATCTGTTTTCTGCCAAGATTTAACTTAGTCATTGCAAATCTATATAGTAATTCTGTGTACACTTTAAACTAGAACCTCAGGAGGTCAAGTTCTCAAACGTTATTAGTTAATAGTACTGAGAGAGGAATCAAACATGACACTGATTTCAACTACTTTTCTTACTTCTGTCATTATACTGCCTTTAAAACTATGAACTTCAACTAGGATATTGGCTCTGACAGTGAAGTGCTCACATTACAGTGTTGGGAACCTGAGTTCCATGAGCAGAGCCAATGGGAACATGCTCTGTTAAAGTTGCTACTATGGCTAGCATCATAGGCAAAAGCCAGTGTCACATAACCCTTCAATGAGCCTCCTTTTCATGGAGATCCTATGTCCTGTAGAGTTATCAAATAATCCTGTTATATCAACTGAGGAATAGTACTTGGTTTTGACCTCCGAATTTTTCATGTTTGTGTGCACAACAGTCCTTGTATTCCCTTTCCCTACTCCACACACACACACACACACCACACACACACACACACACACACACACACACATACACAGGTGAACACAACCACAGAAATCTTTGCTACCAAGGGTTTTCTAATAGGTCCTGACAAGGGTTTTTCCAAGCCATTCTTCCTATTTGCAGTAATATCGGCCCAATTAATCAATATCAATTACGTTTTTCAAGATGCTCCCAGTAAAACTTGTCTCTTTGATATGAAAATCCAATTTACTTTATATAAATTTCGTAATTACTTCAACTGCTAAAAGAATCAGAGAGAGCACACATAATTAAGGAGCATACTCCAGCTCTGAAATAAACAGTATGATTTTAGTTGTAGATTTTTCATACTGTTTATTCTCAACATCAGGAATAAGATGTATTGAATCACGTTGATCAAGTTCCACCTACATAGGTTCAGCAGCCATGTACTAAGCATTATGCTTAATGCTAAGACCAGGAAAACTACACACAAGATTAAGTAACACCTACTTTAATTGTGATATGGGCTATAAGCAAAAATAAATAGGCCAACAAAAATGTTTGTATACTTTTCAGGCATGAATGATAGATATTTGTTCAGCATTGTGTACGTATCAAAACATTCACATAGTAAACACTGTCATGAGCCATGTATTTGAGGTAGAGTTATAGAAAGCATCTGTATCATGACATTGCCACAGAACACGTACATTTCTGTCAGCATCTCTTTATGGGCTGAGGTAAAATAAATGTCTCAATGAGTGAAGGAAGTCATGTCACATGAACATGAGGACCTGAGTGCAAATTCTTAACATCTATGTCAAAGACAGTGTTGATGATAGTGAATTGTAAGTTGAGTGCTACAGTGATGGGTGGAATAGTAGAAGCAGGGATAGCTAGGACAGGTCAGTTAGTCTAGGCAAAATAGTGAGATATAGATAGAATGACAAAAAAATTAAAAAAGACAAAAGAGATTGATAATAGAAGTCACATGTCACTAATTTGTCTTCTGCACATAGAAACACCATTGAATAAATGGATTCTGTCTCACATAAACACTTTAACACAAATATACATACACACAGACACATACATATATATTACGATGCTTTTCTTCAACATTTTCCACAGAAGTCATACAGGAATAAAATTGGGAATTAGATGGAAAAAATGTAATTCCCTCCTTGATGTTTACTGACTATGAGAAAACATACTTCAATATCTCTTCTGTTTATAGTTTCTGAATTATACAACAGACCTGATAATACTTCCTAGAAGATTTTTGATTTTCAAATATGTAGACTAAAGATACCACCCTAATTTTGGGTCAAACTAGAATACCTAGAGATTGGTATTAGCATTCTTATCTGAAACACAGAAAATTAGGAGTACATGTTTCTGTGTGTAAAATTTGTGTGTATGTATATGCTTATGTGTATAAGTGTGTGTGTTTGTATGCTTGTGTGTGTGTGTGTTTGTGCATGAGAGGGGGGAATAGAGAGAGAGGTAAAATACTAGATAGAGTTAACAGAAAGGACTGGTGTTTTCTGGATATTGAATATTATCAAAATTTAGAGAAAGTCCAATAGCAAACTCTGGTTGAAAGATAAAATATCATCATCTTGTTGCATTAAATCACTAACTTGGTTTTCTTTCCACTAAATTTCTTCTATTGCAGAATACAAATTACCCAAAGATGATTATATGATTTAATTAGAGTATTATGGATGTTCAGAGACACCATGACCACATAAAAACTTATAAAAATCATATATAATTGAAGTTGGTTTATTTCTTCAGAGGTATAGTCCATTATTCTCAGGGTAGTAATGATGATGTCATGAAGGCAATCATTATGCTGGAGAAGGAGCTGAGAGCTTTACATTTTGATCTGCAGGTAGTGGGAAAGAAGACTGAGCACCTTTACACTAACAGTGCCACAACTACTCCAAAAGGCCATTCCTCCTGCTAGTGTCATTCCTAAAGGGCCAAATATTCAAACACATGTGTGTGGGTGCAGGAATTCTTATTCAAATCCCAAAATTCACTCCCTACTCTCACTTGTACCCATAAACAGATGCAAAAATATATCCATTCCAACTTCAGAAGTCTCCATATTCTATAAGATTATCAACTCTGTTTAAAAGTCCAAAAATCAAATATCTTTTGAAATTCACAGCAATCTATTAAGTGTAAAATTCCATGTATAGTCAAAATGAAAAAGCAGATGGTATTCTTCTAATATTTAATGTGACAAGATATGTTACTGTTCCAAAAGGGAGCATAGTGAGAAAATACTGAACCAAAGCAAGACTGAAAAACACCAGACTAAGTTCTAAATGGTAACTCCATGTCTTTTATTAAAATACTTTATAGATCTCCAATTCTTTTCATCTTTGTTGACTGTAGTACAGTTCTTTCTCTTCTGCTGTTTCAACTTTCTGTTATCAGTTATCCTTGGCACAGTGCTCTTGGTATTTGAATCTACAATAGTTTGGCCATTACGAGGAATCCATTTTCACTTTCACATATGATGGGTATAGTGTAGGATACAATTTATTTAGGGCATGAGATGGAATATTGAGGAGGAAATAGCAAAATAATGGGGAAGAGAGAGAGAGAGAGAGAGAGAGAGAGAGAGAGAGAGAGAGAGAGAGAAATGAGGAAAATATGGAGACAAAAGGTGGAAGAAAGGCAAGAGAAGGAAAAGGGGGTCAGGATGGAGTGAGGAGAGGAGAAAATAGCAAGAGAGAGAGAGAGAGAGAGAGAGAGAGAGAGAGAGAGAGAGAGAGAGAGAAAGAGAGAGAGAGAGAGAGAGAGAGAGAGAGAGAGAGAGAGAAGAGAGTTCAAGGAAGGACCAAATTGCCACTTTTATAGCAAGTCACAGCTATGTAGCTGTTGCCAGATAACAATGGTGCAGAGCCTACAAAGAACACTAACATCCCTCCATTTATGTTTAATTAAACAAGTAGAACCTAGAAAAATGTGTGAAGGTTGAAATAGAGATGTTGTGATCTTTAGCTACATTCTGCTGAATTTTGGGCAATATATCTCTTAGAAATCTGAGAGAAGGTGGATGGAGGTGTTGGACCAGTCTTAGGAGAGTTGGTTGCTTTTTTGCTGTCCGGGATCTGTGGATAGGAAGGAGTAGGTCCTAAGTGTATGCTGGAGCATCTGTGCATTGTTACCCTGGAGCTATCCTGGATGTATATCACTGTGGTCTTCATCACAACTCAGGCAGAGTCTGTCTTGAGTATGTGAAGCTTTTCTCTGTAGAGTAGGAACATGGAAGAAATTACTTTCCTGGTCTTAGGCAATATCTCACATTTAACTCTAAAGTTGTCCTCTGTTTATCCACAGTTTAGGCCAAGCCCTTACAGCAGGCAAGGCAATTGATCAGTGTTTCTCAGTGGTTATCATACCACAATCTAGGAAGAAAGAGTTTTGTCACTATGTTCATATCTTCTTGGAGACCTCGGAAATTCACTGTTATTATTAGGGAGACTCTGTCTGTCATAACAAGCTTAAAAATTTAACCTACCATTTAGAAATGTCAGAATAGATAGAGACCCAGTATCTATCAAGTATATCTGAGTCAGAAAACATGTGCGTGTTTAATTATCTGTTCTAGAACCTGTTTAGCAAATAAAGATAGTACATTGTAACTTAATGACCATAGCAAAAACAAGGCTGAATGTATCTTTAAGGCTTTGGTCTTTAAATGTTTTACTGTTGTAAATCTTTAAATTAATATTAAAATTATTATTTAACAAGGCAGGGTAGAAATTGGGGCCCCATCAGGATTTTCTAAAGTGTTGAGGCAGGTAGGTGGTAACTGCCCATAACAAAGATGGTGGATAGTCATGGGACTGTCTAACCAAGATGGTGCTAAAGTTACAGCAAACCATGTTACTACTCTTAGCTATGATGGTACTGAGGGAGTAGCTCTATCTGTTATTGGAGATAGCCATATTAAGCTCAATATATTTGGGACCCCTGATGACAAGTAATAAAAATGTGTCAGGGTAATCATGTCTCAAAGGGTAAGGCTATGGGCTCTTGTGGGCCTCAGTATAAGTACTGAGAGGCCCCAAGGCCTGTTTCTTCAGCACAAGTACCTTAACATATAATTTCTGTCATTCTTCTTTGTACTTATCATTCTCCTTATCTATTTACTGTCCCTTCTCTTTCCTCTTTTCTTGATAAAACCAGTATTTGGTGAACTGGCATGACCAAGTAGGAGCCCACTGATATCCAGAAACTAAATGTTTCCAACAATATTAAAGGGAAGGTTATTTATGAAATCAAGAGAAATATATGTTATAGTCACTTTCTCAAGATGGAAATGAAATTAACCTATAACTGCAGGCAGAGATGAGTAAATCTCTAGCTGTTCCTCCAGTCTTCGTCTCAATTCTGTACAATAAAAACTGGACATTTTTATCATAAAACTGAAGATAGCATGATATATACAGATATTTCTTAGACAGTCAGCATTGGGTTTCTTGGGTTCAGGTATAATGGGGGCAGCCCCTAGGGAATTTTCCAAACAGATTAAGTGAGCATGATTTTGTAGACAGATTGGATCCCAAAATTACAAAGACTGTATGACCTCATGTTTTCCTTTTTTATGAAACCATACTATGTCATACATTTCTGAAAGATACTGACTTTGTAACCACAATACTGCTACCCACAGCCTCACTGGAGATGGATGGTCTGAAGTTATTTTCAAAAAGTGCTTACTGCATGTTTGAGATTATATGGTTCCCTTATTTTCTGTTCTAAATCTGTACCACTCTGTATCACAAGAAAATGTTGGCACAGGGAAACAGAGAGGCATTTAACCAACACCCTATGAACTTTATTATCAACTTCCTTGAATGATTTCAATAAAAGAATGGGTCTGAGTCAAGTCTATATTAGCTTTTCTGATTCTGGAGTTCAGAGTCTCTCATGGTAAGATTAGCCTATCGGTATTGTATCTCACTTGTGTATTTTCTCATTTTTCTACCACATATCCTCAGTCCTTCATGACCCTTGACTCTTGTCAAGGGTCGATTCCAGCAATCTGTGGACAAAAGTCATGTGTTTTACCTCAGAATAGAATTGAAGAATGATTGTGGCTGTGTATCTTAGAATGGAACTAAAGAAGTATGGCAGAAACAACAGACATGTTTTGTTTGTTGGATTGAAGGATTCTCTCTGTCACTATAGGAAACCTTTGTCATTCTGGCAGTAGAATTTGCCTTAGAGATTCAGAGAAGACCTTCCCTTTGGACTAAGAGTAAAAGCTATTAATTTACCTGGAGTCAAGATGATCAATTGATAACTAGAATCAGCAGCAGCGTGTCCAGATTATGAGGTCATCACATCATAAAATGGAGGCTGAGCTTTGGCCAGCACCTGAGTGGCCAGAATGATTTACCTAGGCTTAGGACTTTAGAGTACCTAGAAAGAAACTGCCAGAGCAAAGAAAGAAAAATTTCACTCTTGCTAAAATACCTGAGAACATAGGGTCAACAACAAGACTACTTATCATAGACAGTGGCACGTTAGTCCCCTGAGGACCCTAGAGGGTGTCCAACCATGTTTTAGGACTACAGGCCTTTTACTCTGACTACTGGGGCAAAGGGAGCTTTCCAATTTGCCACTGTTTGATGGATGGGTTTATCCAATGGATGAAAAATCCATGCAGCAACAAGTTTATAAATCTGAGTTACAGGAAATGTGAATCTTCAAGTTTCTAAACCTGAATCACAACATCAAATATTGTGTTTTATAAAAAAAGACAGGATATATTTATGGAGTATTGTATGGTGAAGTGGAAGGGGTGTCTTGACTCGCCCATGTTGAGGCATCCCTATCCCATGAGGCACGAGCCATAAGGACTGGGATAGTGTAGAACCGAGTGTCTTTATTTACAGTATGCAAAGGAGAATTGAGAATGGAGTATAGGTAGATAGATGATAGATAGATAGATAGATAGATAGATAGATAGATAGATAGATAGATATGTACAGACAGACAGTGGACAGACAAAAACAGAGATATAGACACAGAGAGACAGACAAAGATAGATGAGGAGACAAGAGGAGAGCAGAAAGGGGAAGGAAAAAGAGGGGAGAAGAGAGGCAGGGCAAGAGCAATTATAGAGAAAGAGGGTAGGGGGAAAAGAAGAGAGGGAGAATGGGGTCAGGATAATAAGTGTCAGAGAAAGAGAAGGGGCAGAGAAAGCAGTTAGGAGGGCAAAACTTACTTCGTTGTAAGTCAGATGGTTGGGTAGAACCTAGAAGGAATGCTAACAGTGAGAGACTTAATTCAAAATTTCTAAGAGGAATAATTTTGCATTAAATAGACACTGTACAAGTCTGAAAATCACTCAAATATGTATAAGAAATAAAAAAAATCTTCTGATTCTCTAAGTTGATGATTTTTATATAACATTTCTTATTAAATAATTTCAGGAGAATGGTGTAGGTGATTCTCAATGCAGAAAAAAAATGTAAACTAAAATTAAAGACTAATGTGAGTGTCACTGAACCTCAGTGGAAAATAAATAGTCAGAAGGGTATGTTACCTATGCTTCCTAGCAAGAAGGCTGCAACCTCATGCCACACATCACATTTTTGCTGCATTCAACATGAGGTCCAGTAGCCACTCCATTGCAGCCATGGCCAGGAACAGGACAGATCCCCACCAAGGCTCCACAATACAAGCACTATCAATTCGGGTCTTCACTCTCCCACAATCTAACTCCTTTACATACAGATTTTCTGTGAATTTACAAAATGCTTTCCACAAAATTGGAAGAAATTGTCTTTAAATATGGAAACAGCCATAAGCAAATTCTAAGGGAAGTGTGAATGTTTTGTTTCAGATGCAAGGACAGGTACTAAAATGCATATTATACATAACAAAGCAGACCTTGTCTCCAGTTTTCCAAAGCAGATCCCAGTCACACCCTGCTCCCAACCCTAATCTTTCCAGCCTAGAGGCTTGGCTGTCCTTCCCTCCAGTGCCTTTTCCTAATATAATCCAAATGTTTTGTGCATGCTCTCTCTTCTTCTCCTCTTTTCTCCCTTTGCAAAAGTAACCTTTCTTTCTTTTCCCCCTCCCCTTCTCTCTCTCACCATGGAGATTTTCGTAGCCTCAATCCTTGGAGCCATTGAACCAGCAAAGAGCAGCTTGCCAATAAACCCACATTTAATATAATCTAACCTGATTTACATTGACTTTCTCCACCTGCGGTGGAGAAATAGCCTTTCAGCATCTAAAGAAATAAACAGATTAATGCTGATATAAAAAAAATCCAGGTAAATGTCTGAAATCTAAGTAGAATGTTGTACTCTCCATCAAATATCAACTAATTCTTGTTAATAACATGGTAATAGATTCAAATATTGCAGAACTATAACATCTTTTCAACTCATGGTATATATACAGTAAAATGATACTGTACAATTAATACAGAAAATTTACAATTTTGATAGCCAATAAGTGACCATACTCCATAAATTGATCAACTATGAAAATCACTATGTAAAAGCAGATGAGTCAGGGTAAAATAGAAACTATATGAAACAAGCTAAAACAACAACAATAAAAGATGTGCTTTTATGCAGATCATTCTCAGGCCAGTTAAACCCACTAATAGCTTTGGAAGTGGATATTAATATCATGATGTTCTATTCAGATATACTTACATTATTAAACAGTAGTTTTTAATATATTGCTTGGATCTTCTAAAATCGAGCAGCACCAGTCCTGTGTGTTTCCACTTTGACTGTTGGTGCATGTGAGATACAGCAAGTGTTTGAATGCCAGAGGTAATTTTTGTGATGGTTCACAGCTTCCTTTTTTTTTCTTTTTTGAGGCAGAGTATCTCACTCTTTATTGTTGTGTACAGCAGGATAGCTGGACCACACTCTTCTGGTAATCAAGTCTTAGCTCCACATCTTGTCCTTACCGGAAAACAGAGATTACAGATGTGTGGTACTACATCTGGACATTTGTGCATTCTGGAATTCAAACCACAAAGGACAACATAAATCTCACTTGCCTCCATTTAAGGACCAGACCTGATTTCAAAAGGATGGCAATAAAGCACCAGATCCAGGAGTAAAGCAGGAACTAGTCTATAAAGGACGAGCTCCAGGAATAGACCATAAAATCCAGGAACCTTTGAGATCTTAAAACCCCCTCCTAAAGAAGATCCTGAGGATAACTACAAAAATGGGAAACTATCTGTTCTTGGGATGGACAAGCAGGGATGGGCATAATATCGCATCTATGTTTAAATGTTTATGGCAAAGGAATGCGAACCACTGATCACCTGGGAATCCCTAGCACTCACCATTGAAATTTTACATTTCCTATCCTTCTAGAGAGCTCTCCCAGCTCCCTATGAGAAGACCTGGACACCTTTTCCTGAAGTTGCCACCTGCGTGCTGGTTGTTTCTTCACAGTAAATTATATTGGTCATTGTATACTTTCTGAATCTGGCATCTCCCTTCAACAATTTTTGGCCCTTATAAACCCAGGTCCTATTTCTCTGAGAAGCTAAGGATATAGCTTTGTTTGGGCCTTCTACTGCTTTGATTTTCTGGTTTCTCTAAATTTGCCCTTTACATGCTGTTCAGCAACTGCTGGAAACTATCTTTCTGTAGTGAGGGTGTTGCATTTAGAAGGAAGGAGAAAATGGACATGGAAGTGAAGAAGACCACATTAAGAGCAGATGGACTTTGAGGAGGTGACCAGGAAAAACAAGTAATAAGCAAAAATGTGTCTGGAAAGTAAGTTAGAATAACACAGAGGATTGACATTTGCCTAGCTCTAGGGATTTTAAGGTTTATTGTAAATATTAATGCTTTGTGTCTTTCATTTCAGAATTTAATAATCTAAAGTAGAGTAAAACCCTTCAAATATTATTTACTGTAAAACTCTCCTCCAGACACTGAAGTACATTTATTTGAGATTCAATGTCTTGTGGTTGTTCTCTCTTCAACGCCTGATGTTATCTCAGTACCACAGATCTTTCAAAACATAGTGCCTAATCCCTACATGTTATGATATATTATATAACAAAATAAGATTCCGGTCCTCTACTGCATAGTCCCTAGAAGAAAACCTACCTCAATAACCCTTATAATTGTTATAAAACCTTGGAGGGCTCTAGGCTTTTCGTGTTGGTGTAATTCCCACTTATTTACCCCAGCACTACATTAATAATGTCTTGAACAAAGTTTCTGCTCTTGTATTCTTGCACATGAAGCATGTGCTAAGAACTGAGCTGTTACTGACATAGCTGCTTCACCTTTTACCACTGTCCAGGTATCTGTAGATACTTGAATAATTGGCTCTCTTCACTTCTGCCTGAAACAAACTGGTTTTGATTTTCTTCCTCTAATTTTAATCCTTTTCCTGAGCACAATGAGACAGGTTGTGGTCTCCCATCTTACGGCTATATTAGTAATTGTTTTACAAAGATAAACTTAAGGCCATAAACTTGGCAAAAATTGAGTAGTTGCAAATGTAAGATTACTGTTAAGTAATTTGCCCCTCAAATGTATCTCTGTGTGGGCTGGGGATTTAGCTCAGTGGTAGAGCGCTTACCTAGGAAGCGCAAGGCCCTGGGTTCGGTCCCCAGCTCCGAAAAAAAAAAGAACCAAAAAAAAATGTATCTCTGTGTTACATTCATAGAATTTTTAACTTTTCTATTCATAAATAGCTATTATGTATATTTTAATTTAAATTGATCATATTTAATTGTATGGTTTTCCATTTTATGTTGTTTTTGAAAATTGCTAATCTATTCATTGTATTCATGCATTTTTTTGTCTGTACAGGTATGTATATGTGTGAGTGAGAATGTTCCACTCATCACATGTGAATGATAGAATACAAGTTATGAGCATACATTCTATTCTTTCACTATGTCTGTTCAGGAGATAGAATTCTGGTTGTCAGAATTGAAGGCAAGCACATTCTCTTGATGAACCATCTCTCTTGCTTACCTTCACCATTTTGCTAAACATTTATCTATTTGCATATGTGTTTGAGAATATTTGTGTCTTTGTAAGTATAGAAGTTATTTGTTTATTGAGTATAGAAGAGGGCACTGGATGTCCTGTTTTGTTATTCTTTGCCTGTTCTTCTTGGGGTAGCAGATTTCTTCCTGAATGTGGAACTCAGATTATCACCTCTAGGGTATGAACTAGCAATATACTGTTAAACACTGTTTTTTCTTCTGTGGAAGCTTGAGCTGTAGGAAAGTGTGGAATACCTCACTAATTAAGATCCTCATTAGTGTTCCATAAATTTAGCTTCTTGTTGAGCAATCCTGGTAGTACCCCAGATGTTCTCATTTTCTCCTGTCCAAAGAAAATGCTCTAAATATTAAAGGATATATTATTGATTGATAGAATTGAAATATTCAGCGTGAAGGTGAAGATGTTTGTGTGCATGTTTAAATTAACTTTAAATTTTTAATATTTCCTATGTGTATACTGGATTTATAGCACTTTCTTCTTTTATTTCACTAAACATTACTGTGTTCCTAACACTCTCAGTTATACAAAATCTTTGAATTCCATATATCTATGTATCTATCCTCTATGTATCTAGGTAAATTTGTATGTATCTCTATCTCTCTGTATCTCTATCTCTAATCTATCTATCTATCTATCTATCTATCTATCTATCTATCTATCTATCTATCTATACCTGTTTTGTGTGTATGTACATGCACCCATATAATTAAAGATATGTATAAAGATATACAAAATTCACTGATTTGATCTGCATTTTAATCTGGAGCTGATGTATATTTCAAAATGTAAATTTTGTACTTCTCTTCTAGGAATCTTTCAAAAATACTTACAAAGCATTTTCTAAGTTCCTGTTAGGGACTGAAGATGCTTCCACATTTATGTTGGTGAATGAAAGAGCTGGGCTTCCAATGCCACAGAAATTACAATCTAATTATAGAGGTAGAAGCAAAATATTAATCCAATAAACACATGGATATATGAGAGAGGAATTTCACACAGGAGAAAAAGGACTAAAGCAACTCTGAAGTGTGTGAGTGTGTGGTTGATTGTTCATAAGAGGGTAAAAAATATGACAGTGATTTTGAGCTAGTCACTTTTTGGAACATCAGCACACATATCTCATAGATCAGTTAAGTTTCATGGCTTAACAATCCTTCCTTAATGCAAATGTTCTGGCTAAAAATGAATTTTATATTAGAGAACTTGTAACAATGGTCTCTAGTTAGTACATCAAGGATTGGTGCCTTCATCTTTTTAAATTCTATCACTTATTTCAGATAACTTTCTTCTTAGCAGAAAAAATAATTTGTCCTGTTGAATCCAAAGTGAGGGAGAATTTGAAACGTTTTATCTTAACCCGTAATACATATGCAAGTTTCCCTGATGTGCTAAATTTGAATTTTCCTTTTTATCTCTTTTAAGCAGTTTAAGTGAAAAAAAGGTGATTTTATGAAATACTGAAATTCTAATCTCTATAGCTAGTCTAAGGTTATGCTGAGAATGCCTAGGTGAACAGCAGATTTCAACACAAATTGAAATTGTCACAAACATGGGTGGATTGGTGACTATGAAGGGTTCTTAAAAGTAGACGCTTGAGTGCCAAGGGCATACGTAAGTAGTTACCACACACACACACAATGAAGAATTTGCATGCTGTAACAGTAGTTGAAAACACTTGATGGTCTTGTGAAGTGAAGGCAAATGAAGGGAAGGAAAGGATAGAAAAGGAAAGGAAAAAAGTTGTAATGGGATTAAGAAAATGGGCTCAATGTGAAATACCAGACAGTAGCTATGAGTTGTGTTGCATGGAACTATAGCTACACTTATTGCAATAAATAGCAATAGGGAATAAGTAGCAAAACAAGATTTTCAATGTTCTTACTACAGAAAAAATTGTAAAGTGATAAATAATCTTGGATATACATTTTACACTGACATGATCATTGAAACATTACATGTAAATGAAACATCAATTACTTTTCCAAAAATTCTTAGTCAAAAGACTTTAAAACAAAACAAAATAAAACAAAGTGAAAACAGAAACAAAAACCAAACCAATGCCCCCCACCCCAACAAAAATCCTTCCGATTCTAGGGATTCTCATTGCTTTCTTTTATTTTTTCTTGGATATTTTATGAATTTATATTTCAAATGTCATCCCCTTTCCCCACTCCACTTTTCCTGTTTTTATGAAGATGCTTCCTCTAACCACTTACTCCTACCAGAGCACCCTGCCATGACTTTACACTGGGGAACCTAGGCATCACATGACAATGGGCTTCTCCTCCTATTGATGGCACTTAAGCCATTCTCTGCTACATATCCATTTGTACTCTTTGGCTGTTGGTTTAGTCCCTCGGAGTTCTTGGGTATCTTGGGTATCTGGTTGGTTGGTTGATATATATCTTTGGGTTTGCAAACCTGGTCAGCACCTTCAGTCCTATCACTTACTCCTTCAACAAGGTTCCCTTTTTCAGTCTGATGTTTAGCTGTAAGCATCCTCATCTGTATCTTTAAGTCTCTGGTAGAGTCTGTCAGGAGACATCCATATCAGGCTTCTGTCAGTAAGCACTTCTTGACATCAGCAAAAATCACTAGTTTTGGGGACTGCATATTGGATGGATCCCCAGGAAGGGTAGTCTCTGGATGACATTTACTCCAGTCCCTTCACTACTCTTTGTCCCTGTATTTAATCCTGTAAGTATTTTGTTCCCCGTTCTAAGAAAGACTGAAGTATCCACATTTTGGACTTCCTTCTTCTTTAGTTTCAAATGATCTGTGAATTCTTTCTTGGGTATTTTGAGCTTTGGGGCTAATATCCAATTATTGGTGATTACACACCATGTGTGTTCTTTGTGACTGAGTTACCTCATTCAGGATGATACATTCTAGTTTGATCAATCTGCCTAAGAATTTCATGAAGTCATTGTTTTTAATGTCTACATAGTACTCCATTGTTTAAATTTACCACATTTTCTGTATCCATTCCTCTGTGAAGAACATCTGTTTTTTTCCAGCTTATGACTACTATAAAGAATTGGTATTTTCAGATTTAGGTCTGATATTTTCCCAATATATAGGTTTCCCTTTTGTACTACTGACAGTTCACTTTTTCTTACAGAAGCTGTGAAATTTTATGAGGACCCATTTGTTAATTCTTGATCTTAGAGCATAAGCCATTGGTGTTCTGTTCAGGAAATATTTCCATGTGCCTGTGTGTTCGGGGATCTTCCCCACTTTCTATTCTATTAGTTTCAGTGTATCTGTTTTTATGTGGAGGTCTGTGATTCACTTGGACTTGGAATTTTAAAAATGAGATAAAAGTGGATCTATTTGTATTTTTCTACATGCTGATCTCCGGTTTTATAAGCACTGTTTGTTGAAAATGCTGCCTTTTTTACACTATATAATTTTAGCTCCTTTGTGAAAGATCAAATGACCTTAGGTGTATGTATTCATTTCTGGGTCTTCAATTCTATTCCATTGATCTAAGTACTTGTCTATCTTAGATAGGGTCTTATTGCTATGAACAAACACCATGTCCAATATAAGGTTTGTAAAGGACAACATTTAATTGAGGCTAGCTTACAGGTTCAGTTTCAGTCCATTATCATCTACGTGGGAGCATGGAAACATACAGGCAGAAATGGTACAGGAGGAGCTGAGTTCTACACCTTCACCCAAAGGAAGCCAAGACAGACTGAGCATCCTCAGGCATCAAGGAGGAGAGTCTACAGACCCATCTCACAGAGACACACCTCCTCCAATGTAGGGAGCCTGACCTCTTTGCCTCCAGCTATCACTGCCTATACCCTCATCTTCCCCTCCTTCATGTTTCAGAAAGGACACTCCCCCTACCTGAAAGCCTTAAAAGCTATAACGTTCATCCCAATAAATGAGACCTTGACAATAGAATCTTGCTTGGTCTCCTTCTTCTCTTCACCCCATTTGGCCCACAGGTAGAAAGCCTCTTCGGGATCCTGAATAAAGGGGTCCCCGCAGGCGGGGACAAGTGGTGCCTGAACACAGGGACCCCAAAGCAAGGCCGACTACAGGATGATGGAGATAAGAGAGCTGCAGCAGGAATCGAGGTCTCTTCAGGCCGTATCGCTCGTGCATCGCTGGAGAGTGAGGTAAGGACCGGTCGAATAATTGTCGTCCGATTGTCATGGGGAAGATATGGATTTAGGAGGCTTGTTTCATAGGAGAGATCAAGCACTCACTCAGGGAGAGAAGATTAAGAGTTAAGAAAAAGGATTTAATCAAGTTCTTTTATTTTATTGATGAAAGGTATCCCTGGTTAATTTTAAGCAGTGTGGAGCTAACTTGAGTAAAACTTGTAATAAAAAAGGGACAAGGTAATGGTAAAGTGTTTTTTGCATATGTGTTCTTTTAGAGTTATATTTTAGTCTTTGGACCCTGATTAGAGATAGTTTACACCCTAGACATGAGAGAGAATGGGTTTGGGAAAAACAGTCCTCCCGAACTCTCCAAGGACGATTTGGAGAAAGAGAAAAACTTTCAGAGCTCTCCTAGGAACAAAAGAAAGGCAGGAGATGTCCTGCCTCTCTGCTGGCTCCTATTGAAGAAATGCTTATTTCTGGTTCTGGGTTCCATAGGTAGGATATCTGGGTCCCTTCGGTGGGACACCATCTAGTTTTTCCCCTCTATGTCTATTGTCTGTCCTTGATGCACCAAGCTGTCCATGTCTATCAGTTTATGTCTGTGTTTTTTGTTTCTCGTTGTTTAAATGTTTTATGTTTCATGTTCAAAAAATGGTAAAAACTTTAAGGAACAAATGAATAAAAAACAGTTTCAATCCGCCTTTGGATCCCTGTACCTCCAGCTAGGAGCCTAGGTTAGCTGGAGAAGCTGCCCCGGGGCTGTGCGTCTGCAGGAGCTGATCTTAAAGGCGCCAACAGCTAGCTCCTGAGTTTCTATGGTACGGGAGCTGATGGCTGTTTCTCTTAGAAAAATCCCTGACTTATTATTAGACTTAGCAGGTGACAAGGAGCTTCTCTTAAAATCACAGCTAGAAAAGTAAAAATGGTGCTTGGTCTAAATATTAGGTATGTGTAGCCACTTTAATTTTGTTTCTGATTGGTTTTAAATGCATAAATATGCTTTACATGCCTTGGTTATGGACTATTGGCTTTTAAGTTATTGGATATGATTAAAAATAAAGGGGAGGGGTGTAACATTGGTAACAGAAAGTTGACATAAAACTGGTAATTTGGAAAAGTCATTCTAGACAACATGTGGCATGAGCCAACCTAGAGAAACAGGTCTAAATTGAGATAATATTTTTATGGAAGTCTTATCCTAGAAACCAGGCTTCTAAAAGAATTTAGGACGATGTGTCTTTGTTGAGGTATTGGAGACCGCACCATCGTGTGTTCATATGGAGGAATTGGCAGTCAAACTTTGTAGCATAAAAGATAGAATCGGTGTTTTGGAGACCAGATTTTAGAGACTAGGTTGTTGGAGGTTGAGTTTTGCTTTCCAAAGTTGTGGTTTGCCCTGAAGTTAACTATATTTTGATGCTATTTCCACTGCCCCAAGGACAGCTGCCTAGTAACATACTCAGAACTCAGGTGACTTTCCAAAGTTGTGGCTGTGCTCTGGTGTTACTAAAGATTGTGATTAAAGATTGTCAGTGTTACATTGACTAACTCAAACTTATTTATAAAAAACAAAAAACAAAACAAAAAACAGGTAGAGATTGTTACAAGATTTATGAAGGATTGATGAGGTTTTAGAACTTGTGAGAACATTACAGCTTGTTTGCTTACTCCAACTGCTATTTCAAGATATATTTAGAGGATTGATTTTATACAATTTGTTCATGTCCTGGCAATTGTGAGTTTTCATTTCGTAAGCTTGCTTATAATTTTACAGAGCCCATAAAGTGATATCATTAAAAATTTTCCAAAAATGGCTAATAGCCTTATATTATGTAATTTTGTCACTTCTTCAATGTAAGAAGTTAGAATTTATGAATCTTTCAGTGTATATGGAAATTTTTACTACAAACCTTTGCTATCAAAATGAGCTTTAATATTTAGAGAGTAGTTATTGCCCCAGAAAAGACTCAATATTCATTTTTAATATGTTAAACTAATTTTAAGCTTCTACGGATATGTTAATTGGCTAAGTACCTCACCTTACCAGAGGACTTAGGCCTTTGTTTGTTATCATCATTGGAGATAAAGCTTCAGTTGTGGTAATACAGAATTGTAGGCTAGAGTCTTGAAAGTATTTTTAAAAAGAAACCTGGTAAAACATATCTTATTCCAAACAGCAATTATATTGGTTATTACAAAATACTGATATTTGGCCTATCACATACAAATTATTCAGGCAAAGTTGATAATTATACTCTTTGCATGCATTTGTATTTACTGTAAATTTGTGCATGAAACCCATAGAAAGTGCTTACTGTTTATATAGGTGGTTCATCTAATGAAAAGGCTACATGTATGATTGGATCACTTCTTTATTCTCCTGAGTTTCCCCTGCTTCAGCACAGATTATTAAATTACATGCTGTAGCCAGTTTTTAAAATGTTAAAAAAAATAAAATCAAGCGTTCAATTCATATACTGATAGCCAATGTGTGGCTTATGGTTTACAGTTGATTAAAAAGTTTTCTTTTTTTAGATACTACTAACCCTTAAATTGTAAAATTAGTTAATGCTTTATTGGAGACAAGTTTTCTACATGAAATCAGTGAGTGATGATTTCAGTGTGAATGTCTGACAACTCACTGTCCTTTTAGAGCTCTGGCACAGACAACTAAATTAAACCATAGACTCATACCCAGCTCTTTAAAAATGGTAATGGAGTTGATAACACACCCTCACAAAAAGAGGAAGACTCCATTTGCTTACTCTCAATGCCCAGCCTCACCTTTCCAACTCAGGGATTTCTAAATAAGGCTAAATCTGGTCCTCATTTACAGGATTTGGCATTTCTAATTAATGCTTATGTTTAGGTAAATAAAGATGGTGAGGGGCTGCAGAGATGGCTTAGTGGTTAAGAGCACTAAGTACTGTTCCTTAATAAGCCATTTAAAAATCAAACTGGATTGCCTGGACCCCTTATTAAGGGAGGACAATGATACCAGGCAGATTATAGGCCTTACATAGGAACAATTAGTCAAAAAATCTCATTTTTTTATATCACCAAAACAATAATGGTGGAGACAATAATTTGGTATAAAAGTCAATTTATAAATACAAGTGCTCAGTGTTCTCAATTTATTATCTTAATTAATAATATCTTAACTATATCTTAATAAATAAAAAAAGGGGAGTTATCCCTGTATGCTAAATAATACTGCTTTTCTTTAAATTTTAAAATTTGGATGTCAAGGAACACTCTGAGTGTTTGTGGCACCCTACAACTAGGTATACTTCTGCCTACGTGAAATAGAAAGACCCACATATTGGCATGATCCTGTCCAGGTATTTTTATGTGGAAGAGGGAATCTTTGTGTTTTTTCTACAGGATGCTATTGGAGTGTGCCAGCTGCCTGAGTGGCTGGTGAGACATGCTGATCCTGGGAGCATGAAGATTCAGCTCTCCTGGTTCCGGTCCCTGGAGTCATTCCTGTGCCCTTGGAGGAAGATGGAGACTTTTTAAGATTTACCCTCACCGAGGTGTCCGGGGTGGGAAGTTTTATTTTGGGAGAACATATGCTCCCTCCTCACCAGCTGTTAGAAATATACAACCATACCTTGGTTGTTAACAAACATCAGGAGAACCTGCTCGCCCCAAACCATACTTATCTGTCATGTTCAACAGGGCTGACTAACTATGTAATAATATATCTGATTTCTTGCACCAGTGCGATTATTGTATATTAGTACAATTACTCCCCAGACTCAGCATTCATGAGCCACAAGATATCTTGGATTTTTGGGATAGAAACCGTGGTGTACCCCATCATAAAAAGAGAGAGCCTATATCAGTCATCACTCTCACAGTCCTCTTGGGGTTAGGGACAGCAGGGACAGGTGCAGCCAGTGCTTCTCTTGTTACTTCCCAACAAAACCAACAATGCTATCATTTACTCAGCGCTGCAATTGACCAGGACCTAGCTGAACTGAGAGAGGTCTTAGCCAATTTTAAAGATTCTGTTGCCTCTCTTTCAGAAGTAGTACTGCAAAATGGAAGAGGGCTTGATTTACTCTTCCTACAACAAGGAGGACTTTGTGCAGCCTTAAAAAAGGAATACTGTGTTTATGTAGATAAGACTGAACTTGAGAAGACAGTCTAAAAAAGGTGAGAGATAGCCTAGAAAAATGAAGGATAGAGAGAGAACAACAAGAGTCTTGGTACAAAAACTGGTTTTCTACATCCCCATGGCTCTCTACACTGTTGCCCTCAATTTTCGGACCCCTTGTTGGCCTACTTTTGTTGATTTCCTTTGGTCTTGGGCCTTTCAGCGACTTACACACTTTATTAAATCACAAAAAGATTCTGCTTTGCCTAGAAATTCTTTTTCAGTACATGAGGTGCCTACAACATATCGGGAGAGGCTTAACTTCCACAATCTTTTAAAATAATGCCATCTGGCCCCTGCTCTTTTGCCCCTGGGCTCAAATTAGAGGAATGAGAAGATGATCCAATGTAGCTATCCTCAGGGATGGGAAATTTCCTCTGACCCTTGACCAATCTAAGACATGGTGCCTTGGGGGCGACAAGATGATCCTATGACAGATAAGGCTGGGGTTCCAGAGGTCGATCCTAAGACAGAAGTAGCTACACCCCGTTTAAACGTAAGGGCCGGGCAAATCCTCCACTGGCCAGTTTCTCCCCAATAAACACACACGTATACCCCAGAATGGTGTGTTACAGCATAAGTTCATTCCTAGTCATTGGGGTGCAGTCCTAACTGCAAGAGTGGCTCTCCATGGCCGAGCTGGGGACTTTGTGAGGCATGTCTGATCTCTCTCAGACCACTACTTCCATCTAATGGTCTTTTTAAAAAGAATGACAGGGGAGATGTAGGGAGCCATATTGGATTTGGGCCTGGCCATTTTGTGCCTGTATAGCTCAAAGTGGCTACGTGACTCTTAGCCACACATACTCCTCTAAGAGCCTCTCCCATGAATTTACGGCACAGGAAGGGAACATTCACGGGATGCTTCAGCCTAAGCAAAAATCAGTTATCTCCTCAGTCAACACCTGGTGTCTCTACTGGCCTGACCTCTTTGCCTCCAGATATCACTGCCTATACCCTCATCTTCCCTTCCTTCATGTTTCACAAAGGACACTCCCCTTACCTGAAAGCCTTAAAAGCTGTTACATTCATCCAAATAAACGAGACCTTGACAATAGAATCTTGCTTGGTCTCCTTCTTCTCTTCACCTCCATTTGGGCCACAGGTAGAAAGTCTCTTTGGGACCCTGAATAACTGGGTTCCCGTTGGCGGGGACACTCCAACAAAGTCACACCTTCTAACAGTGTCACTCCTTGGGTCAAGCATATGCAAACCATCGCATTCCACTTCCTGGCTTCCACAGTCTTGTTTCAACACATGAGTCTATGGAGATAATACCTAAATTTAGCATAATAAAAATGTACATTTGGTTCAACTTTCAAATTCCTCATAGTCCATAGCAGGGTCAACAATGTTAAAAGTCCAAAGTTCAAAGTTCCATATATTCATTTAATTAGGGTCTTATTGCTGTGAACAAAACCATGTCCAATGTAAGTTCTATAAATGACAATATTTAATTGAGGCTGTCTTACAGGTTCAGAGGTTCATTCCATTACCATCAAGGTGGGAGCATGACATCATCATCCCCAAATTAAGACAGGCAACCAATTGGGCAAACCTCAAAACCTGACATCTCCATGTCTGATGTCAAAGATTTCTTTAGATCTTCAACTCCTTTTTCATGTTTGTTGATAACAATAAATTATCAACAAATTTTCCTGAGCTTGTTCCACTCCCTGTTAGCTGCTTTCTTCAGCAGATAGCCAGTGACTCTAGCATATTTAACATCTTTGGGTCTCCAAGGCAGCTTCACAGGTAGAGTTTGTTGCAATGTCTGCGATACACACATGATCCTCCAAAGGGCTGGCTTCACTTCTCCAGCTCTGCCCTCTGTAGGAGTTTAACTTCACTTTGATCCACACTAGCCTGTTGCTGTTGATCTTGGTGTTCGTCCCATGGAACTGGTGTCTGCAATACACTGGGGTCTTCTGTTCTATCTCCTAGGCTCTATTCATGGTGTTAAGCCTCAAATCCTTTGCCTGAATCCTTTGGTCAGAAGATTGAATCAAGGTTCCTGAATAAAACTGCTTGAAGAAGATCTCCTGTGGTCCAATTAATTTGATAATTGCTCTATCTCTATGAAGAATTGAGTTGGAATTTTTTCTTTTTCCTTTTAATTGTAAATTTTTATTCATATTTCAAGTGTTATCTGTTTTCTCAGCCTGGCTTACGGTCATTCAGAAGATCTACTTGCACCTCGTCCCTGAGTATATATGAATGACCTTGCCCAGTGACGGGCAACTTCCCTTCTACCTAAGGCATGGAACCTTGTGGGCGATGAGGTGTCCTACAACGGGTTTAATGAAGGGATGATCCTAAGACGGGGGGGGGGGGTCGCCATGCTCAGCGGTGCCTTTGCCTGCATGATTAATTAAACAAAAAGGGGGAACTGTAGAGAGCTGCGCCGTGCCGCACCTCAAAGGTGGCGCTGGTTTCTGCCTTCCACCCTCCCAACGGTGAGCGCTCCTTGCAGTAAACACGTCCTTATTTGGCTATGTCTGCCTGTCCCGCTAGCTTCTGCTTAGTGACAGCCTATCTACATGACCCACATGGCTTGCTAGGAGTGGCCAGTGCTAGCTATTTAAGTGTGGTGCAGGGCTTTCCCCAGAAGAGGAGAGAGAGAAAGAGAGAGAGAGAGAGAGAGAGAGAGAGAGAGAGAGAGAGAGAGAGAGAGTCCAAAGAGAGAGAGTCACAGAAGCGAGAGTCAAAAGAGAGAGAGTCAGAGAGAGAGAGAGCCAGAAGAGAGAGAGGTCAGAAGATTGAATCAAGGTACCTGAATAAAACTGCTTGAAGAACGTCTCCTGTGGTCGTGTCTTCCTTGCTGGTCGAGGTTGGACACGGCAGTTATCCTTATATTAAACCATCTCTGCATTACTGGGATGAAGCCTACTTGATCATGATGGATGATTGTTTTGATGTGTTCTTGGATTCTGTTTGAAAGAATTTTATAGAGTATTTTTGCCTCAATATTCATAAGGGAAATTGGTATGAAGTTCTCTTTCTTTGTTAGGACTCTGTGTGGTTTAGGTGTAAGAGTAACTGTGGCTTCATACAAGGAATTCAGTAGTGCTCCATCTGTTTCAATTTTTAGGAATAGTTTGGATAGTTTTGGTATGAGGTCTTCTATGAAGACCTGATAGAATACTGTACTGACCCCATCTGGACCTCGGCTCTTTTTGATTGGGATACCTTTAATGACTGTTTCTAATTGTTTAGGAGTTTTGGGGTTGTTCCTTATTTAACTTTGGTACCTGGTATCTGTCTAGGAAATTGTCCATTTCCTGCAGATTTTCAAGTTTTGTTGAATATAGGCTTTTGTAGTAGGATCTGATGATTTTTTGAGCTTCCTCTGATTCTGCAGTTATGTCTCACTTTTCATTTCTGATTTTGTTCATTTGGACAGACTCTCTGTGTCCTCTTTTTAGTCTGGCTAAGGGTTTATCCATCATGTTCATTTTCTCAAAGAACCAGCTTTTGGTTCTGTTGGTTATTTGTATAGACCTTTTTGTTTCTACTTTGTTGAATTAAACTCTGATTTTGATTATTTCCTGCCTTCTACTCCTCATGGGTGTATTTGCTTCTTTTTGTTCTAGAACTTTTAGTTTTGCTGTCAAGCTGCTGATATATACTCTCTCCTGTTTCTTTCTGCAGGCACTCAGAGCTATGAGATTTCTTCTTAGCACAGCTTTCTTTGTGTTCCATAAGTTTGGGTATGTTGTACTTTCATTTTCATTAAATTATAAGAAGTCTTTAATTTCTTTTTTTATTTCTTCCTTGACCAGGTTATCATTGAGTAGAGCATTGTTAAACTTCCATGTATATGTGTGTCTTCTTTCCTTATTGTTATGGAAGAGCAGATTTAGGCCGTGATGGTCTGAGAGGACTCATGTGATTATTTATTTATTTCTGTATCTATTGAGGCATGTTTTATGACCAATTATGCAGTCAATTTTGGAGAAAGTATCATGAGGTGGTGAGAAAAAGGTATATCCTTTTGTTTTACAATAGAATATTCTATAAATATCTGTTAAGTCTATTTAGTTCATGCCTTCTCTTTGTTTGTCTATGTCTTTGTTTAATTTCTGTTTCCATGATCTGTCCTTTGATAAGAGTGGGCTGTTGAAAACTCCAACTATTATTGTTTGAGATGCCATATATGCTTTGAGCTTTAGTACGGTTTCATTTATGTATGTAGGTGCCATTGCATTTGGAGCACAAATATTTAGGATTGAGAGTTCATCTTGGTGGATTTTTCCTTTGATTAACATGAAGTGTCCTTCCTTTTCCCTTTTGATGACTTTTAGTTCAAAATTGATTTTATTCGAAATTAGAATGGCAACTCCAGCTTCATTTGCTTGGTCCAACTTCAGACCATTTGCTTGGAAAGTTGTTCTCTAGCCTTTCACTCTGAGATAGTGTCCGTCTTTGTCCCTGAGGTATGTTTCCTGTAGGCAGCAGAATGCTGTGTCCTCATTGTGTAACCAGTTTATTAACCGGAGTCTTTTTATTGGGATATTGAGTTCATTGATGTTGAGTAATATTAAGAAATAGTGATTGTTGCTTCTTCCTATATTCACATTTAGATGTCAGATTATTTTTGTGTGCTCGTCTTCTCTTTGTTTTTTTTGCAAGACGATTACTTTCTTGCTTTTTCTAGAGTGTAGCTTGTCTCCTTGTTTTGGGCTTTATCATTTATTATCATTTGTAGGGCTCAATTTGTAGAAAGTTATTGTGCAAATTTGGTTTTGTCATGGAATATCTTGGTTTCTCCATCTATGTTAATTAATAGTTTTGCTGGATACAGTAACCTGGATTGGCATTTGTGTTCTCTTAGGGTCTGTATGACATCTGTCCAGGTTCTTCTGACTTTCACAGTCTCTGGTAAGAAGTCTGGTGTAATTCTGATAGCTCTGCCTTTATATGTTACTTGACATTTTCTCTTACTGCTTTTAATATTCTTTCTCTGTTTTGTGCATTTTGTGTTTTGAATATTATGTGGCGGGAATTTATTTTTTGGTCCAATCTACTTGGAATTCTGTAGGCTTCTTGTATGTTTATGGGCAACACGTTCTTTAGATTAGGGAAGTTTTCTTCTATGATTTTGTTAAAGATATTTACTAGTCCTTTGAGCTGGGAGTTGTCACTCTCTTTTATGCCTATTATTCTTAAGTTTGACCTTCTCATTGTATCCTGGATTTCCTGTATGTTTTGGGGCAGTAGCTTTTATGTTTTACATTATCTTTGAAAGTTTTGTTAATGATATCTATAGAATCTTCTGATCCTTAGATTCTCTCTTCCATCTCTTGCATTCTCTTTGTTATGCTTGCATCTACTGTTCCTTGTTTCTTCCTTTGGTTTTCTATATCCAGGGTTCTCTCCCTTTGTGCTTTCTTTATTGATTCTATTTCCATTTTTAATTACTTCACTTTGTTTGTGTTTTACTGTTATTCTTTCAGGAATTTTTGTGATTACACTCTATAAGCTTCTACTTGTTTATTTATGTTTTCCTGCATTTCTCTAAGGGAGTTCTTTATGTCTTTCTTGAAGTCCTCCATCATCATGATGAAATGTGATTTAAAATCAAGATCTTACTTTTCTGGTTTGTATGGATATTCAGTGTTTGCTTTGGTGGGAGAATTGGGCTCTGATGATGCCATGTATTCTTGGTTTCTGTTGCTTGGGGTCCTGCGATTGCCTCTCGCCATGAGGTTTTCTCTGGTGTTACCTTGTTTTGCTATTTCTGACAGTGGCTAGACCGTCTTATAGACATGTGTGTCAGGAGTGCTGTATACCTTTTTTCCTGTTTTCTTTCAGCCAGTTATGGGAACAGAGTATTCTGCTTTCAGGCTTGTAGTCTTTCCTGTCTTCTGGTCTTCATTAGTTCCTGTGGATATGTGTCCTGAGTCCACCAGGCAGGTCACTTGGAGAAGAAAAGTTAGTCTTACCTGTGGTCTCAGACCTGAAATTGCTCCTTGAGGGCTGTGTTTTAGCTCTCCTTGAGGGCAGAAACCTGAAGGGCCTGCCCCCTCTTTGCTTGTGTCCCTGAAAAGGACCCTCTTATTGGATCTGCAGTTGAAATTTGGCATGACTGTTGGCTGAGAAGTTCAAGGGAAATGATTACTTCTATTTTTCTAGTACTGAGATAAGAAGCACATGCTATCACACCAGGCTTTTATAATATATTCTAGTAGTCAAACTCATTTCAAAAGGCCTGAGTAGGACACATTTTATCAGCTGAGTCTTCTCCCAGTAACCCATGTTTCTTAACTAAGAAAGAACTTGGTGTCCTAACTCATTTGAACTTATTTTTAATGTAATGCATAAACACAGGCATGGTTGTCCCTCATGTGGCTTTAAATTTTGAGTTGAGAGGAAAACCATGGTTTTCCATTCTGTCAATTATATCCCCGTCTGCTCAGCATGGCTTGTAACGATAACATGTGGTCATCTCAGGTTCAAGTGCCTGATTGGACTACCTATCTCCCTGATGGTCCCCTCAGTGTATCCCAAAGTGATTATATGACCTCTGTGTGGCTTAAATTTTACATTATGCATCCTCAAATTCCATGAAAATGTGATTAAATCCAATTAATTATTTTAAAGAACAATGCAGTAAGAAGGCAATAATTATATAAATTTATCAAAATAAATAATATTGTTGCCACAGTTATTAAGGATCAGACCCAAGATAGACCAATGGGCCAGAGTTGGCCTCTTGTCTTTACAAAGTATATTAAACAATGAATTGTGAAATGCTTATGAAGAAAGGTTTTCCTATAATGCCATATCGGGAAAAGACAAAATCATCAGTTATCCTCCAGGCTATCCTTGGTATCCTGTCTTAGGATATAGGATATTTTTCTTTTTTTAATTAAATATTTTTATTTACATTTCAAATGATATTCCCTTTCCTGGTTTCCCATCCATAAGCCCCCTATATTATCCCTCTTCCCCAAATTCTGTAAGGGTGTTCACCGTTGCCAACTACTTCCCCCTTTCCACCTCCCAACCCTGACATTCCTCTAAACTATGGGGTCCAGCCTTCGTAAACCTTGGCTTCTCCTCCCATTGGTGTTCAACAAGGCCATCCACCGCTACATATGAAGCTGGACCTATGGGTCTGTTCATGTGTACACTTTGGGTAATGGTTTAGTCGCTGGGAGCTCTGGTTGGTTGGTATTGTTGTTTTTAAGAGGTTTCAGTTTAGCTCCTTCAATCCTTTCTCTAACTGTTTCAACAGGGACGCCATTCTCAGTTCAATGGTTTGCTGCTAGCATTCACTTCTGTATTTGTCACGCTCTACCTGAGACTCTCATGAGATGGCTATATCAGGCTCCTGTCAGCATGCACTTCTTGGCTTCATCAATATTTTTTTTAGTGGCTGTAATATATATATATATATATATATATATATATATATATATATATATATATATATGGGCTGGATCCCCAGGTAGGGCAATTTCTGATTGGCCATTCCTTCAGTCTTTGTTCCAAACTTTGTCTCCATATTTTCTCCTATTAATACTTTTGATATTTCTTTTACGAAGGACTGAAGCATCTGCAATTTATTTGTCTTTCTTCTTGAGATTCATGGATTCTATGGATTGAATCTAGGAGCTTTGGGGATAATATCCAATTACAACTGAGTGCATACCATGTACATTTATTTGTGATAGGTTTACTGCACTAAGCATGGATGATATTTTCTAGTTCCATTCATTTGCCTATGAATTACATGAAGTAATTGTTTTTGATTGCTGAGTAGTACTCCATTGTGCAGATGTACCACGTTTTCTGTATCCATTCCTCATTTGAGGGACATCTTCAAATGATTCTTTCCAGCCTCTGGCTATTATAAAAAAAAAAGTTGCTATAAACATAGTGGAGTATGTGTCTTTGCTTTACGTTGGAGCATAATTTGGCTATATGCCAAGGAGAGGTATAAAAGGGTCCTCAGGTAGTGTCAAATTTTCTGAGGAACCTCCAGAATAATCTCCAGAATAGTTGTTCCAGCTTGCAATCCCAACAACAATGAGGAGTATTCCTCTTTCTCCACATCCTTGCCAGCATCTGTTATCAACTGAGTTTTTGATCTTACTCATTGTGACTGGTGTGAGGTGGGATCTTAGGACTGTTTTGATGTGCGTTTTCCCAATAACTAAAGAAGTTGAACATTTCTTTAGGTACTTTTCAGCTGTTTAATATTCGTCAGCTGAGAATTCTTCATTTAGATCTGTATCCCATTTTAAATAGGGTTTTTTTTGCTCTTTGAGTCTAACTTGTTGAGGTTTCTGTATATATTGGTTATTAGGCCTTGATTGGATGTAGGGTTGGTTGAGATTTTTTTTTCCCAGTCTAATGTTTGATGTTTTGTCCTAATGAAAGTGCTCTTTTCCTTATAGAAGCTTTGAAGTTTTATTAAGTTCTACTTGTTGATTCTTGATCTTACAACATAAGCCTTTTCTTTTTAGGAAATTTTCCCCATTTCCCATGTTTCCCCATTTCCTTGATACACGTGGATTTAGCTTTCTACAAGGTGATAAGAATGGATACATTTGCATTGTTCTCCATGCTGACTTCCAATTGAATCAACACAATTTTTTTAAAACGCTATCTTTTTTTCTACTGGATTACTTTAGTTCCTTTGTCAAAGATCAAGTGACCATAGGTGTGTTTTTTCCTTTCTGGATCTTCAATTCTATTCCATTGACCTACCTTCCTCTTTCTGCACCAATATTACATAGTTGTTTTTTAATCAATTTTGCTGTTTCTCTATAATGCAGCTTGAGGCCAGGGATGATGATTTCCACACAAGTTCTTTTATTTTTGAAGATAGTTTGCACTATCCTGGTTTTTTGTTATTCCATATGAATTTGCAAACTGTTGTTTCTAACTCTTTGAAAATTGAGTTGTAATTTTGATGGAGACTGTATTGAATCTGCAGATTGCTTTTTGTAAAATTGACATTTTTACTATATGCCAACTCATGAGCATTGGAGGACTGCCCATCTTCTGAGATCTTCAATTTCTTTCTTAAGAGACTTAAAGTTCTGGTCATACAGATATTTCCCTTGCTTGGTTAGAATCACACCAAGGATTTTTATGTCATTTGTACATATTGTGTAGGCTGTTATTTCCCTGATTTCTTTTCCAGTCTATATATATGTTGAGTAGAGGAAGGCTCCTGAGGTGTTTGAATTAATTTTGTATACAGCCACTTTGCTAAGATTGTTTATCAGGTTTAGTAATTCTCTGGTGGAATGTTTGGAGTCACTTAAGTATAGTATCGTATCATTTGCAAATAGTGAAATTATGACTTCTTCCGTTCAACTTGTATCCCTTTGACATCCTTTGGTTGTCTGATAACTGTAACAAGGTCTACAAGTACTCTATTGAATAACTAGGGAGAGAGTGGGAAGCATTTTTAGTCTCTGATTTTAGTGTGATTTCTTCAAGTTGTTCTCCATTTAGTTTGGTGTTCAATATTGGTTTTCTATATTTTGCTTTTACTATGTTTAGGTATGGGCCTTAACTTCCTCATCTTTCCAAGACTTTTAACATGAAGATGTGTTGAATTTTGTCAAAGCCTTTCTCAGCATCTAATGAGATGATTATGTGCCCTCCTTCTTTGTGTTTGTTTATCTGCTGGATTACAATGATGGGTTTTTATATATTAAACAATCTCTGCATCCATGGGAAGAAGCTTACTTGATAATGATGGATGATCATTTTGATGTGTTCTTTGATTCATTTTTGAGAATTTTATTGAATATTTTTGCATTGATATCTGTAAGGAAAATTGGTCTGAAGTTCTCTTTCTCTGTTATGCTTTTTGTGCTTTATTTATAAGAATGATTGTGACTTCATAGAAGGAAATGTTTAGTGCTCCTTCTCTTTCTATATTTCGTAATAGTTTGGACAGTATTGGTATGAGGTCTTTTTGTAGTTATGACAGAAATATACTCTAAGCCCATCTGGTACTAGGATTTTTTTTTTGGGGGGGGGGAAGGCTTTTAATAACTGCTTCAAACCTAAAGATACTAGGTATAGAAAGGAGCAAAGACTCCCAACTTAAATGGCTACTAAATATTTTCCAAAAAATTATAGAAGAAAACTTCTCTAGGCTAAAGAAAGTTATGCCTATAAACATAAAAGAATCCTATAGAACTATAAATATATTGAACTATAAAAGAAATTCCTCCAGACACATAGTAGTCAAAAAACCAACTGCACAAAACAAAGAAAGAATATTAAAAGGAGCAAGGGAAAATATTCCAAAAATATATAAAGGCAGACCTATAAAAGTTACACCAGACTCTCCCCACAGACTACAAAAGCCAGAAGATCCTGAGATGATGTCATACAGACCTGAAGAGAAGACAAATGCCAGTACAGGCTACTATAACCAGCATATCTCTCAATTAACCTAGATGAAGAAACTAAGATATTCCCTGGCAAAACCAAATTTACACACTATGTTTCCACAAATCCTGTTCTACAAAGGATAATAGATTGAAAATTCCAACAAAAGGAGGCAAATTACACTCTAGATAAAGCAAGAAAATAATCTTCTTGTAGCAAAACCAAAAGAAGAGATCTACTTTCACTTAATTCCATGTCGAACAATAAAAATAACTGGAAATAACAATCACTATTTTTTTTAGTAACTTTTAACATCCATGGACACAATTCTTCAGTTAAAAGATGCAGACTAACAGAATGGATACATAAAGAGGACCCAGCATTTTGCTGCATATAGGAAACTCACCTCAGTGACAAAAACAGACATTACCTTGGAGTAAAAGGTTTGGGAATAATTTTTTAAGCCAATTGTCCAGAGAAATAATCTGGAGTAACTCTTCTACTATCGAATAAAATCGACTTTCAACCATAAGATATCAAAAAAGGAAGTCACTGCATATTCATCAAAGGAAAAATCCACCAAGATGAACTCTCAGTGTTAAATGTCTATGCTCCAAATGCAAGGACACCTACATTCATAAAAGAAATGTTACTTAAGCTCAAAGCACACATTGTATCTCACACAATAACAGTAGAAGATTTCAACACCCCATTTTCATTAAGGGACAGATCATGGAAACAGAAATAAAACAGACATAGAGAAAGAAACAGAAATTATGAACCAAATGGATTTAACACATATTCATAGAATATTCCATCCTAAAACCTTCTTCTCTTCACCGCATGGTACCTTCTCCAAAACTGACTATACAATCTGTCACAAAACAGGGCTTAGCAGATACTTCAGGATCGATATAATCCAATCCATCCTATCCAATCACTACAGACTAATGCTGGTCTTCAATATCAATAAAAAATGATAGAAAGCCCACACGTACTTGGAAGTTGAACAATGTTCTATTCAATGATAACTTCTTCAAAGAAGAAATAAAAAAAGAAATTAAAGCCTTTTTAGAATTTAATAAATATGGAGGTGAACATACCCAAACATATGGGACACAATGAGAGCTGTGCTAACAGGAAAACTCATACCTTTGAGTGCCTCCAAAAAGAAACTAGAGAGCATGCAATAGGAGCTTGACAGCAAACCCAAAACCTATAGACCGAAAAGAAACAAATACACCCAAGATGAGTAGACGGCAGGAAATAATGAAAGTCAGGGCTGAAATCAACCAAGTAGAAACAAATAGGATTATACAAAGAGTCAACAAAACCGGGAGCCGTTTCTTTGAGAAAATCAACAAGGTAGATCAACCCTTAGCCAGCCTAATTAGAGGGCACAAAGAGTTTACCCAAACTAACAAAATCAGGAATGGAAAGGGAGATATAAAAACAGAATCTGAGGAAATTCAAAATATTATCATATCCTAGTACATAACCCCTTATTCAAGGAAACCAGAAAATTTTGATGTAAAGGACATTTTTCTTTTTTTTTCTTTTTTTTAAATTTATTTAATACTTAATAATAATTCTTTGACTTCCGGGCAAACATCCCACTCCCCCTTCCCCTTCTTTATGGGTGTTCCCCTCCCAACCCTCCCCCCATTGCCGCCCTCCCCCCAACAGTCTAGTTCACTGGGGGTTCAGTCTTAGCAGGACCCAGGGCTTCCCCTTCCACTGGTGCTCTTACTAGGATATTCATTGCTACCTATGAGGTCAGAGTTCAGGGTCAATCCATGTATAGTCTTTAGGTAGTGGCTTAGTCCCTGGAAGCTCTGGTTGCTTGGCATTGTTGTACATATGGGGTCTCGAGCCCCTTCAAGCTCTTCCAGTTCTTCTCTGATTCCTTCAACGGGGGTCCTATTCTCAGTTCAGTGGTTTGCTGCTAGCATTCGCCTCTGTATTTGCTGTATTCTGGCTGTGTCTCTCAGGAGCGATCTACATCCGACTCATGTCGGTCTGCACTTCTTTGCTTCATCCATCTTGTCTAATTGGGTGACTGTATATGTATGGGCCACATGTGGGGCAGGCTCTGAATGGGTGTTCCTTCAGTCTCTGTTTTAATCTTTGCCTCTCTCTTCCCTGCCAAGGGTATTCTTGTTCCCCTTTTAGAGAAAGAGTGAAGCATTCACATTTAGATCATCTGTCTTGAGTTTCATTTGTTCTAGGCATCTAGGGTAATTCAAGCATTTGGGCTAAAAGCCACTTATCAGTGAGTGCATACCATGTATGTCTTTGTGTGATTGGGTTAGCTCACTCAGGATGATATTTTCCAGTTCCAACCATTTGTCTACGAATTTCATAAAGCCGTTTTTTTTTTTTTTGATAGATGAGTAATATTCCATTGTGTAGATGTACCACATTTTCTGTATCCATTCCTCTGTTGAAGGGCATCTGGGTTCTTTCCAGCTTCTGGCTATTATAAATAAGGCTGCTATGAACATAGTGGAGCATGTGACTTTTTTATATGTTGGGGCATCTTTTGGGTATGTGCCCAAGAAAGGTATAGCTGGATCCTCAGGCAGTTCAATGTCCAATTTTCTGAGGAACCTCCAGACTGATTTCCAGAATGGTTGTACCAGTCTGCAATCCCACCAACAATGGAGGAGTGTTCCTTTTTCTCCGCATCCTCGCCAGCATCTGCTGTCACTGAGTTTTTGATCTTAGCCATTCTCACTGGTGTGAGGTGAAATCTCAGGGTTGTTTTGATTTGCATTTCCCTTATGACTAAAGATGTTGAACATTTCTTTAGGTGTTTCTCAGCCATTCGGCATTCCTCAGCTGTGAATTCTTTGTTTAGCTCTGAACCCCATTTTTTAATAGGGTTATTTGTCTCCCTGTGGTCTAACTTCTTGAGTTCTTTGTATATTTTGGATATAAGGCCTCTATCTGTTGTAGGATTGGTATAGATCTTTTCCCAATCTTTTGGTTGCCGATTTGTCCTAACCACAGTGTCCTTTGCCTTACAGAAGCTTTGCAGTTTTATGAGAAAGGACATTTTTCTAGACACATGCCAAGTACCTAAGTTAAATCTGGATCAGATATTAGATGTATGATTAAGTAGAGGATAAAAGTAATTTACATTGGTCGACATGTTCTCCCTCCTGTCTCCCTCTGTCTTGGTAGAAGTCCCTCCTGCAATGCTGTCCAAGAGTGGAAAATTTCTTTGGATTAGTTAGTGTACCCACCCTTTGCCTGGACCAGGCATTTCCTCTTTTCTTCTCTCACCATGAGTATCATGGGGAAATTATAGATTTTCAGGTCTGTTTCTCTCTCTCTCTCTCTCTCTCTCTCTCTCTCTCTCTCTCTCTCTCTCTCTCTCTTTCTCTTCCTCCCTCCGTCCCTCTCTCTTTTGATAGCCAATTTGAAGTACTGTGCTTTCCTCTTAGAATGTAATATCTTTATTCCTACTAGGAAAATCAGTTACAGTGGCATATATATATATATATATATATATATATATATATATATATATATGTGAAAATGTCATCCAAGACCTTGCAATAACCACAATAAAGAAGCTGTCTAAATCTTAAAATCTGTTTGCTCTTCCAATTTGTTGATACAAACTAACGTTTTTTTAATTTTTTTAATTAACTTGAGTAATTCTTATTTACATTTGAGTGTTATTCTCTTTCCCGGTTTCGGGGCCAACATCCCCCTATTCCCTCCCCCTCCCCTTCTTTATGGTTGTTCCCCTCCCCATCCTCTCCCCATTGCTGCCGTCCCCCCAACAATCTAGTTCACTGGGGGTTCAGTCTTAGCAGAACCCAGGGCTTCCACTTCCACTGGTGCTCTTACTAGCATATTCATTGCTACATATAAGGTGAGAATCCAGGGTCAGGTCATAGTCTTTAGGTAGTGGCTTAGTCCCTGGAAGCTCTGGTTGCTTGGCATTGTTGTACATATTGGGTCTCGAGCCCCTTCAAGCTCTTCCAGTTCTTTCTCTGATTCCTTCAACGGGGGTCCTATTCTCAGTTCAGTGGTTTGCTGCTGGCATTTGCCTCTGTATTTGCTGTATTCTGGCTGTGTCTCTCAGGAACGATCTATATCCGTCTCCTGTCGGCCTGCACTTCTTTGCTTCATCCATCTTGTCTAATTAGATGGCTGCATATGTATGGGCCACATGTGGGGCAGGCTCTGAATGGGTGTTCCTTCTGTCTCTGTTTTAATCTTTGCCTCTCTATTCCCTGCCAAGGGTATTCTTGTTCCCCTTTTAAAGAAGGAGTGAAGCATTCACATTTTGATCATCTGTCTTGAGTTTCATGTGTTCTAGGCATCTAGGGTAATTCAAGCATTTGGGCTAATAGCCACTTATCAATGAGTGCATACCATGTGTGTTATTCTGTGATTGGGTTACCTCACTCAGTATGATATTTTCCATTTGCCTATTAATTTCATAAAGGCATTGTTCTTGATAGCTGAGTAATAATCCATTGTGTAGATGTAGCACATTTTCAGTATCCATTCCTCTGTTGAAGGGCATCTGGGTTCTTTCCAGCTTCTGGCTATTATAAATAAAGCTGCTATGAACATAGCGGAGAACGTGTCTTTTTTAAATGTTGGGACATCTTTTGGGTATATGCCCAAGAGAGGTATAGCTGGATCCTCAGGTAGTTCAATGTCCAATTTTTTGAGGAACCTCCAGACTGATTTCCAGAATGGTTGTACTAGTCTGCAATCCCACCAACAATGGAGGAGTGTTCCTCTTTCTTCACATTCTAGGCAGCATTTGCTGTCACCTGAGTTTTTGATCTTAGCCATTCTCACTGGTGTGAGGTGAAATCTCAGGGTTGTTTTGATTTGCATTTCCCTTATGACTAAAGATGTTGAACATTTCTTTACGTGTTTTCTCAGCCATTCGGCATTCCTCAGCTGTGAATTCTTTTTTAGCTCTGAACACCACTTTTTAATAGGGTTATTTGTCTCCCTGCGGTCTAACTTCTTGAGTTCTTTGTATAATTTTATATAAGGCCTCTATCTGTTGTAGGATTAGTAAAGATCTTTTCCCAATCAGTTGGTTGCCATTTTGTCCTATCCACAGTGTCCTTTCCCTTATATAAGTTTTGCAGTTTTATGAGATCCCATTTGTCAATTCTTGGTATTAGAGCATAAGCCATTGGTGTTTTGTTCAGGAAATTTTTTCCAGTGTCCATGTGTTCGAGATGCTGCCCTAGTTTTTCTTCTATTAGTTTGAGTGTAACTGGTTTAATGTGGAGGTCCTTGATCCACTTGGACTTAAGCTTTGTACAGGGTGATAAGCATGGATCAATCTGCATTCTTCTACATATTTACCTCCAGTTGAACCAGCACCATTTGCTGAAAATGCTTTCTTTTTTCATTTGGATTTTTTAGCTCCTTTGTCAAAAAACAAGTGACCATAGGTGTGTGAGTTCATTTCTGCGTCTTCATTTCTGTTCCATTGGTCTATCTGTCTGTCTCTGTACCAATACCAAGCAGTTTTTATCACTATTGCTCTGTAATACTGCTTGAGTTCAGGGATAGTGATTCCCCCTGAAGTTCTGTTTTTGCTGAGGATAGATTTAGCTATCCTGGGTTTTTTGTTATTCCGGATGAAATTGTAAATTGTTATATCTAGCTCTTTGAAGAATTGGATTGGTATTTTGATGGGGATTGCATTGACTCTGTAGATCGCTTTTGGTAAATTGGCCATTTTTACTATATTAATCCTGCCAATCCATGAGCATGGGAGATCTTTCCATCTTCTGAGGTCTTCAATTTCTTTCTTCAGTGTCTTGAAGTTCTTATTGTACAAATCTTTTACTTGTTTGGTTAAAGTCACACCAAGGTACTTTATATTATTTGGGTCTATTACAAATGGTTTCATTTCCCTAATTTCTTTTTTTGGCTTCTTTCTCTTTTGTGTAGAGGAAGGCTACTGATTTATTTGAGTTAATTTTATACCCAGCTACTTGCTGAAGTTGTTTTTCAGCTTTAGTAGTTCTCTGGTGGAACTTTTGGGATCACTGAAATATACTATCATATCATCTGCAAATAGTGATATTTTGACTTCTTCTTTTCCAATCTGTATCCCCTTGATCTCCCTTGTTGTCTGATTGCACTTTCTAGAACTTCAAGAACTATATTGAATAAGTAGGGAGAGAGTGGGCAGCCTTGTCTAGTCCCTGATTTTACTAGGATTGCTTCAAATTTCTCTCCATTTAACAAACTAACAATTTTAGGCAAATTTTGTACTTTGAAACCACATAGCTAAAACTGTGCCTTAAAATATACACTTCTATCTTTACCGTCTTAGTGTATGTTTTTATACACAACATTAAAAATGGAAAAATAAGACCTAGGGAGATGACATAATAAATATTGTTCTTGCTACAGCAAAACATATTCGCAATGTTCATTTCTTGGGTCACATGATAGATGTCAATACCTTGTTCTTATATTTGTCTTCTGACTCCACATGTGCCCTGTATTGGCCACCCTACTCACAGAAATTATAAGATTTATTCATATATTAGCTATATGGTCATTTTTTCTGATTAGTGGTTAAATTAGTGGTTAAATGCTTCCTATGCATTTCCAACCTGTGAAGTTATTGCTTTTGCCAGTTTTTAAATAAATGATTTATCCCATTTTCATGAAGTATTGCAAATTAAAACATTCAAGTACACTTAAAATACATGGTCATAACTTTTCTGAAGAAACATGTTTTTCAACATTTAAAAACTGCATTTATTTTCTATTTCATAGAGTATACTAACTGTTTGAAGTAAAAAAATTCACTATATTTTATAAATGTATAAATGTGTATGACATCTTTATTTATATTCCAATAACTCTCCATGCTGCCTCAAACACCTAACCAATCTGTCCCTGCCTCTTCACCATATCCTACCTGTGTACTTCAGTGCTTACATTTTGTCAACTGAAAAAAAGCTAGAGTCATTTTGAAAAATAATATATTGCCATCACTAGACTGATTTTTTTTTGGAAAGCCTATAGTACATTTTATTGATTAATGATTGATATAGGAGGACCAATCTCGGTGGATGTATTATTCCACCACTGGTTTTACAGACTTCTCTAAAAGGGAAGTCTGAACAGGCCATCAGAAACATCCCAGTAAGCAGTATTCCTTCATAGCATCTGCATGAATTTCTGCCTCTAGGTTTCTTCCGTGTGTTCCTCCTTATTTCTCCAGATGACTTATTAACATACAAGTTCTCAATCTGTGTGTCTCTACATATCCCACATATTATATATTTAGACTATATTTCACAACAGTCATGGAATTACACTTATGACATAGGAACAAAATAATTTTGCTATGATTCAACACAATGTAAGGGAATGTATTAATGGGTCACAATATTAGGAAGGTCACAAACTTCCAAGCTGTAAGATGAAATCCTCTCCATTTCAAGTTGGATTTAGCCATGGTGTTTTATTACAGCAACAAAAACCCTAACTTAGATGCCAGTGGTACCAGGTTATAGGAATTTTACTCTGACAGAATTGACCATGTGTTTTTGGAAGGATCATGGAAGGAATTTGTAACTATGGTCTAGAAATGCCATTGAGTGCTCAGAGCGTAATGAGATATTCTGAGTCTTTAAAAGATAATCCTGAAAGCCAGGCAGATGATGGAGGTTTAGCTTTCACTAAAAATTTGAGAGTTCTTTCAAGATTTTATTGGAGCTCTCTGATAATTTGGATTAAGAAGGACTAAAATGAAACCTTTCATTTGCTGTAATAATGGGTATTTGTCAGCTAGAGCTGAAAAAAAAAAACTTCACTGTGTATTGTTGGTTCCTTCATGAAAACAGCTATAGGTGAATAAAATTACGCTTGTGTCCTAAATTTTATTCTATTGATTAATCTGCCTGTTTATATGCTAGAAGTAAACTACTTTAATTAAGATAGTTCTATATTATAATGCAAAAACATTGAGATGTTACCCTAGTTGATTTTAGTTTATAGTATCATTTTGATTTTACATTCATCAGTGCAATTCCAAAAAGAATTTTGTACTATTTTTAAAATTTCTGGAAAGAATTTTATTGGTATTTTGATGAAGGCCTTATTCACTATGAAAGTTGATTTTCATAGACTGACCATTTTCACATTAAAGAGACCAATATATGAGCATGAGAAGTAATTGACTATTCTAGTATGTATTCAAATGTGTTAAATTTTAAAGTATGCAACTTTTTCAATTTTGGGATTTTTGTTTGTTTTGTTCTCAAGACAAGGTTTCTCTGACTGTACTAGACCTGTAAACCAGGTTGGCTTTGAACTCACATAGCTCCACTGATGCAGTAAAGTTTTAATCTTCTAAACTCCTAGGGAGTGCTATACTTCTCTACACCCACACAATTATTTTGGGTTCAGGAATGAAACATATAAACAGAGCCATATTCATAGTATGGCCTAAGCAACTCAATTGTTGAACTACGCCCAAACTTCCCACCAGCCAACACACTCTCCGCTCCAATATTCCTTAATTATTACATCCCTAAACCTATATTCTAATTTGGTTGCCTAGACCCTGTTGAGCAGGTCTCTTATCTGTACTCTCCTAGCTACTTCACATGGCTGTATTCTCTTGCTTCTCTATCTCTCAAGCTCTATCTTTCTGATTCCCCATCATGGCGATTCTAAAACCACTTCCCCCTGTGGTTCCTTGACTGGGAAATCTAAAATCCTTCCTCAATCTGCTTGCTGACCCACTAGCTACCTGCAACTTTATTTACCAATTAGAACCAACTAGGGACAGGGACCCTTAAGGTCTGGATATGTAGATCCCTGTTTGATTTAGGGATCCAAATAAAGACATATAGCAATAGACCAATCCATAACATTCCATCTGCTTCTGCATTCCTACTGCTGAAATTAAATGCATGTACTACCATCATATTGACCAATTTTCTCACTTTTTAAGTCAGATATATCCAAAGAGGTTTTGCAGGTTATTTTGAATGGATCTGTTCCTATGTCTTCTTTCTTGATATATTTGCCTTTTGTGTATAGGAAACGTTGTGACTTTCCTCTATTAACTGTATAATCCGATGCTTAGTTAAATGGATTTATCAGCTAGAGGTGTTTTCTAGTCAAGTATTTTAGCTCTTTTATATATAGAATCCTAGTCATCTTCAAGTAATGAATTCCTGACTTCATCCTTTCCAATCTGTATTCTCATTTCTCCACACTTGTCTAATTGCTCTAATCAAGATTTCAAGCATTGCAATTTTAGGGTTTCTGTGGTAGCTACAATTAAATGTCTGGTGATTTTGTACAGACCCCTCCAGTTTTTAATCTAATGATATTCTGTTCTTTTATTTATATGATGGTATACCAATATTACCCATGTCAAAACATCTCTATACTATCTGGATATGTCTGACTTGGTCATAACAGATAATCTTTTTTTCCTATGTTTTGTTTAGATTCCGTGCAATAAAGGTGTCAGGCAGAGTATATGATGGCATGCGTTCAATGCCAGAATGGCAGATAGATAGGTTACTATGAACTACATTGCATTCTGGGAAGTTTTACACAGATTCAGGTACACGACTGTTAGTAGAATGAACCTAAATGATGTACATGGAATTTCAGAGAAGACTCCATGTAATGCCTATGCAGGATGACATGATGGATGATATAAGAATAAAGCAAACCTTTAAAAAATACTACCCAACTTTTCTCTTGGTATTCAACTATATTTCAGAGCCCTGTACACTATTTCTAAATTGGGTTGATATGACCTTTTCTTTGTAAGAATGATAATCCATTCTTGCTATTTTTCTGAAATCTGTCTCCTCTCAATCTCACCAAACATAACAGTACTCTTACAGGAAAAGTATTTTCATATAACAGTGAGTGAAGGGTCATGACAAAGAGTACATTACTGCAAATTTATCACCAAGCATGTAGACATACAAATCATTTTACAAGAAATTTATGTGGAATTTGGATTTGAAATAGCAGAGTAACTTGAACAGAGAAGGCAGACAGAGAGAGAGAAAAAGAGAGAGAGAGAGAGAGAGAGAGAGAGAGAGCTAGAAAAGGGTATAATAAACATACTTACAATGTAAGAAAGGAGCAATAAAATATGTTTGCATGCTTATCAACATTGCTATTATATTTTGATGTATGTGAGTGAATTGGCCTTTATTTATTTCTTACCTGCCTAACCAGCCCCATAATTAGTTCTGTCAGTGATCCATGATATATGACCCTTCATTCTAGTGTAGCATTTACAGTCGATCATTTATATTTCATTGAACCTCTTTAATTTTATTTTCCCAAGATATATATGACTGAGATTTTAATTAGCCTTTAAAATTTTGCATAGTAAAAAGAAAGAAATTTTTTAAAATGATTAATACTCTTTGAATATTCATATGAATCAGCTCCTTGGACCAAGCAAGTCTGTGATTCCTCAAGTATAATAGTCAAATATTCCTCTCAAATAATCTGCTGAAGATACTTTTAAAAAGTGGTGCACATCTATCTGTTCAAATAAAATGGGGCATATCTGGGTTTAATGGAAGAAATTAATGAACCTTAATTTAAGATGGGCATCAGCAGAAACATGATTTTTAATGAGAAACAGGGAATGGTGCAAAGATTCCTAGAATAAAGTTAGATCTCACATTTTATGCTCATTCTTAGCACTATCAGGAGAAATGTGAGCAGATAAATTTTGTTGATTACCCAGGTAGCAAGGCTTGCTTTTCTTGTATGTGAGCTGGGACTAACTGTTTTTCAAATTTTCTTGGTATACAGCTTAAAACAAGCCAACACATATTCTCATTATTTTCTTGAAAAATATAGTGCAGTTCTAGATTTCTTTTTTGTCAATGTTTAACTTTTATTTTAATATATTTTATCTTATGTTATTTTATTATTTTGTGTGCTTCTGATTGTGCATCTCTCTCTCTCTCTCTCTCTCTCTCTCTCTCTCTCTCTCTCTCTCTCTCTCTGTGTGTGTGTGTGTGTGTGTGTGTGTGTGTGTGTGTGTGTGTGAAAATGTGCACTTCCTTTTACAGACTTAATTTCAAGATAATGTCAACATCTTCCACAGTCATTCCTGTTTTACTTTTTGAGGAAGGTTCTGTCAGTAACCTGGAATTCACTGATTCAATTGCAAAGATAAATACGTCCAAAGACTTATCTGCCTATTTCCCTGATGCTGAGCTTACATGTACCACAAAGCTTGACTTTTGTGTGGATTATGAGGCTTAAAAGCAGGTGTTTATCCTTAGGAAGTAAATGTTATACTGGTTGACTAATTTCCTATGCCCATTGTGATCTGTAACATTATACTTACTAGTTATTCTGGACGTTTTGGGTGGGAGTGAGTGTAGAGGGGATCAGCATTGACTTGTCATGGCAGACATATGGATGTTAAAGTGAAACTGTAAAGTGTTAATTCATTTTGGTTATGAAGGTGGATGGTTATCAAGCTCAGGAGATAAGGTTTTGTGTCAGCCACCTTTATTTGCTAAGCTATTTTGACAATCTTTTATCTGTTTTATAATATAAGCAGAAACACAAGAAATTGCCACCACTGAAGGTTAAAAAAAAGTGTATGTTTTCAGTCTTGTTTAAACTCATACACAAAATAATCTTTCAAAGCATATCCTAAGTTATGTTCAGATGCCCCAAGAAATCTCCAAGTTGAGAAAGAAAAGCATAAAAGCAACATATGAACTAGTAGGTATAAGAAACCCCTGAGCTGTCCTCATCATTCCATAGATGTCCTTCCAACTTCCCTTATGTCTGTTCATGAAAACATACATGTCAATCCTTGCTTGGTTACTCATTAAGTCTTTCTTTTCTCATGATAGGTAGTACTGCAAATGGCTTTTCTTAACAAATGATTTGAAGCACTGTTTACAAAAATTACCTGTGTTATATTGCATAATACATCATCAGAAACAAAGATGTCACTTGAGGGATTTTTTTTTCCCAAAGTTTTATCTAGTAGTCACCTATTAGATTATCTTGCTTTCCTGGCATCTGGGACTTTCCAGTAGATATACCTAGTTCACCATCCCCCATAGCTACGCCATTCTGTTCAATTTCCTGATCCTTTGTAAGTCTCACCCATCTCCTTCCATACCTGATCCTGCCCACGTTTTCTCTTTCCCCTACCCTCTTTCTCCCATATTTCTCCCACATTCCACTTCCAGTGCTTACTAGATTCCCCCTTCTAAGTAGGACTGAAGCATTCACATTTTGGTCTTCCTTCTTGTTGTCTGTGAGCTGTGTCATGTGCTTACTGAGCTACTTTTTGGCTATTATCAAGTTATCAATAACTTGTCAGTGAGTGCATACCATATGTGTTCTTTTGTGACTTGGTTACCTCACTCAGGTTATATTATAGATCCATCCATTTGCCTGTGAATTGGATGAAGTCATTGTTTTTAATAGCTGAGTAGTAATCCATTGTGTAAATGTACAATATGTTATGTATCCAATCCTCTGTGGAGGGAAATTTGGCTTCTCTCCAGGTTCTGGTTCTTATGCTATGAATATAATAGAGCATGTGTCCTTGTTATATGTTGAAACATCTTTTGGGGATATGACCAGGAGTGGTATAGCTGGGTCCTCAGGTAGTACTATGTCCAAATTTCTGACTAACCACTGATTTCTAGAGTGGTTGTACCAGCTTGCAAACCCACTAGCAATGGAGCAGTGCTCCTATTTCTCCATGCTGACCAGCATCTGCTGTCACCTGAGTTTTGGATATTAGTCATTCTGATAGGCATGATGTGGAATCTCAAGATTGTTTTGATTTCCAATTCCCTGATGAGTAAAAATGTTGAACATTTCTTTAGGTGCTTCTTGGCTATTGGAGATTCCTTAGTTAAGAATTCTTTGGAGACCCGGTGAGTGAGAGACCCAACCGCCTGGTCAGGTGGGCACTCCTGAGGCTGCAGAGCAGAAGAGACCACCAACACTGCTCACCCCTGCCCACATCCCTGGCCCAAGAGGAAACTGTATAAGGCCTCTGGGCTCCCGTGGGGGAGGGCCCAGGAGCGGCAGGACTTCTGCGCCTGAGACACCGCCGGATCCTGAAAGAAACAGACCGGATAAACAGTTCTCTGCACCCAAATCCCGTGGGAGGGAGAGCTAAACCTTCAGAGAGGCAGACAAGCCTGGGAAACCAGAAGAGACTGCTCCCTGCACACACATCTCGGACGCCAGAGGAAAAAGCCAAAGACCATCTGGAACCCTGGTGCACTGAAGCTCCCGGAAGGGGCGGCACAGGTCTTCCTGGTTGCTGCTGCTGCAGAGAGCCCCAGGGCAGCACCCCACGAGCGAACCTGAGCCTCGGGACCACAGGTAGGACCAAATTTTCTGCTGCAAGAAAGCTGCCTGGTGAGCTTGGGACACACGGAAGCAGAATTTCTCTAGGACGCCGCACGGTCTGTGTTTACCGGAAGTCCCACACCCGCGGATCCCGGCCCGCAGCAGCTCTCTGCTCCCAGACCCGGTGAGTGAGAGACCCAACCGCCCGGTCAGGTGGGCACTCCTGAGGCTGCAGAGCAGAAGAGACCACCAACACTGCTCACCCCTGCCCACATCCCTGGCCCAAGAGGAAACTGTATAAGGCCTCTGGGCTCCCGTGGGGGAGGGCCCAGGAGCGGCAGGACTTCTGCGCCTGAGACACCGCCGGATCCTGAAAGAAACAGACTGGATAAACAGTTCTCTGCACCCAAATCCCGTGGGAGGGAGAGCTAAACCTTCAGAGAGGCAGACAAGCCTGGGAAACCAGAAGAGACTGCTCCCTGCACACACAACTCGGACGCCAGAGGAAAAAGCCAAAGACCATCTGGAACCCTGGTGCACTGAAGCTCCCGGAAGGGGCGGCACAGGTCTTCCTGGTTGCTGCCGCTGCAGAGAGCCCCTGGGCAGCACCCCACGAGCGAACCTGAGCCTCGGGACCACAGGTAAGACCAAATTTTCTGCTGCAAGAAAGCTGCCTGGTGAACTCAAGACACAGGCCCACAGGAACAGCTGAAGACCTGTAGAGAGGAAAAACTACACGCCCGAAAGCAGAACACACTGTCCCCATAACTGACGGAAAGAGAGGAAAACAGGTCTACAGCACTCCTGACACACAGGCTTATAGGTCAGTCTACCCACTGTCAGAAATAGCAGAACAAAGTAACACTAGAGATAATCTGATGGCGAGAGGCAAGCGCAGGAACCCAAGCAACAGAAACCAAGACTGCATGCCATCATCGGAGCCCAATTCTCCCACCAAAACAAACATGGAATATCCAAACACACCAGAAAAGCGAGATCTAGTTTCAAAATCATATTTGATCATGATGCTGGAGGACTTCAAGAAAGACATGAACACACTTAGGGAAACACAGGAAATCATTAATAAACAAGTAGAAGCCTACAAAGAGGAATGGCAAAAATCCCTGAAAGAATTCCAGGAAAACACAATCAAACAGATGAAGGAATTAAAAATGGAAATAGAAGCAATCAAGAAAGAACACATGGAAACAACCCTGGATATAGAAAACCAAAAGAAGAGACAAGGAGCTGTAGATACAAGCTTCACCAACAGAATACAAGAGATGGAAGAGAGAATCTCAGGAGCAGAAGATTCCATAGAAATCATTGACTCAACTGTCAAAGATAATGTAAAGCGGAAAAAGCTACTGGTCCAAAACATACAGGAAATCCAGGACTCAATGAGAAGATCAAACCTAAGGATAATAGGTATAGAAGAGAGTGAAGACTCCCAGCTCAAAGGACCAGTAAATATCTTCAACAAAATCATAGAAGAAAACTTCCCTAACCTAAAAAAAGAGATACCCATAGGCATACAAGAAGCCTACAGAACTCCAAATAGATTGGACCAGAAAAGAAACACCTCCCGTCACATAATTGTCAAAACACCAAACGCACAAAATAAAGAAAGAATATTAAAAGCAGTAAGGGAAAAAGGTCAAGTAACATATAAAGGGAGACCTATCAGAATCACACCAGACTTCTCGCCAGAAACTATGAAGGCCAGAAGATCCTGGACTGATGTCATACAGACCCTAAGAGAACACAAATGCCATCCCAGGTTACTGTATCCAGCAAAACTCTCAATTAACATTGATGTAGAAACCAAGATATTCCATGACAAAACCAAATTTACACAATATCTTTCTACAAATCCAGCACTACAAAGGATAATAAATGGTAAAGCCCAACATAAGGAGGCAAGCTATACCCTAGAAGAAGCAAGAAACTAATCGTCTTGGCAACAAAACAAAGAGAATGAAAGCACACAAACATAACCTTACATCCAAATATGAATATAACGGGAAGCAATAATCACTATTCCTTAATATCTCTCAATATCAATGGCCTCAACTCCCCAATAAAAAGACATAGATTAACAAACTGGATACGCAACGAGGACCCTGCATTCTGCTGCCTACAGGAAACACACCTCAGAGACAAAGACAGACACTACCTCAGAGTGAAAGGCTGGAAAACAACTTTCCAAGCAAATGGTCAGAAGAAGCAAGCTGGAGTAGCCATTCTAATATCAAATAAAATCAATTTCCAACTAAAAGTCATCAAAAAAGATAAGGAAGGACACTTCATATTCATCAAAGGAAAGATCCACCAAGATGAACTCTCAATCCTAAATATCTATGCCCCAAATACAAGGGCACCTACATACATAAAAGAAACCTTACTAAAGCTCAAAACACACATTGCACCTCACACAATAATAGTGGGAGATTTTAACACCCCACTCTCATCAATGGACAGATCATGGAAACAGAAATTAAACAGTGATGTCGACAGACTAAGAGAAGTCATGAGCCAAATGGACTTAACGGATATTAATAGAACATTCTATCCTAAAGCAAAAGGATATACCTTCTTCTCAGCTCCTCATGGTACTTTCTCCAAAATTGACCATATAATTGGTCAAAAAACGGGCCTCAACAGGTACAAAAAGATAGAAATAATCCCTTGCGTGCTATCAGACCACCACGGCCTAAAACTGGTCTTCAATAACAATAAGGGAAGAATGCCCACATATACGTGGAAATTGAACAATGCTCTACTCAATGATAACCTGGTCAAGGAAGAAATAAAGAAAGAAATTAAAAACTTTTTAGAATTTAATGAAAATGAGGATACAACATACTCAAACTTATGGGACACAATGAAAGCTGTGCTAAGAGGAAAACTCATAGCGCTGAGTGCCTGCAGAAAGAAACAGGAAAGAGCATATGTCAGCAGCTTGACAGCACACCTAAAAGCTCTAGAACAAAAAGAAACAAATACACCCAGGAGGAGTAGAAGGCAGGAAATAATCAAACTCAGAGCTGAAATCAACCAAGTAGAAACAAAAAGGGCCATAGAAAGAATCAACAGGACCAAAAGTTGGTTCTTTGAGAAAATCAACAAGATAGATAAACCCTTAGCCAGACTAACGAGAGGACACAGAGAGTGCGTCCAAATTAACAAAATCAGAAATGAAAAGGGAGACATAACTACAGATTCAGAGGAAATTCAAAAAATCATCAGATCTTACTATAAAAACCTATATTCAACAAAATTTGAAAATCTTCAGGAAATGGACAATTTCCTAGACAGATACCAGGTATCAAAGTTAAATCAGGAACAGATAAACCAGTTAAACAACCCCATAACTCCTAAGGAAATAGAAGCAGTCATTAAAGGTCTCCCAACCAAAAAGAGCCCAGGTCCAGATGGGTTTAGTGCAGAATTCTATCAAACCTTCATAGAAGACCTCATACCAATATTATCCAAACTATTCCACAAAATTGAAACAGATGGAGCCCTACCAAATTCCTTCTACGAAGCTACAATTACTCTTATACCTAAACCACACAAAGACACAACAAAGAAAGAGAACTTCAGACCAATTTCCCTTATGAATATCGACGCAAAAATACTCAATAAAATTCTGGCAAACCGAATTCAAGAGCACATCAAAACAATCATCCACCATGATCAAGTAGGCTTCATCCCAGGCATGCAGGGATGGTTTAATATACGGAAAACCATCAACGTGATCCATTATATAAACAAACTGAAAGAACAGAACCACATGATCATTTCATTAGATGCTGAGAAAGCATTTGACAAAATTCAACACCCCTTCATGATAAAAGTCCTGGAAAGAATAGGAATTCAAGGCCTATACCTAAACATAGTAAAAGCCATATACAGCAAACCAGTTGCTAACATTAAACTAAATGGAGAGAAACTTGAAGCAATCCCACTAAAATCAGGGACTAGACAAGGCTGCCCACTCTCTCCCTACTTATTCAATATAGTTCTTGAAGTTCTAGCCAGAGCAATCAGACAACAAAAGGAGATCAAAGGGATACAGATCGGAAAAGAAGAGGTCAAAATATCACTATTTGCAGATGATATGATAGTATATTTAAGTGATCCGAAAAGTTCCACCAGAGAACTACTAAAGCTGATAAACAACTTCAGCAAAGTGGCTGGGTATAAAATTAACTCAAATAAATCAGTTGCCTTCCTCTATACAAAAGAGAAACAAGCCGAGAAAGAAATTAGGGAAACGACACCCTTCATAATAGACCCAAATAATATAAAGTACCTCGGTGTGACTTTAACCAAGCAAGTAAAAGATCTGTACAATAAGAACTTCAAGACACTGAAGAAAGAAATTGAAGAAGACCTCAGAAGATGGAAAGATCTCCCATGCTCATGGATTGGCAGGATTAATATAGTAAAAATGGCCATTTTACCAATAGCGATCTACAGATTCAATGCAATCCCCATCAAAATACCAATCCAATTCTTCAAAGAGTTAGACAGAACAATCTGCAAATTCATCTGGAATAACAAAAAACCCAGGATAGCTAAAACTATCCTCAACAATAAAAGGACTTCAGGGGGAATCACTATCCCTGAACTCAAGCAGTATTACAGAGCAATAGTGATAAAAACTGCATGGTATTGGTACAGAGACAGACAGATAGACCAATGGAATATAATTGAAGACCCAGAAATGAACCCACACACCTATGGTCACTTGATTTTTGACAAAGGAGCCAAAACCATCCATTGGAAAAAAGATAGCATTTTCAGCAAATGGTGCTGGTTCAACTGGAGGGCAACATGTAGAAGAATGCAGATCGATCCATGCTTATCACCCTGTACAAAGCTTAAGTCCAAGTGGATCAAGGACCTCCACATCAATCCAGACACACTCAAACTAATAGAAGAAAAACTAGGGAAGCATCTGGAACACATGGGCACTGGAAAAAATTTCCTGAACAAAACACCAATGGCTTATGCTCTAAGATCAAGAATCGACAAATGGGATCTCATAAAACTGCAAAGCTTCTGTAAGGCAAAGGACACTGTGGTTAGGACAAAACGGCAACCAACAGATTGGGAAAAGATCTTTACCAACCCTACAACAGACAGAGGCCTTATATCCAAAATATACAAAAAACTCAAGAAGTTAGACCGCAGGGAAACAAATAACCCTATTAAAAAATGGGGTTCAGAGCTAAACAAAGAATTCACAGCTGAGGAATGCCGAATGGCTGAGAAACACCTAAAGAAATGTTCAACATCTTTAGTCATAAGGGAAATGCAAATCAAAACAACCCTGAGATTTCACCTCACACCAGTGCGATTGGCTAAGATCAAAAACTCAGGTGACAGCAGATGCTGGCGAGGATGTGGAGAAAGAGGAACACTCCTCCATTGTTGGTGGGATTGCAGACTGGTAAAACCATTCTGGAAATCAGTCTGGAGGTTCCTCAGAAAATTGGACATTGAACTGCCTGAGGATCCAGCTATACCTCTCTTGGGCATATACCCAAAAGATGCCTCAACATATAAAAGAGACACGTGCTCCACTATGTTCATTGCAGCCTTATTTATAATAGCCAGAAGCTGGAAAGAACCCAGATGCCCTTCAACAGAGGAATGGATACAGAAAATGTGGTACATCTACACAATGGAATATTACTCAGCTATCAAAAACAACGAGTTTATGAAATTCGTAGGCAAATGGTTGGAACTGGAAAATATCATCCTGAGTGAACTTACCCAATCACAGAAAGACATACATTGTATGCACTCATTGATAAGTGGCTATTAGCCCAAATGCTTGAATTACCCTAGATCCCTAGAACAAACGAAACTCAAGACGGATGATCAAAATGTGAATGCTTCACTCCTTCTTTAAATGAGGAAAAAGAATACCCTTGGCAGGGAAGGGAGAGGCAAAGATTAAAACAGAGACTGAAGGAACACCCATTCAGAGCCTGTCCCACATTTGGCCCATACATATACAGCCACCCAATTGGACTAGATGGATGAAGCAAAGAAGTGCAGACCGACAGGAGCCGGATGTAGATCGCTCCTGAGAGACACAGCCAGAATACAGCAAATACAGAGGCGAATGCCAGCAGCAAACCACTGAACTGAGAATAGGTCCCCTATTGAAGGAATCAGAGAAAGAACTGGAAGAGCTTGAAGGGGCTCGAGACCCCAAAAGTACAACAATGCCAAGCAACCAGAGCCTCCAGGGACTAAGCCACTACCTAAAGACTATACATGGACTGACCCTGGACTCTGACCCCATAGGTAGCAATGAATATACTAGTAAGAGCACCAGTGGAAGGGGAAGCCCTGGGTCCTGCTAAGACTGAACCCCCAGTGAACTAGTCTATGGGGGGAGGGCGGCAATGGTGGGAGGGTTGGGAGGGGAACACCCATAAGGAAGGGGAGGGGGGAGGGGGATGTTTGCCCGGAAACCGGGAAAGGGAATAACACTCGAAATGTATATAAGAAATACTCAAGTTAATAAAAAAATAAATAAATAAAAAAAAAAAAAGAAATAAAAAATTTTACTCACACAGAGCTCTGGAGATCAAAACCACCATATATATTTTTTTAACATTTTCTATTTGTGAGGACAATGAATTACATTATCTTTGTTCATACAAAATGGCAATATATTTAAATTCAAACTATTTCAGAAAACTATTTCACTTTAGTTACCATACTCAAAGCTTTTTTTTACCTCATCGAATTTAACATAATGGGCTGAAATGCTTAGTGTAAGTGGGATGACAGGGTCTACTGCTTTTGTATGCCAGAGATGTGGCCTATATGTTTTGCAGGAAAAAAATGAATAAAATAAACCAAAGATATGTTCACACTGGACACATAAATATTCTGAATTATCTATGATAAAATTGCATGTCTACGTAATTATTAAAGTTTATAGCATGAAAAAAAAAAAAAGAATTCTTTGTTTAGCTTTTTACCCTATTTTTAATAGGACTATTTGGTTCTCTGGGATCTAACTTCTTGAGTTTTTTGTATAAATTGGATATTAGCCCTCTATCTGATGTAGGATTGGTAAAGTTTTTCACAATGTGTTGGTTGCCTTTTTCCCTATTGACATTGTCCTTTATCTTACAGAAGTGTTTCAATTTTATGAGATCACATTTGTCTATAGTTGATCTTAGAGCGTCGGCTGTTAGTGTTCTCGTCAGAAAATTTTGCCCTATACTTGTGTTCAAGACTCCCACTTTCTCTTCTATTAGATTCAGTGTGATTTAATGTGCAAATCTTTGATGCACTTGGACTTGATCTTTGTTCAGGGAAATAAGAATGGATCAAATTTGCATTCTTCTCTATGCTGACTGCAAGTTGAACCACCACCATTTGTTGAAAAATCTCTCCTTTTTTTCACTGTATGGTTTTATTTTCTTTGCCAGAGATCAAGTGACCACAGATGTGTGAATTTGTTTCTTATATCGGCTGTTTATTTATTTTACAAATACAACTATTTATTTATTTATTTATTTATTTTTATTTATTTGAAGTATTGGTGTTGGGTGCTATAGGATTGTGATTATATTATATGTTCACATATTTGACTAAGGAGTTCAAATAAAAATGCCAGGTGTCCTGCTTTACTGGTCCATTTTATTCCCTTGAGAAATGGTCTGGAACCAGGCTAGGAGACAACAAACCCAACGATCCTCCTGCCTTTTCCTCACAATTTGCAGCAGATAATGTAATTGCCTTATTTGGCATTTTATACAGATCTTACATATCTGAATTCAGATCCTCACAGTTGTTGGGAAGCACTCTTACACATTGCATCTCACCAGGTTTGATATTCTTTATGGAAAGCACAAAATCACAGAGTACACAAATGTGAATAAAATAAAATAACCCAACTAGTTACTGGTTCTAAAGTAATTTTCTCACAGTTAATGCACTTCATTGGAGTTATATATCTTTGGATAAAAAGATTATATTTTTAAATAAAAGTATTTCATAGTACTTTAAAGCTTTTTACACTTATTATTTATAATTTACCAATTTATAATTGTTTCTTGAGTTTAGTTATATTAAATTTAACAGTGTCACTTTGCACTTTATCATCATCTCAATTCTTAGTTCTCAGTTTTTCAAAATAAGCTCCCTCAATAGGAAGGATAATCACACATGTCATTTGTGACACTTCTGTCAGTGTCTTCTGAAGTCTCCCACAAAATCCAGTTTAGATTTTATTTTCCTGTTTGTTGTTTGATTGTATTTGTTGGTTTGTTTTTTTTTTCTTTTGCTTTTTGCTTTGTCTTCTCTCATGAACCTATTCATTATCTGATCTGCCAATAAAATACACAAACAGCTAAGTTTCAAATGTTATAATTTTTTGTAAATTTACTTGCAGTGTTGACTTGAAAACAGAGATTTACTCAGAATTTTTTCTTTCATGTATTTTATTTGCAAAGCATTTAAAGAAGCAACATAAAGATACATATGCTTCAAATTAGCATCTATGTATGAAAATGAGTACATTTATTTATTAATGTACTTATTATGGGGTCCCACAGAAACTTACAGATGCAGCCTCTCTTTCTACATCCCATATGTAATCCATAGGCCTCCAAATTTAATTCAATCAGTATTTTATTGGTAGGTCAGATGTGACCAATACTGTAGACAAAGCAAAGAGAACTTGTACCTTGATCTTCAGACTTGGTTTCAAGTATCACTACCTGCTAAACTAACTTGTTTGTCCCACAAGTTCATTTTATCTATTGTAGTGTTCCTACTACATAGCTGAAACCATTTAAAATTTGTGGTGTTGTACTTCTATACCAAGTAACTTTTAGTTCTGCTTTCTTCAAAAAGTATCTTTAGATTTCACTGACTTTCAAAAATGAAGAAATGAAACAATTCTTACGGACTGCTTTCCTCTCCTACAACTTCTACCCATTTGTCAAATGTACTTCTCTAACTCATATTGCCAAGACATTTACTAGTTGGATGGAAAGCTAAGCCAATCTTAACAACTGAAGAGACTTTGGAATTTGTAACGATACCTTTAGTTGTTCACTGCCTTGTCCTTGAAACTTCATCTTCCACAGTAAAATTTATAGATACTTTCGAAGGGAAGAAGGCCAGCATTATACAATTTCCCTGTTTACACTTAAATTGTAACAATTTTCTGACATTGTTTTTAGTGTGGTGTATAATGATAGGTCTTTGAATGATTAAAATGGGTTCATATGATGAAATACACCCTCAGTTTGGTATAGTAAGCTTCCATCTTGTGTTGATGAGATTGAGATTGCTGGTTTGGGGAGAAATAAGTCAGAAACCAGTCTTCTTTGTTGCTTTGATGGCTGCTGACTGTCATTGACTATAATCCCACTCATCTGAATTGTTGCTAATGTGGGGGAAAAATGCACTCTGTCATACTTCAGGGCATCTTGATTTCTCTTTTAAGAAAGATCTTCATAGCCTTTCTGTTGTGCCTTAAGCAACATTGTTTTATGGCTTTAATATAATTTCTCCAGTAAGTAGAACGTGAGAATGTTACTTGAAGAAGCTGTGTGTCATCTGTTCCTGGATGAGCTTCATTAGGAACATGGGTGACCCATCTCTCCCCTGTAATGTGTTGTGGTTGCACTGGATCCGTATGATATCTGACATATTGTAGATGCTCAGCATAGTGAGTGACTAGAAGCAGGAAATTTACAGAATGATGAATCCTTCTTGTTGGGCTACACAAAATTAACTACTACATAGAATATTCTCCTTTTCATTAATATATCAACATGTTGTCTAGTAACTTGTGTATACTCACTGTACATTGTGGTGGCTTTTATGAAAACATTGTCATTCAGGCATAAACATCGACTGTGTTCAACTCATACTACTTTTCCTTCACCATTTCTTCTGCTACCATTTATTGCAAAGTATTTTAACTTTAATACCCAGAGAAAGTAAATAAAAAGACCTGGGATATAATTTGAAACGTCAGTCTTGGCAGTAACTGCCTTAATACACTAAGCCACCTCATTTCCACTAAATTGTATATAATTTATTCTTATTTGTGTGTGTGTGTGTGTGTGTGTGTGTGTATTTATGTCTAAATATGAGGTGTCTTTTGTGGGAATCGTGAGTATGTATTAGTGTGTACGTGTGAACCAAGTACATTTATAGAGTGTGTGTAAATTTGATGTTTCTGTGTGTTTAATTTATGTGAATGCATGAGTGTGCATGTATGAGTAGTACGTATGTGGAGGGATGCATGGACATATTCTCATGCCTGCTACAATGTGCATGCAGAAGACAGTGGATACTTTTATGTAGTTCGTTCTCTCCTTCTCTATGGTCTTGAGAGTAGAACTCAGATCACAAGGCTAGAGTGGAAAGATCTTTCATATTCAGAAATTTCACATTAGCCCAGTTTTTTGTTTGTATTACTGCAAAATTTTTTAAATAGTATAACAATAAGAAGGTAATGCATGCCTCTATTTCAGCTGATCTAATTGAAAAAGTCAAACTAAAAATACATAATGGAACATGGAGTAAACCTTGCCTCACTGAAAGCCACTTCTTGAAATGTAATGTCATCATAATATGTAAATGGTTACTTTCCATAGATTACTATATTTTAGGACGAAATTCAACTTATATCAAGCTCATTCCCATCACATATATCCTAATAAAAGTAAAGGTAACATATTTTTACATTAAAGCTTTTGAAGAAGATTATATTTTTTCTGCTCATCAGTTGAACAGAGATTGAGAAAAAGATTAGTTTGCATACTATCTAGTTTTTACCCTAAGAATAGTCATCAAAATGTTTTAGTTTTATGCCAGATTTTCCATAATCGTTCTTGTAATTACAAAAGATGCCTAATGATATTGACTAAATCCATGTATTATATGTCTCTATTATATTTTTTCCTTTATTGGATATTTTCTTATTTATATTTCAAATGGTATTCCCTTTTCTGGTTCCCAGATATACACCCCCATCCCATCCCCCTCTTCTTCTTCTGTGAGGGTGTTCCCCTCCACATCGACCATCCTTCCCAACCCCCCAACATTCCCCTACACAGGTTGTCCAACCATGGCATGAACAAGGGCTTCTCCTCCCATTGGTGCCCAACAATGCCAACATCTCCTACATATGCAGCTGGAGTCATGGGTCAGTCCATGTATAATCTTTGTATAGTCGTTTAGTCCCTGGGATCTTCCGTTGGTTGGCATTGTTGTTCTTATGGCATTGCAAGCCCCTGCAGCTATTTCAGTACTTTCTCTAATTCCTCCAGTGGGGATTCCCATTCTCAGTTCAGTGGTTTGCTTCTAACATTTGCCTCTGTATTTAACATTCGCTGGCTATGTCTTTCAGGTGACATCTATATATGGTTCCTGTCAGCATGCACTTCTCAGCTTTACCAATCTTATCGAGCTAGTAGTTTGGGTGGCTGTATATATATGTATATATATATATATATACATATATATATATGTATATATATATATATATATACCGCATGTGGGACAGGCTTTGAATGACCATTCCTTCAGTCTTTGCTCCAATCTTTGTCTCCATATCCCCTCCTATGAATATATTTGTCCCCCCTTTTAAGAAGGAGTGAAGCATTCTCACTTTGGTCCTTCTTCTTGATCATCATGTGCTCTGTGGATTGTATCTTGGGTAATTTGAGTTTTGGGCTAATAGCAACTATCAGTAAATGTATACCATGTGTGTTTTTCTGTGATTGTGTTACCTCACTTAGGATGATACTAAATAGTATTAAAATAACCAATATGTTACATGTCTGTTAAGTGTTATAATTTAGAATTGAAGATTCATATTTTGTGTTTGAAGTTTCTGTTTTCAGGGTTATCGTTTTACTATTTAACTTATATGTCACCCAGGGACCCCACACATAATTTCTCAATCCTGTAGGCTATCTGTCCCTACATGTTTTCTGACCTACTTCTTTGTGATACATTGAATAATGGTGCTCTAAAACATTTTTAAATCCTAGTTCCTTAGTACATGGGGTTGCCATATGTTAAAGATGTTGTTCTAGAGAGGTTTTTAGGAATGATCTAATATTGTGAGGAATCTAGTAAAGAAAAGCCAGATGGCTCGAATTAGAACAAATAAATTGGGATTAAACTCAGGTTTGAGTGGCATATTGTGAAGATGAATGAGTCCTGAGAACATATACATTTTAAAACAGAAAACACCAAGGAATCAGGAAATCAATCTCTCTAAGAGTACACAGAAATGTAGAAAAACCCCATATGAAATTTTGTCATAAAAGACACACTTTGTATTTCTGACCTTCAATATATGCAGCAATCAGTTCACATTTTTTAAAAAGAAAGACATTTTAAAATTTACAATGTCATAAATTCACATTCCTGATTCCTCTACATTTTTCATTAATATGTTTTATTGCATTGGCAAATTATTAGTTCTTCATTCTTATGGCTTTATTAAGACCCTTTTCTTTAGTATTATCTGTATGAATTATGCATACTACAGTATACTTTTTTCTTACTACTCACTCTACATCAATAATTTATCCGTTTTAACTCTGAGGGTATATAACATAAAAATGTGTATTTGTATATCACAACCTTATTTATTTTCTGAACAGTATTCAAACAGATACAAGTAAAACTCTAAGATAAAGATGTAGGATCTTCAAATTAGGAAAAAAATATTATATTTTGCTTTTTGCATCTATGTTACATTGTGGAATCTGATGATTTTCAGTTTCCAATTTCCCAAATATGACATGATTTATTCTTTTGCATGGAGAACAAATCCCCAGTGTGTGTGTGTGTGTGTGTGTGTGTGTGTGTGTGTGTGTGTGTGTGTGTCTGTCTGTCAGTTTGTGTGTGAGTTATATTATCTTCATCCATTCCACTGTGAATAGACATGGAGGTCAATTTTGTTCCTCTCCTATGATAAATAATGCTACAATAAATAAGACATGCAATCAAGGTATGATGGCTTCATTGGCAGCTCCAAAATGATTTACAAATGAGTCTGATCAATTAATCCCTTTCCCAGCAGTTTAAAAACACCACCTTCCACTATCCTCAACAGCACTTGTTATTACCTTCTTCGTATATAAAGGGGAATGAGGGTCCTAAACATCAATCACAGTTTAATTGGTAACTTCCTTCATCTTTTAATGACTTTAGTGTTTATTTCATTACCCCATTAATTAGTTAGATGATTTTGTTTTTAATACTTTTTTTTCAGTTCTCTACATGTTTCAGGGATTATTTTGTCAGAACAATGGTAAGTAAAGTTTTTCTCCCATTCGACAAAACCATTTCAATTAATTAGTTCTTTCTTTGGCAATATGGAAGATTATGTATCTCATACAGTACCAATTGACAGTCTTTGTATTTTCTTTCCTGAGTTATCAGAGGACTTTGCAGAAAGACCTTTATATGTGTGTGTGTGTGTGTGTGTGTGTGTGTGTGTGTGTAGTGTGTGTGTGTGTGTGTGTGTGGTGTGTGTGTGTGTGTGTGGTGTGTGTGTGTGTATGTGTGTGTGTGTGTTTAATCTTGTTTGAAAAGCTTTGAGCTTAGAGGGGTTCATGAAAGTCTTTGATCTATTTTAAAATGATTTTGTATGTAGTGAAGAATGGGGTCTGAATTCATTTCTTACACACGGTAATTCTGTTTTCCTCTCAACACCAGTTGGATAGACTGTCTAAGTGTGCTTTTCCAGATTTTGTTGATGTTTTTTGTTTTTGTTTGGTTCTATTTCTGTGCTAATTTTCTATTACATGAATAGATGTGTTTGGTTTTGTATCTGAGCAATACTTTTATTACAGTGTTCCTGTAGCACAACTTAAAACTAGGTATGGTTGTACCTCTGGTAGTGTTCTCTTTATTTCTGCTGGATTGCACCATTTTGGAATTTGGAAATCTTTCCTATAAAATATTTTAATAGTTCTATTATGAATATCATTGAAAATTTTAAAACAATTTTAATTAATTTTGGATTACGTTTACTATTATTGATATTTTAAATACATTATTTCATTGTATCATAAGCATAGATATGTCTTTTGATCTTTTAATATTTTTTCAATCTTCTTACTCTTTTAAAATCCTGTTGTAGGAATCATTTTTCAGTAAGTACTCTTTCATGTGTGTAGGTGTATGTATGTTGTGTCTGTTGCTTAATTTTAAATGTTAACTTGCACAAGCTTGAATAAGATTATATATATATATATATATATATATATATATATATATATGGAATTTTATTTTGATTGTTAATTGGTTTAGAAAGATCCTTTATGCATTGTCCAGCAACATTCTTTAGGCTAGGAAACAAAGTAGCCAACATGGATATATTTGTTTCTATTTATTCTTGATATAGACTCATTAAGATACATAGGTATAATTCTTGCCTTGTGGTATGCAAAATGATGAACTAGAATTTGAAAGTATATATTGAATAACTCCTTTACTCTCTTCTATTACTTTTATTTAGAGTACTTAATTACAACTAAAAGGAAAATAGAATTCTATAGGGAATGAAATCATTTTATCATTTTTTATTTATTGTTGATTTCTCATAATATATACTGTTACATTAAAAAAATTGTCATAATTTTATCCTGCGTTTTTCCTCACACAAGGGAGTCTTAAGAGGCTTTTCTGAAAAGTGCTATGCTACCAAATTACAAGGTGAACATTAAATGTTATTTTCTTTCAAGACTCAAAATAACTATGTTGCTTTAAAAATATTACAATATAATACAATGATCTATATATACATACACACATAAAACACACAAATACCGCACATATTTACTTCGTGTCCTAAATGTGTGTTGGGTAGACACTGTTTTAAATTTTCTTCAGTTGGATATATTTTAAATCACATATTTGGGAATGCCATCTGTTGATTCACTTTTCATCCATACCATGATTAAGTATCTCATAGAAATTACCCCTCAAAGAGATGTTACTTTTTTGTGGTGTTTAAAAAAATTAAAGCTATTCTTATTGTCTATGGTAGCTGTATCAATCAGAACTCCAGAATTGGTTCTTCATGAATTTTTCTTCTATTGTATTTCTAATGATTGAAAATAATATACCTGTAAACAAGATATGTTGATTACCTCCATTCCAAGCTCTTTTCTCCTACTACCCAAAAAAAACATCTCTCATCTGCATGTTCTCCATTTTTAGGTGAAGATTTTTCCAAACACATAAAAAATATGTGACTATGCCCTTAGATTGTTTTGTTTTAAATATAGGCATTCCAGATTCCTGGAGATCCAGAAAATAACTCTTAGCCCACATCTTTGCAATTCATTCAGGAAAATAAGTAAAGAAAATTGAAGCATGAACAGTTTCACAAAGGTTATTGTTCTGAAATAAAAAAAAAAAACTCAAATCCTCCCAAAGAAAGTGAATATTAAGAGTGGGTCAAGTCAGCCTTGCTACTTTTCGATTAGTTGTATTTTAAAAGAAATGTAAGATATAATGGAAACCAATAGACAGTACTGAATGTTTCTAAATATTTTCATTAATTCCATGTCTTTCTCAGGGCTTTCATTTAACCAAAGGTCTTGACATATGACATCTCCATCAAAAGGCCGATAGAGAGATGCTGTTACTAAATTTCCTATTATAAATTAGATTTATTCTTTTCTGACAGGTGAGATCAAATTGGTATATTGAGTATACTAAGAGTGTAATATCTTGGTGTTGGGGATTTGGTTCAGTGGTAGAGCGCTTGCCTAGCAAGGGCAAGGCCCTGGGTTCGGTCTCCAGCTCCAAAATAAAAAAAGAATAGAAAAAAAAGGTGTAATATCTTGTTGATTTTCTCAAAGAACCAGCTCCTGGTTTTGCTAATTCACTGTATGTATGTTCACACATATCTCTTTCTTTAGGTTATTGAACTTTTGTTTCATAATTTTGTTGAAAATATTTACTGGCCCTTTAATTTGTTAATCCTCACTCTCTTCTATACATATTATCCTTATGTTTGGTCTTCTCATTGTGTCCTGGAATTTCTGGATGGTTTGAATTAGAATTTTTTTTCATTTTGCTTTTTTTGTCACTGTTGTGTCAATGTTTTCTATGGTAGTTTCTCCACCTGAGATTCTCTCTTCCATCTCTTTTATTCTTTTGGTGATGTTTCCATATATGTCTCCTGATCTCTTTCATAGGTTTACTCTAAGGTTGTCTCCTTTCACAATTTATTTTTTGTTTTTCGTTTTACTATTAAATCCAGGAACTTTTTGTTTAATTCCTTTACCTGTTTGGTTGTGTTTTCCTGTAATTCCGTAACTGATTTTGTGTTCCCTCTTTAAGGACATATATCTGTTTACCCGTGACTTCTGTATTTCATTAAGGGAGTTGTTTATGTCCTTACTAAAGTCCTCTCTTCTCATCATTGGAAGTGATTTAAAGCCTAATCTTGCTCTTCCAGTGTGATGGAATATCCAGTGCTTGGTATAGTGGGAGAACTGGGTTCTGTTGATGCCAAGTAGCCTTGGATTTTGTTGCCTATGTTCTTGTGCTTGATTCACACCATCTGGTTTTCTCTAGTGTTAGCTGCCCTTGCTGACTCTGACTGCAGCTTGTCTTTCCTGTGATTCTAGTATGTCAGAAGTCTTCTGACTATATCTGTCTTTGTCATCCTATATTTCTGGGATTCTGGGATTTTGAGATTGTGGTTCCTAATTATTTCCAAGGAGTTGAGCTTCCTCTTTGATCCTGTGAAACTATGATCCTGTGTCTTTAAAAGCATCTCTGATCCTGGGTATGCCATAGCACTTAGGACTCTAGTTAACTCTTGGTGTTGTAGTACCTGGTAAGGAGCCAGCCAACAAGATCTACTCAGGACAGTGGTTCAGACAAGAAGAACCCCATGACTTGGCTGGGCGGGTGGTCCTGCATACCTGGATCCTTATGGAGGCAGATGATTCAGGTGTTGGGGTGAGTTTGGGGAAAGATATTGTGGCCAATAATGTGATGCTGGGTGTTGCAGAGCACCTAGGACTGGGTTCCCTCTCAGTGTTGTAGGAGTTGGTGCTAAGCCAGCCCCCAAAATCTGGTAAGGAACTGGTACAGGCTGGAAGGAACCTATTACACTGGCTGGCTGTGGTTTTTCTGCCCATTGATGCCGGGGGTCCCAGTCATTCCCAGTGTTAGGGCAGATATTGTGGCTTCTCCTATCTGATCCGGAGAGTGGTAGAGTAGCTAGAAGTCGGGCTTTCTCTGGCTGTTTTCGGACTGGGTGGGGAGCCAATGGTCAATGTCTGTTCCTCTAGTGTCATATAAAATAGACTTTCAACCAAAATTTTAAAAATAATTAAATAAATAAATAAATAAATAAATAATAAGTAAATAGGTGGGTAAGAATACTACATACTCACCAGAGGAAAAAAATCAACCAAGATGAACTCTCAATTCTGAAAATCTATGCCAGAATTACAAGGGAACACAAATTTGCAAAAGAAACACTCCTAAATATCAAAGAACATATTGAAACTCAAACAATAATAGTGGGAGCCTTCATCACCCCGCTCTCACCAATGGACAGATCATGAAAACAGAAACTAAACAGAGACACAAATAATATCCTGAACTCATGAACCAAATGGGTTTAACAGATATATATATACATATATATATATATATATATATATATATATATATATATATATATAAAACATTTCACCCAAATCAAAGGAAAATAGTGTGTTCTCATCACCTCATGTGTCCTTCCCCAAAATTGACCATATAATCAGACACATAACAAAGCTCATCCAATTCGCAAAGATTGCAATAATCCCATGCATGCTATCAAATCATCATGGAATGAGACTGGTCATCAACAAGAGCAAAGCAAAACAAAACAAAAATACAACAGCATCAGCAAAAATAAAAACAGTGACCCCCACATGCACAGGGAAGATGAACAATTATCTATACAATGATAATGTGGTCAAGCAAGAAACAAAGAAAATAAAGACTTTTTCGAATTTAATGGAAAAGAAATCTTAACATCCCAAATTTATGGATACAATGAAAACACTGCTAAAAGCAGTGCTCATAGCACTCGTAGATTTGAGTGCTTCCTTAAATTAATTGCTGAGAGCATACTCTAGCAGATTAACAGCATATCCGAATGCTCTAAACAAAAAGAAATAAATATACCCAGGAGGAGTAGAAAACGGAAAATAATCGAACTCAGGGCTAGAATCAACCAAGTAGGGGAAAAAGAAGGACTACCACGAATCAACAAATCAATGATGTTTGATAAATCCTTAGCCTGACTTAACAGAGGGCAAAGGACAGCATTAAAATTAACAAAATCGGAAATGAAAGTGGAGACATAGCAGCAGAAATTCAAAAGAATTCTCAGATCGTACTACAAAAGCCTATATTTGTCAGAAATGGAAAATCTAGATGAAAAGGATGATTTTCTAGACAGACACCAGGTTCTGAAGTTAAATCAGGATCAGATAAACCATGTAAATTGTCACATAAATCCCAAAGTAATAGAAAAAGTCATTAAAAGTCTTCCAACCAACAAAAGCTCATATCAGATGCTTTTATTGTAGAATTTTATCAGACCTTCAAAGACCTCATATAAATACTTCTTAAACCATTTCATAAATAAGAAATAGAAAAAACACACCCAATTCATAAAGCATATTCACAAAAATTATTTTGAAAATACTTAATTGGAAAGAAATGTTAAATCTTTTGATGGATTTAATTGGGTAAAATGAAAATTCAAAGCAAATGAGAAAACACATATTTGAAATGACCCTTTAGCATAAACACATATTTCAAGAAAGCAATAGGTATTTTCTAAGCAGAGAAACATGCTTACTTTCTAGAAATGAGTTCTTAAGATAGGATTGCCTCCTGAATGCTGGAATCACGACAAGTGCCAGTAAATAGGTCTTTTGAAAAACACCATAATAATGAACTCTCTACATGAGGTTGACCTGTGGATATGTCTGCCTAGAATTTTCATCAATATCATTTAATACTGGAAGACCTAGCAAGCACATACAAATTTCTAGCTCTGTTCTATTTTTGTTTTTTCCTTTTCTTATTTTATTGGTCATTATATTCATTTACAAATGATCCCCTCCTTTCTCTGCAGCCTCCCGATCCCAATCCAACTATGCCCCCTCTCATCTACCTCTACAAGGGCACTCCTTTACCCATTCATCCACTACTGTCTCATGATTCTAGCATTCACATATACTGTGACATCAAACCTCCCTCCCCTCCCATTGATGTCAGATAACTTTGTCATCTGCTACATAGTATTAGCAGTCCTTGCTACCTCCATGTATACTCTTTGGTTGGTATTTTATTATCTTGGAGATGTGGGTGGTCCAGTTCATTGATATTGTCCTTCATATGGGGATTCAAGTCCTTTCAGCTTGTTTAGTCCTTCCCTAGCTCTTCTATTAGAATTACTAGACTCAGTCTGATTGTAGGATGTGAGTATCTGAAACTGTATTGGTTAGACACTGGTAGAGCTCTTAGGAAATAGCCCTATCAGGCTCCCGTCAACAAGTGTTCCTTGTCATCAGCAATAGTGTGGGGGTTTGTTGTCTGCTGAGGGGATGGTTCCCTAGGCTGTGTGTTGTCTCGATGGCCTTTGTTTCAGTTCCATATTTTTGTCCCTATATTTCCTTTGTACAGACAAATTCTGTGTTAAAATTTTTGAGATGCATGGGAGGAACAATCCATCAATTGTGAGTCATGCCTATCTACAGGAGGTCATCTCTACAGGTTATATCTTCCCTTTCTTGAGTATTTCTGCAAAGCCATCGACATGGTCCCCTGGGAGCTTCTCCCCTACTTAGGGTCCTGAATTTTCTAGTGGTCACCCCAGTTCCCTATCCCCCACTACTACATGTTTCCATTCAATTACTGGATCCTCTGTATTTCTTGTCTCCCTTGACTCACTTGTTTCAGTGTCTGAAAGCTTATATCAGAATGCAAAGTTACAGTCAAACTCACAGGCAATAAAACAAAAGCTGGGTGGTAGACCATCATAACTGATATGCCAGATAGCAATACACAAATGCAATTAGAAAGTGTACAATCAGTGCCGCTTTCATTAAATACAGAAGAAAGAAGAAAAATAATTTTAACATGGTCAATGGGAATAGGTTTCTCATATGCACTAACATTGGTTTGAAGTCCAGATACTGTCCAAATTTTTCTGCTGCCAATGTAACTTCAAAGAGAGCTGCAGCTAATGTCTAGATATGCCATTTTAAATTGCCTGCTTCTGATTGTCAAAGCCCTATGGACATCTTCTTTTGCTCAGTTTTTGATTGATTCCCATACCAGCCCATGATCGAGTCAGAAGAGCTGGTCCTATTAAAGGAAAGAGAAGGGTCTTTTCTACTTAAATAATATTTTGAAAGAAATTTTCATAGACTACATGTTCTTTGCTCTCCAAGTGCTAAAACCTGGAGACACAGCAGCTTGTACAATCTTGGAATGGGAAAGCTAATCTGGGTCAGGAACAGCTATGTCTAATACACCTTCCCTGGCATCATTTTCAGGGTGCTCATTAAGTTCACAGTCAGCATGATTCTTTGTCCCAGCATAAGTATGTCTTGCCATTCACTTATAAATTCACCACACTCCTTCACAATCTGGAAAAAAATATGAATATGCTTTCTTCCCCATATTAATACCTCATCAGTAGTATGACATATGCCATAAAACAGATTTCCCCTTTTCACCTAGGTATAAGTATGCTGATGTGTAGGGTGCTAGAGAAACTTAGAAGACACTGCTCCCAGACCCCATGGGAGAGAGACCTCACTGCGTAGTCAGGTGGGCACTCCTGAGGCTGAAGAGTGGAAGAGACCACAAACACTGCCCACCACTGCCCACATCCTTGGCCCAAGAGGAAACTGTATACGGCCTCTGGGTTCCCATGGGGGAGGGACCAGGAGCAGCAGGACCCCTACACATGAAACACCACCAAAACCTGAAGGGACAGACCGGATAAACAGTTCTCTGCACCGAAATCCCATGGGAGGGACAGCTAAACCTACAGAGAGGCAGACACGCCTGGGAAACCAGAAGAGACTGAACTCTGCACACATCTCTGACGCCAGAGGAAAACACCAAATGCCATCTGGAACCCTGGTGCACGGAGGCTCCCAGAAGGGGCTGCACAGATCTTCCTGGATGCTGCCGCCACAGAGAGCATGTAGGCAGCACCCCACGAGCAAACTTGAGCTTCGGGACCACAGGTAAGACCAACTTTTCTGCTGCAAGTGACCTGCCTGGTGAACACCAGACACAGGCCCACAGGAACAGCTGAAGACCTGTTGATAGGAAAAACTACACGCCCGAAAGCAGAACACTCTGTCCCCATAACAGGCTGAAAGGAAACAGGAAAACAGGTCTACAGCACTCCTGACACACAGGCTTATAGGACAGTCTAGCCACTGTCAGAAATAGCAGAACAAAGTAACACTAGACATAATCCAATGGCGAGAGGCAAGCACAGGAACCCAAGCAACAGAAACCAAAAATGCATGGCATCATGGAGCCCAATTCTCCCACCAAAGCAAACACGGAATATCCAAATATACCAGAAAAGCAAGATCTAGTTTCAAAATCATATTTGATCATGATGCTGGAGGAATTCAAGAAAGAAGTGAAGAACTCCCTTAGAGAACAAGTAGAAGCCTACAGAGAGGAATCACAAAAATCCCTGAAAGAATTCCAGGAGTAGAAGCCCATAGAGAGGAGTCACAAAAATCCATGAAAGAATTCCAGGAAATCATAGATAAACAAGTAGAAGCCAATAGAGAGGAGTCACAAAAATCCATGAAAGAATTCCGGGAAAAAACAATCAAACAGTTGAAGGAATTAAAAATGGAAATAGTAGCAATCAAGAAAGAACACATGGAAACAACCCTGGATATAGAAAACCAAAAGAAGAGACAAGGAGCTGTAGATACGAGCTGTACCAACAGAATACAAGAGATGGAAGAGAGAATCTCAGGAGCAGAAGATTCCATAGAAATCATTGACTCAACTGTCAAATATAATGTAAAGTGGAAAAAGCTACTGGTCCAAAACATACAGGAAATCCAGGACTTAATGAGAAGATCAAACCTAAGGATAATAGGTATAAAAGAGATTGAAGACTAACAGCTCAAAGGACCAGTAAATATCTTCAACAAAATCATAGAAGAAAACTTCCCTAACCTAAAAAAAGAGATACCCATAGGCATACATGCAGCCTACAGAACTCCAAATAGATTGGACCAGAAAAGAAACACCTCCCGTGACATAATACTCAAAACACCAAACGCACAAAATAAAGAAAGAATATTAAAAGCAGTAAGGGAAAAAGGTCAAGTAACATATAAAGGCAGACCTATCAGAATTACACCAGACTCTTCTCCAGAAACTGTGAAAGCCAGAAGATCCTGGACAGATGTCATACAGACCCTGAGAGAACACAAATGCCAGCACAGGTTACTGTATCCTGCAAAACTCTCAATTAACATAGATGGAGACACCAAGAATTCAATGACAAAACCAAATTTACATAATATTTTTCTACAAATCCAGCCCTACAAAGGATAATAAATGGTAAAGCCCAACATAAGGAGGCAAGCTATACCCTAGAAGAAGCAAGAAACTAATCGTCTTGGCCACAAAACAAAGAGAAGAAAAGCACACAAACATAACCTCACATCCAAATATGAATATAAAGGGAAGCAATAATCACTATTCCTTAATATCTCTCAACATCAATGGCCTCAACTCCCCAATAAAATGACATAGATTAACAAACTGGATACGCAACGAGGACCCTGCATTCTGCTGCCTACAGGAAACACACCTCAGAGACGAAGACAGACACTACCTCAGAGTGAAAGGCAGGAAAACAACTTTCCAAGCAAATAGTCAGAAGAAGCAAGCTGGAGTAGACATTCTAATATCAAATAAAATCAATTTTCAACTAAAATTCATCAAAAAAGTTAAGGAAGGACACTTCATATTCATCAAAGGAAAAATCCACCAAGGTGAACTCTCAATCCTAAATATCTATGCCCCAAATGCAAGCGCACCTACATACGTAAACAAAACCTTACTAAAGCTCAAAACACACATTGCACCTCACACAATAATAGTAGGAGACTTAATCACCCCACTCTCATCAATGGACAGATCATGGAAGCAGAAATTAAACAGAGACATAGACAGACTAAGAGAAGTCATGAGCCAAATGGAGTTAACAGATATTTATAAAACATTCTATCCTAAAGCAAAAGGTTATACCTTCTTCTTAGCTCCTCATGGTACTTTCTCCAAAATTGACCATATAATTGGTCAAAAAACCGGCCTCAACAGGTACAGAAAGATAGAAATAATCCCATGCGTGCTATCGGACCACCACGGCCTAAAACTGGTCTTCAATAACAATAAGGGTGAATGCCTACATATATGTGGAAATTGAACAATGCTCTACTCAGTGATAACCTGGTCAAGAAGAAATAAAGAAAGAAATTAAAGACTTTTTAGAATTTAATGAAAATTAAGGTACAACATACCCAAACTTATGTGACACAATGAAAGCTTTGCTGAGAGGAAAACTCATAGCGCTGAGTGCCTGCAGAAAGAAACAGGAAAGAGCACATGTCAGCAGCTGGACAGCACACCTATCATCTCTAGAACAAAAAGAAGCAAATACAACCAGAAGGAGTAGAAGGCAGGAAATAATCAAACTCAGAGCTGAAATCAACCAAGTAGAAACAAAAAGGACCATAGAAAGAATCAACAAAAACAAAAGTTTGTTCTTTGAGAAAATCAACAAGATAGATAAACCCTTAGCCAGACTAATGAAAGGACACAGAGAGTGTGTACAAATTACCAATATCAGAAATGAAAAGGGAGACATAACTACAGATTCAGAGGAAATTCAAAAAATCATCAGATCTTACTATAAAAGCCAATATTCAACAAAACTTGAAAATCTGCAGGAAATGGACAATTTCCTAGACAGATACCAGGTACCGAAGTTAAATCAGTAACAGATAAACCAGTTAAACAACCCCATAAATCCTAAGGAAATAGAAGCAGTCATTAAAGGTCTCCCAACCAAAAAGAACCCAGGTCCAGACGGGTTTAGTGGAGAATTCTATCAGACCTTCATAGAAGACCTCATACCAATATTATCCAAACTATTCCACAAAATTGAAACAGATGGAGCCCTGCCGAATTCCTTCTACGAAGCCACAATTACTCTTATACCTAAACCACATGAAGACCCAACAAAGAAAGAGAACTTCAGACCAATTTCCCTTATGAATATTGAAGCAAAAATATTCAATAAAATTCTGGCAAACCGAATTCAAGAGCACATCAAAACAATCATCCACCATGATCAAGTAGGCTTCATCCCAGGCATGCAGGAATGGTTTAATGTACAGAAAACCATCAACGTGATCCATTATATAAACAAACTGAAAGAACAAAACCACATGATCATTTCATTAGATGCTGAGAAAGCATTTGACAAAATTCAACACCGCTCCATGATAAAAGTCCTGGAAAGAATAGTAATTCAAGGCCCATACCTAAACATAGTAAAAGTCATATACAGCAAAGCAGTTGCTAACATTAAACTAAATGGAGAGAAACTTGAAGCAATCCCACTAAATTCAGGGACTAGACAGGAGCCAGATGTAGATCTCTCCCGAGAGACACAGCCAAAATACAGCAAACACAGAGGTATATGCCAGCAGCAAACCACTGAATTGAGAATAGGACCCCCGTTGAAGTAATCAGAGAAAGAACTGAAAGAGCTTGAAGGGGCTCGAGACCCCATATGTACAACAATGCCAACCAACCAGAGCTTCCAGGGACTAAGCCACTACGTAAAGACTATACGTGGACTGACCCTGGACTCTGACCTCATAGGTAGCAATGAATATCCTAGTAAGAGCACCAGTGGAAGGGAAAGCCCTGGGTCCTGCTAACACTGAACCCCCAGTGAACTAGATTGTTGGGCGGAGGGCAGCAATGGGGGGAGGGTTGGGGAGGGAACACTTATAAATAAGTGGAGGGGGGGATGTTTGCCCGGAAACCGGGAAAGGGAATAACACTCGAAATGTATATAACAAATACTCAAGTTAATAAAAAAAAAAAAAAAAAAAAAAAGAAACTTAGCAGAGAGTTCCTTGGAATATAAAGTTTAATTGTTTAACATAAAATAAAAAGAGCATGATTTAATTAAATTTGTGGTACATGGAGATATAATTTCCCACTTTTTATTTTATGCAGATATTGTTTTAAAGTTTCATGGGCACAGTCCACATTACCCTGTCCTTAAAAGTTAGAAGGAATCTCAATAATATGGGTAATATTAAATTGTCTACAAAATGTCTCAAATGCTTGACCGCAATAGTAATTCCATTATATGCTTTAATCTGATTTGGAACACAGAGCAGAGAAAACAAGTAAAGGCCATGAGTAATTTAATTTTTAGTTTCCTCTCCTCTTAAAGCAGTTGTAACTAGAATTCCTGAGAATATATAGATTATCATAGGTACATATTTTAATTTTCCAGTATCAGAAATATGAGGACATTCATTTGCTATAAATTATTTGGTACAATACCTTGAGGATTACCATTATGTGGTACAGGAAGAAATTGAGGACTTTGAAGATAGTGCTTTACAATTTGATGTGTACATTCAATAGAAATACCAAATTGTCTCAATCTCTCACTATTTTCATAATGTAAACAATGAGATTGTTTGGCTAACTGTTCCTGTATAATCTTCCTGGTATGCAAAATTGCTGTGTAGTTGCCCTCAATAACATATCTGGGCAATCACAATGAGATCCTAAATGTCCTATTAAGTATGGAACAGCACATTCTCTTAAATTGAGATGTAATTGCATAAGTAATTGCAGAATTTGAGAATTAGTCTCTAAAAAAATAGAGTTTCTAGCAATTGTAAACCGTGGGGTGTATATTGGCTCTCATATATATTTAAAGCTTGATGTTTCCACATTTCAAAAACAGCACCCATAGCACCTTACTCAATTATTTGTACTGAAGTAGAGGAAACTCAAGAGAATGAATATGTGATCAAATTACATATACTACCTTCACGTTAGATGAGCCATCTGTAAATACAGCAATCACATTCTATATGGACTGCATGCTTAATTTTACAGGAAATACAAAAGCATACTTTTGGATAATAATTATAAATTTTGCTTTAAAAGATAGCATTTGCAACAGATCAAGGATCATTATTCTACAATGACCTGTTTAATTGCTGTATGTGTATGTGTAAATACTTTGTCAGGTTGTTTCTGAAAATGCTTTCCTGATTCTATCCTACAATTTTGTCTTGACACAGAAACAGTCTCATAATAGGGTATTAAAAGTTTACTTGGAGACTAACAAAGATGAATCTACATTAAAAATTCTTCAATCAAAGAACTTCTGTGGGTACTCAAGAATTAGAGAATTAGAATGCAAACAGCCAACAATTTATAACAGTCCATATAATGTATCTGTTGTTCGATAATAACTTCTATTCTTTTTGAAAAATTATTCTTCCCTTATCAATTAATTTTCCAGGGTAATTAGGATTTATTTCCCCCACAAAAACATCAAACAGAAATTTATATTCTCCCTTGGTAAGCTTAAAATGAACCCTTAGTAAATTGACCTCTTTTAACTGCTTTTAAAATCATTTAAACTATGTAAATTATCTTCACTTAATTGAATTTTCTGTGCCACAAGTTGTTTAGGATTTAACTGATACCCTACATATTGAAAATCATACTGATTTTTGAATCTTTTTTGGAGCAACATCAGATCCCCAATTTTAAAGCTTGTAGTATAAGAGCAAAAGCTTGTAGGTAATGCTCCTTCAGAGGGATCAAATAGTAACATTTCATCTATATAATATACACTGAATTATACAAAGTCCTAATTTCTTGCATTGAAGCAGCAACATATTTTTGACATATGTAGAGGTATTAAAAATTTCCTGAGTCCAAACATTCGAATGATATTGCTTCACTGGTTATTTAAAATTACAAGCAAGCACAGTAAATGCAAACCTTTTATAATCATGAGGATGCCAAGGAATACTATGAAAACAATCTTTTAAATCTATAATTATTTTATACATGTTTTTTTGGAATGGCAGCTGGAATTGGTAAGTTTGCAATTTTCCCATAAGTCCCATAATTTTATTAACCATTCAAGAATCTTTCCATATTCTCCACTTGCTTCATTTTTTTAGTTACAAGTATAGGTTAGTTCCAAAGGGAATTAAATTTTTGAGTTTGTTATTGAATTACAAACTACAGCTACTGGATATTCAACATTTAACTATAATTTTAAAGTTTCTTTTTCAATAACAGAACATAACCATAATTTTAGAAAGCAAAACCATTTTTTAATACTGCAAACAATCCATTCTCTCTAAAATCAGTACCAAGTATATTACTTTCATGTTACAAAGTATGACTGACAGTTCTTGTATATGAATTAATGATGGTGCAACTTTTATAACCTCATTAAAGAAATGCTGTTTTAAAACCCATATTTTACAAATCTAGCTACTAGGACAAGAATTAAAAATAATATTATCCAAATTCAAAAATACCTTTAGAAACCTGTTTCTCTGTCTTGGCTCATGCCATTTGTTGTTCAGAACTACTTAAACACTGAGTTACCAGTTTTAAGCCAACTTTTTGTTACTGATATTTTGTTACTGATAAATTTTTAATTATGACCAATAACTTATAAGCCAATAACTTATAACAAAGACATGTAGCACATATGCATATATTTAGAAGAAATCAGAAGCAAAAATAAAAGATCTACACACATTTAATTTTTAAGCCCAACATATTTTTACTTACTTTTTCTAGCTATAAGTTTAAGGGAGGTGAAACTTGTTACCTGATGAACCAACTAGTTACAGACACAGAGATTTGTTGTAGGAAAAAAAAAAAAAACAGTCATCAGCTGTCTTTTCATAAGTGCTGAGAAGCTCCTGACCCTTTAAGAGAAGTGTGTACAGACAATCAGTCCATGGCAGGGCTTTTCCAGTTGTGCTAAACTTCTAGCTACAGGTGCATGACAATTTAACAATTTTAGTTTTAACAAATAACACTTTTTGAAATGAGTTAAAGCTATATCAAGGGGTAAATGATCAGCAGATTAAAATTTTAAATATTTTTCTTTTGAATATGAAACACAGCAACAATCAAACAAAGAAATGAAACCTCAGACATAAACTGGCAGACCTCAACAGATTGGCATACCAAGGACAAAGACAGAGAGGGAAGAGAAGTAGCTATGCCAAGAGTACACAGATATTATTTTTTCTCCATCTTTATTAAATTGGGTATTTCTTATTTACATTACGATTGTTATTCCCTTTCCCTGTTTCCAGACCAAGATCACTCAAGTCCTGCACCTCCCCTTTTATATGGGTGTTCCCATTCCCATCCTCCCCCTATTACCACCCTCCACTCAAGAGTCCTGTTCACTGGGGGTTCAGTCTTGGCAGGACCAAGGCTTCTCCTTCCACTGGTGTCCTTACTAGGCTATTCATTGCTAACTATGCAGTTGGAGTCCAGAGTCAGTCTATGTATATTCTTTGGGTAGCTGCTTAGTTTCTGGAAGCTCTGGTTGGTTGGCACTGTTGTTCATATGGGGTCTCAATCTCCTTCAGCTCTTTCAGTCCTTTCTCTTATTCTTTCAATGGGGAGTCCTGTTCTCAGGTCACTGGTTTGCTACTGACATGTGCCTATATATTTGCCATAGTTTGTCTGTGTCTCTCAAGGGAGATCTACATCTGGTTTCTGTCAACCTGAACTTCTTTGTTTCATCTATCTTATTTAGTTTGGTGGCTGTATATGTATGGGCCACATGGGTGACAGGTTCTGAATGGGCATTCCTTCAGCCTCTATTCTATGCTTTGCCTCCCTATTCCCTCCCAAGGGTATTCTTGTTCGCCTTTTAAAGAAGGGGTGAAGCATCCACATTTTGGTCATCCTTCTTCAGTTTCATGTGTTCTGTTCATTTAGGGTAATTTGAGCATTTGGGCTAATATCCACTTATCAATGAGTGCACCATGTGTGTTTTTCTGTGATTGGGTTACCTCACTCAGGATGATATTTTCCAGTTCCAATCATTTGCCTACGAATTTCATAAAGTCATTGTTTTTGATAGCTGAGTAGTATTCCGTTGTGTAGATGTATAATATTTTCTGTATCCATTCCTCTGTTGAAGGGTATCTGGGTTCTTTCCAGCTTCTGGATAAAATAAACAGATATTACACCTAAGGGTAAAAGAGCCAGAACTAAGTATTCCTCCAGTAGTAGCCAGAGAACGAGCAGTGTGACTCCCAACTTCTTGTCAATAGGAAAGCTGTGGAACAGCTTAGGTTGTTGATTTTCCTCTTCATTCACCAAAGCATTCCCAGCAGTGATGGGAAGGACTGCTTTTAAATTCATTCTCTCTCTCTCTCTCTCTCTCTCTCTCTCTCTCTCTCTCTCTCTCTCTCTCTCTCTCATATCCTGGGTCTAAACAATCAGGCTACAAAGACTAAAAGCATCTATTGGAATTATCTTTGCTCCTCTAGATTTTAGCATAACTCTGAACACATACACACACACAAAATATTCTGCCAATAATCTGACACTTTTTACAGGGTTTATTCACGACTGGGCCACATTTTCTTTTGTGGGAACATTATTTCCCAGGGTCTCCATCACTGTAATTCTTGTACTTGAGTTTCATCTTTGAGGCATGATTAGACAAAGCCAGGTCAATCAGTGATCAGGTCTCAAAGGAAGGAGCAAGAATTGAAAAAAATAAACAAAACAAAAAATAAAAAGCAAAAAAAAAAATTAGGGATTTCCTTCACTCCCATTTTGGGGGGAAGAATATGAAGTCAGAGCTGCAAATCTGCTAAATGTATGCAAAGGCAGAGGGGACAGTCCAGCCTGTGTATGTTTTTCTGTTTGTGGTTCAGTTTCTGAGAGTTTCCAAGGGTCCAGGATACCTCGGTTGGTTGGCCTTCTTGTAGAGTTCCAATTCAATTCCTGGCCCTCAATCATTCACCAAACTCTTTCACTAAATTTCCAAAGCTCTAGCCAATGTTTGGCTATGAGTCCCTGTATATGATGGGATGAACTTCTCAGAGGACAGTTATATTAGATTTCTCTACATGCAAAGCAGTGTATTGTTAATACGTTCAAAGACTTGTCCTTGTGCATATAATGGTTCTCAAGCTGGGCAAGTTACTGCTCGACTATTTCTTGTATTTCATGTAGATAACATACATTTTTGTATTGAGTTGTCTCAGTTTTATGAGAAACTTCCAAATTGATGTACAAATGGTTTGTACAAATTTTCAGCCCCAAAAGCAATGGGCAAGTGTTCCCCTTACTGAAATTTTTAGACAGAATGTGCAATTACTTGAGTTTTTGATACTAGCCACTCAGAAGGGTATGTCAGGAAAATTTTTTTTTTTGGTTTTTTTTTTTTTTTTTTTTTTCGGAGCTGGGGACCGAACCCAGGGCCTTGCGCTTCCTAGGTAAGCGCTCTACCACTGAGCTAAATCCCCAGCCCAGGAAAATTTTGATTTACATTTCCCTGATGACTAAGAATGTTGAACATTTCCTTAAGAATTTCCTCTGTTGAGAATTTTCTGTTTAGCTCTGTACTCCATGTTTAATTTGGTTATTTGAAATGTTGGTTTCTAATTTCTATACTTCTTATTTCATTTGGATATCAGTCCTCTGTTGGATATTTTATTAGCAACAAAACATTTCCAAAATGTAAGCTGTCCTTTTGTCCTATTGACAGTGTTATTTTCATTGCAGAAATTTGTCAATTGTGTGACATCCACTTTATCCATTTTTGATATTAGAGCCTAAGACATTGGTATTCAGTTCAGGAAGCTGACTCCTATTCCAAGGAATTCTAGGCTAATCCCCATTTTCTGTTTCTTTAGATTTCATTTATCCAATATTATGTTTAGGTCTTTGATCCACTTAGACTTGAGTTTTGTGCAGGGTGATAGATATGGACCTGTTTGCATTCTTCTATATTTCAATGTCCAGTTATACCAGTAACATATGTCGAAGATGCTTTCATTTTTCCAGTGAATAGTTTTGCCTTATTTGTAAGGAATCAAGTATCCATAGGAGTAAAGATTTATTTCATGGTCATCAACTTTTCTCTTCTATATGAGTAACATGGAGCTTTTTTTGTTTTTGTTTTTTGGTTTTTTTTTTTTTGTCTCTTTTTTTGTTTACTTACACTTGCTCTGTAATACAGGTTGAGTCAAGGATGGTGAGTTCTCTAGAAGTTGTTTATTGTTTAGAATTATTTTAGCCCTTATGAGTATTTTGTTTTTCCATATGAAATTGACAATTGTTCTGTGAAGATCTATAGAGAATTTTATTGAAATGTTGATAGGAATTGATGGAATATTAAGATTCTTTTTGGTAAAATGGCCACTTTTATTCTGTTAATTTTACATATCCCTGAGCATGGCAGATCTTTTCAACTTATGGTATCTTCATATTTTTCTTCAATGACTTCGAATTTGTGTCATATAATTCTTTCATTTCTTTTGTTAGCGTTAAACCAACACTTTATACTATTCTTGGCTACTTTGCAGTGTGCCGTTTTCCTTAATTTCCTTCTTAATCCATTTATCTTTTGTGTTAAATAAGGCTACTGACATTTTTTTAAATTTTGTATCCAAACACTTTGCTCAAGATGAAAATGAACTGTATGAAGATAGCTGGCAGAATTTTTGGAGTACTATATGTATACTACAATATCATCCTCAAATAAAGATGCTTTGATTTCTCCCTTTCCAAATTTTACCCTCTTGAACGCCTTTACTTGTCTTATTCCTCTCATTAGATCTTACAGGTCTACATTGTATAAGTGTGAAGAGAGTGGGCAACATTTTCTTTTCCTTAATTTTAGTAGAAATGCTCGAGATTTTTCTCCATTTAGATTGGTGTTGCCAATTGACTTGCTGTATATTGCTTTGACTATGTTAAGGTATGTGCTTTGTATCGTTGATCTCTAAAATTTTAACACGAAATGGTATTGGATTTCATCGAAGTCTTTTTCAGCATCATATGGGATGATTATGTGACTTACCTCCAGTTTTTTATATAGTGAATTATTTTGATAGTTTTTCATATATTGACCTGTTCCTGCATCAATAGTATAAAGCTTATTCATTCATATTTCCCTGTCTTTTGTTAATCATGCTCTTTAGAGGGCCTTTGGCCATTTGGATTGCATTTAGTCACTGGGTGGTTTTTGTTGTAGTAGGTATTGACAGGGGGTTTAACATTAATGATTCTGGGGCGTCGGAAATGTGTTGGGGTTTCTCGGGCTATATGCTTTCAAACACTGGATCTGATGAAATTGGACAGAGATGTGGTGGGACAAGGGAGGTCCAACAGCGATTGCAGGCTGATTAAGGAAACTGGGTGTGTCCCAGAGGACTCAGCAGGTAGAGAATGTGGCTGCAAGCTGAGAAGATGATTGCAGGAAGATTTAAAATAATTATATTGCACAATTCAATGCCTTAAAATATGTAAAGATACTAACTGGTCTTTCAGAGTAATTGACAGTCTCTAAAGACATTTTACATTCTCATGAGTCTGGGCTTGGGTGTTATATTTGTTGTACCTATGCTGTATATAGATGCAAAGAGTTCTGGCAGCACCCTATTTAATAGAAAATTTTTATATTTCAAAGAAATGAAAAATTTATTTCTTATGTAAATTACATTTATATATGTACAAACATACAAACTTTATTCATATATATTAAATGTATATACAAAAACACTAACTGTCAATGATGCTTAGGAATACTGCTCTTCAAAAAGTATAGACAAGGAACTGGTATAAATGAGAGATAGAAGAGAAGAGATTGTTTACGCTTAAGATTTAATTTAGACTTGACCATTTGCATGTGTTAATATGATATAAATAATAGATATAAGTGCTAAACAATGTTCATACTTTATTACCTGTATGAGATTTGGAAGCAAGTAGTCAATATTGAAAATGTTTTACATAATCCAGACTATGAAAGAAAGTATGCCCAGTGATAATTATTCAATTTTGGTTTGAACTTTCTTGTTTGTAGCAGAGAAGATTTGAAATAAATATTCCAAATTTTTCCTAAAGATAAAAATTCTAGACCACTGTATATGTGAAACAAACAATGAAAATCTCTTCTATTTTCTTTTTCTTATTTCCATAGTTTTCTTTTTATTTTTATGTGTTAGTTTAATTACATGTGTTACTTAGTTGTATCTGCTCAAAGAAGCCTAAAGAAATCATTAGACTATATGAAACGGGAGTTAAAAGAATGTTGAATCGTCTGATATGGGTGATTGGAACCCAACCCATATCTTTTTCTACCTCAATGTAAACCTTGGACTATATATTTCAATCTTTGACAAACACATACCATATATGCATTCTGTATCACTCACTCTAATACAATCACACACACACACACACACACACACACACAAACACACACACAGACACACACACACTTCTTGATTCTCAACATAAGACATTAAAGACATTATAGTTTTACCTTACTTTAAATATTTAGATCATTAAAGTTATGCTTCTTGAGAAATATTAAGAACATTCATTTAAAGAATATGCCACTTTGAAATTTGAAATCAATATGATAACACTAAATAAAAATAATAAATTAATGGGGATACCTGCTATATTTCAAGTTGATATAGTAAAGAAGAAATATTAGTTATATTTCTAAGTTATTATTACCTATAATTAGAAGATTGTGACATGAATTTGTAGTTGATGGCAACACAATTTATTGTCATTTTACTTTTCAGAAAAATCCTCTCATCAACTGAAAAGAACTTCAATATTGTAGAGGACTTCCTTAGAATGCATGTATGTATAACATTTTAACAAGAAAACAGTATAATAAATAAAGGCAGTTTTTGTTATGATGATTAAGTAGAAGATTTGGAACAAAAGAAAGAGCAGGGACTTGAACATCTTGTACAATTGTTAGTACAAGTCAAACAGTCCTTTGCTTGACAAAGGCAGCAGATGGCTATATTCTCAGGCTTTTGCTACAAGCAAGGAAGTTATCAGGCTTCTTAAGTGTAAGAGGGAAAAGGAACACTGACAAAAACAAAAAACCATGTCTGACAAAACAGTTCTATCACAAAGAAGGAATCAGGAGATCCAGCTCATATTATAATTCCTCAAGAAGATGGCAGTCCTCTTACCCTTGCAGCAGGCAATATGAGGAAATAATTTTTATTGAACATATTTAAGAGACCAATTAGAAAATATCTATTTATTTATACAAAATTAAATGCTATCTCCAACTTCATATTGTCCAGATACATGAGCATGTGATTTTTTCTCTGCTGTGCATATAGTTTGTTTAATTTTATCCATGAAACATGGGAATGGTGATTTTCAAATAGATACCATTGAAGGTGAAAATAAAATAATAGTTTCTGACCAAACAGCAGTGGAATTTGAGTTCAGCTCATGATTAGCAAATGTGGTCTCAGTCAGTTTTGGAATTATTTGAAATTATCTAATACATTCTTAGTAAACGCATCACCATATGACGGAACTTGACAATTTACCATAATGATGCAGCATAGAAACAATCTATCAAAGGCAGTTGGTTCTAGTGAAAAAAGGTACTATTGGTAGATGGTGAGGAGACTGACAGAGCAAACAGAGCAGAAAGATATTTTTTTTTCCTAGCTAAGGTCCTTTCAATGTTTCTCTCCTCTTATATTCTTTGAAAGCCATTGGATTTCTTCCAAGATAAAAGCTGAAAGGTGGAAACCAAGAGACTTTATGTAAAACTCCAGGCACTCAGCCTTTTTCACTCTGCAAATTCAGCAGTAGCTTCCTTAGACACTATGTAAACCAACATGAAATGCTGCTGTACGCGTGGCTACTTAAGAACATGGGTGGCAGTGCTCTTTGCTCTTCTATTCTCTCAAACCTGTTTTTTTCTTTTTTTTTTTTTGTTTTGTTTTGTTTTAGAACAGCCACCACCATATAATATGCTATACGGACACAACATTCTCACTAGTCAAAGGGATTTGATTATCTCATCATCATATTTTGAGTAGTTCTGAAAACAAAGAGTGTCTATCTGAAGCATTGTCAGAAACAACAAAAGAGGAAGAGCCAGTCCTGTGCCTGTTGATCTAGCCAGGATTGTTTTCCATTCCTTGGTTTCTCATTTTCAATTTCTCAATGCACATCATTGTATTTGTACATTTCTGGAAGTAATTGTTTAATTTTATTATTTCTGCAACATTAACAATAAGTTAAAACAAAAGTAGTGAGCAAAAGAGAGATAGGCTGCAGGAGAAAACACTATGCATTAACTCATTCTTTATTCCAAATACTTATTAATCAAATAATTTAGGTTAACAGAAAAAAATTCTTAAAACAATGCAATTCATTATACTTTAATTGTGCTATAATTTAGAATATATGTGCATTCTCATACAAATGGATAAGATATCCGCTAGAATTCAACACATTTCTTCTTCACAGCTGTGAGACCATCAAGTATGCAATGCTAGCCATCTGTTTGGCTAATCTCTGCTATAAACATGACAAGAATTAAAGTCACAAATACTGATGCATTACATCTGTATGTGTATTGTTGAGGATATTTCTAAAAAGACTGAACAAAGAGGAGATGTTCCATTCTGAACTTGGGAGGGACCATTCCAGACCACATGAATCTGAAGAAGAAAGTGTAGATGCTTCAGTCCCTCTTAGAAGTTGGAACAAAATACTTCCACATCAGGAAATATCGGGACAAAGTTTGTAGAAGATACTGAAGGAAAGGCCATCCACAGACTCTCCCGGTTGGGCATCCATCCCATATACAGTCACTAAACCTAGTCACTATTCCAGATGCCAAGAAGTGCATGCTGACATGAACCCAATGTATCTGTCTTCTAACAAACACAGAGGTGGATGTTCATGCCTACCATTTGGCTTAGGACAGGGTCCACAATGGAAGAGTTGGAGAACAGACTGAAGAAGCTGAAGGGGTTTGCAACCCTGTAGGAAAAACAACAATATCAACCAACCAAAGCCCCCATAGCTCCCAGGGACTAAACCACCAATCAAAGAGTACATATGGAGTGACCCAAGGCTCCAGCCACATATACAACAGGGGATGGTCAGTTAATTCCAAGTGATTTTTGCCATATCAACATAAAGAGCTAACATAGTTAATTTATGTTTCCTTTTTAGTATGATGGGATTAGCCCTTTCCAATAAGATACTAATAAGATATAAATACAGTTATAAAAGTTATAAAGGAGTTTCAACATGACCTCTGTTGTTGACCAAAATTAAACTGAATATACATACTGTGGCCTAGCTCTGCTCAGTCTGGCCAAGTTTAAGTGAACCTCAATGACATGTTGAGGAGCGAGAAACTCAAAACATATTGAGAAAATTCCTTGCACATTTGGAGGTTGTGGGTTTTTTTTTCTCACTAGAGTGTGCAAACTTCTAATGACTTGATAATATCATTTATTAGAATGATTGTAAGAGTCATCATGGCAAATGTGCACACATTTACAAGTCTTGTTAAGTACCCCTTGGAAAACAACTTCATAAAGGACACACACAGTGTGACTGCTACTCCTCTGAAGGCCTCCCTGGAGATCTATTGCAGACAGGACAGGAAATCAGGAGCTTTCTTCCCCTCACAAAACCCTCCTGTTGGATGGCTCCACGGGATGTCTGCTATAGCCAGGGCCACAGGCCTACCAGAAGACCTGTTGCAACCCAGGGACAAAAGAGGCAGACTCCAAACAGAATCACCCATACCCTCAAACACTAGGGATAACCAGACGGCAAGAGAAAAATACAAAACCACAATCAACAGAAGCCAATATATGTGAGTACCATCAGGATTTTGTTCTCACACGACAGCAATCCCTGAATAGATCAACATAACAAAAAATCAACAAACTGACTTAAAAACCCACCTCATGTAAATAATAGAGTACTTTAAGGAAGTTATCAATAACTCGAAGGGAAACAGGTAGGCGACACTAAAGAGGAAACACATAAATCCCATAAAGAAATGCAGGAAATATCTTCAAACATGTGAAGGAAATTCATAAAGGGGAGCAAGATCTAGATTTGGAAGTAGAAACAATAAAGAAAACACAAATGAAGGCAAATGAGGAAATGGAAAACCTTGGAAAGAGGTAAGGAATTATAGATGTAAGTATACCCAACAGAATACAAGAGATGGAAGAGAGAATTCCAGGCATAAAATACAAGAAGAGATTCACAAAATGGACAAAGAATATTCAAAACAGACTCTAAGAGAACACAAATGCCAGAGCAGGCATCAAAACTCTCAATCAGCATAGATGGGAAAATCAAAATATTCAGAAAAAAAACAAATTTAAACAATATCCTATCTACCAATCCAGCCCTTCAGAGTATCCAAGAATAAAACTCCAATACAAGGAAGTTACGTCTAACAGAGTAAAGATATGATATTAAGTATGTCACACCAAAGCCAAAAAGAGAAAACCACAAAAACCAAAAGCAATGTACAAAAATATGTAAATTAATAATAATAAAATTAATCCACTATAAATAAATGAAACTATATAAATAAATTTTTGGTTTACTGTCAAGCTGCTACTGTATGCTCTCTCCAGTTTCTCTATGGAGGCACTCAGAGCTATGAGTTTTCCCCTTAGCACTGCTTTCATTGTGTTCCATAAGTCTGGATATGTTTTGCCTTCATTTTCACTAAATTCTCAAAAGCCTTTAATTTCATTATTTATGTCTTCCTTTACTGAGTTCCCATTGAGTAGAGCATTGTTCAGCTTACATGTTTTTGTGGGCTTTCTTTCATTCTTGACAATCTAGGCAATCTAGGCTTTAAGTTTATAGCTCTGCACACTGGCTTCTCTGAGCTTCCATGTACAGACACTCCTGACACATGCCTGGCGTCAACAGATTTCCTTGGCTTCAGAAGGAGATTATTCCATCTTTGCATCCTTTATGGTAAAACCAAAAATCACGTGGCAAAAGCTGCCAATCCTTCTGTTTGCTGCCACTGGCTTATGGTTCTTACAGGTAAATACATTTTCTTTTCAATGGTTTCCTTCACTGACTAAGCTTGATTGTTCTAGAATTTGTACCACAGACCAAAAACAGAGACCATCCAGAACCAGGGTTCCATGGGTCTAGGCATAAATGACCTAAGTATTACAGTTCTTAAAAGTGAACCCTATGCAGGGACCCTGCAGTGCTGCAGGGTCCCAGTTCTCCTCTAGCACCATTAGGGCAACAACACCAGTTGCAAGGGAGGCAGCAGTAGAGGCAAGCAGAGGCAGCAGCATGGGTAGGGAAAGTGGCTACAGAGCCTGAGTTCTGCATTCCAGAAGGGTCCAAGTTTCAGAGATGAATATTTCAGGAGAGAAAACCCTGCCATAATGTGTTACAACTCAATAAAACAGTTACTTTCAGATGATTCTCAATGAATTAGCTTAATTTCTGGTCTATATGGACTGTATAAAGATAGAGTATTGGGGTGAAATTATGAAGTTGATGCTTCCATCTGGCTCTGATTGTGATTCTTCTGTTTCAAAAGACAGAAGCTTAGCTGGGTTGGATGTTGCCCTGAGGTTACCATTAATTTTATTTTATTTTTTCAGGATTGGGCTTTTCTTTCAACTTTTTCCTGGTGCTTCTTTTCCCTTTATCATGAACTCTTTGTAGTTATTTTGCTCTGCTTGCTTCTTACCATAAGTCTAGCCAGTAATAATCACACATCACAATAAATGCTAGGTGGTTTTTAAAAATCCTCTACCAATTCTATTAATCCAAAAAGTATTTAATTTATGCTTCTGCAGATTTTTTGGACAAGGTCAGAAATGACTGTTACATTTCTCATCAAGAAGTGATCTCTAGACTACCTATATTCTTCTCTGAAAAGTTTTGAGCCAAGCTGTCATTATCTACATTGATCTCAGCACCACTGACTGCTATATCTCTTTTACAACTATAACTAACTAATCCAGATTTAAAGTGTTTAACTTCTTCCAAAGTTCAAAGTCTACATTCCTCCAATACACCTGATCAGGCCTATCATAGCAATACCTTATTCCCAGGTTAATTTGTGTCTTACTTTGATTTTCCATTGGAAATCTTATAAAGGGAAACATTTAGCTGGGGCTGGCTTACAGTTAAGAAGTTTCATCCATTATCATCATGGCAGGAAACATGGCAACATGGAGACAGATATGGTAGATAATAGGTAGCAGAGAGTTAAATAGCTAGTTTGGGAGGCAGCAATAAGAGAAAGACACTGGACCTTGCTTGAGCGTTTTCCCATCAGGGACAAACTGGCTTCAACAAGAATAGACCTATTTTAGCAGTATCATATCTCCTAATCCCTGTCAATGAATACCACACTGTAATGAAAAACAAATATCAAACATATTAGCCATGGGTGATTCCTATTCAAACCATCACAGTATAGACACATAGAAAAATAGAAACATATTCATATGCTTCAAAGTTGACATGGTAATATTATTGTCATATTGTACAAAGTCTGGTGATTCAGCCACTAAATTTTTACTGAAATGCAAGCCCAGGGATGCCCCCATTTGTAGATCTTTTCCAAGCAAATTGTAATTTCCATATCATGGCTTCTGTGAATAAAAGAAGATATTACCAGCACAAATATATAAAAGAATGATATAATGTATTTCAGCAAATAACATTAAAATGGTTGAAGAGACAGTGTTAGATATGTAGAGTAGTACAACAGAGATGTTCTGTAAACAGCAAAAGAGATTCAGCGAAGCAGAGCAACAGAAAACTTCAACTTCAAATAACTCAATTAGAGATATTGTTTACAAATATTAACAGTCAACTTGAAATTCAGGGGAAAACAAGACTTTTCATGAATATCTGTGTGTAAACACAAACACACACACACACATATATACATATATATGTATTAATATACATATATGTAACTATCTGATATGTTGAATGTCTAATATGCAACTCTAAAATTATGAATTGATATAGATATAAATATGTACAAAAATGTATTTATATGTATGAATATATGGGAGCTTGCATATATACATGTGATTAATGTAATTTAGTAGTATCATTTAACACAGTCATTAATAGTAGGTAAGAATAATACAAGATTAAACATAAATATTACATTTCAATCATGTTGGGTTTGAAGTAAGCATTAAAGGCAACTGCAATGATTGTGTAGGTAAATTTGTCTTAATGATTCATGGGAGTTACATATTAGATATTTGACATACTAGATACCTACATTACAATTTATAGCAATAGCACAATTACAATTATGAGGTTACAACAAAAATAATTTTACAGTTGAGGGTAACCATGACACAAGGCACAGTATTAAAGGGTCAAAAAATTAAGAAAGTTGAGATCCTCTGTCTTATAATTAGAAAATAATCACCCATTTGTGTGTTATGAGGGAGGTAGACAAGCAGAGTGCAATAATCAGTTTACTTGTGTATAGTAACGTGAAAAATGAACACATGTCTCATGTTACTCATTTCACCGTCTCTTCTCACAGCTCTGCATTGAACAGCTTCTAAGCTTATTATCTCTACTTTACTCGTCTCTGTTCTGTACTCTCCTCCTGCAACCTCCATGGCACATGTATGTCAACTAGGTAGGCATGTATTCTCTTACTTGGAATTTTGGAAACTTCAATAAAGTTTGAATGGTTATTTACACAATTGGCTCAGTTGGTAAAACAATTGGTAGATAACCATGAAGGCCTGAGTTTATATTTTTGTAAGCAATGTCAATAATGACGCATGCTTATACTGATGTATGCAATCCCAACAACGTGATATAGGAACAATAGAAAGTATGCAGTTTGTTGACTATTAGCTTTCAACTAGGCTTAGTGAAAGACCTTGCCTTATCATAAAAAGGTTATCAGTGATAGTGATAGGATATCCGTAAGATGCTTTTCTGATATTTGTACTTATACACATCTGTACTTGCCATGCCCCCCCCACACATAAAGAATTCAATGCTTAACTTTGTCCTTAGGAAAACTACTATTGGTTAACATTATAAATTGCTAATATTACTAGAAGCAGCTGTAACACATGAAAAGAGCCACAATTGTTTATAGCCTAAACTCTAACTTCATTGCCTTCTTCTTTATATTGCTTCAGAGCCATTCAAACATATAACATATTCACTTCTGTGATTTAAAACTTCTACTGAAGAAATACAGCCCATTATTTTCATTTTATTACAATTTATCATTATTTAAACAAGATATATTTTTTTCACATTTATTTACATGACATGCTAATTGTATGCTCTCTTCCTCCTAGATCGAGTCTCCTTTGCTTTCCCTCTTTGCTCCTTCTTTCATACTTAGAGAAGAGGAGAACCCCACTTCTATGAGAAAAATGGACTCTGGCTGATCAAGGGTCAGGACTAAATGTATCCTCTCCCAATGAAAATTGACATGGCAACCCAAGAAGCCACCAATGGGGAAATGATCCAATGGGAGGCACTGGAGTCAGAAACATCTCACACCATAGCAAGACATCTTAATAATAGAAAATATGTGGTATCTACTTAAGCACATCATATATTAATAATGGGCCTTGTAACCTTTCAAATCATGTCCTGCTGGTCTACTATGGTCTGTATCCTTCTGACTGTTGCAACAGGATATTACTGATCAAAGAGAGTACAAACAGCTCACACAGAAAGAATGATTCTTAGCTTGCCCAGAAGATCCATGAGTGTCCACTTGCAAACTCTCAAACATTACATTTTGATATGATTTCTCAGATATGAACAGCTTCAGAATCAAACCATTTCTGCCAAAGTTTCCTCAAATATCAAACTTAATAATAATATAAGGTACTGACAAACAGGCCTGAAGGAAGGGCAAGACACTCTCAGAGACAGCAAAACAAGCTAACGCCAGAGAAAAACAGATGTCCAGAGGCAAGTGCAGGAACCTAATCAACAGAAACCAAGAAAATTTACATGATCAGAGCCCAGCTTTCCCATCAATGCAAATACTGGATATTCAAACACACCAGAAAAGCAAAACTTAAATATAAAATCAAACTTTATGATGATGGAGGATTTTCAGAAGGGCATTAATAGCTCCCTTAAAAAATACAGGACACACCCGCGGATCCCGGCCCGCAGCAGCTCTCTGCTCCCAAACCCATGGGAGAGAGACCTCACCGCCTGATCACGTGGGCACTCCTGAGGCTGCAGAGCGGAGGAGACCACCAACACTGCCCACCCCTGCCCACATCCCTGGCCCAAGAGGCAACTGTATAAGGCCTCTGGGTTCCCGTAGGGGAGGGCCCCGGAGCGGCAGGACCCCTGCGCCTGAGACACCGCCGGAACCTGAAGGAAACAGACCGGATAAACAGTTCTCTGCACCCAAATCCCGTGGGAGGGAGAGCTAAACCTTCAGAGAGGCGGACACGCCTGGGAAACCAGAAGAGACTGCACTCTGTGCACATCCAGACGCCAGAGGAAAACACCAAACGACATCTGGAACCCTGGTGCACGGAGGCTCCCGGAAAGAGCGGCGCAGATCTTCCCGGTTGCTGCCGCCGCGGAGAGGACTTAGGCAGTACCCCACGAGCAAACTTGAGCCTTGGAACCGCAGGTAGGACCAACTTTTCCCCTGCAAGAAACCTGCCTGGTGAACTCAGGACACACAGAGGCAAAATTCCTCTAGGACCGGGCACTTCCTGTGTTTACCGGAAGTCCCACACCCGTGGATCCCGGCCCGCAGCAGCGTGGGAGAAAGACCTCACCGCCTGATCAGGTGGGCACTCCTGAGGCTGCAGAGTGGAGGAGACCACCAACACTGCCCACCCCTGCCCACATCCCTGGCCCAAGAGGCAACTGTATAAGGCCTCTGGGTTCCCGTAGGGGAGGGCCCAGGGGCGGCAGGACCCCTGCGCCTGAGACACCACCGGAACCTGAAGGAAACAGACCGGATAAACAGTTCTCTGCACCCAAATCCCGTGGGAGGGAGAGCTAAACCTTCAGAGAGGCGGACACGCCTGGGAAACCAGAAGAGACTGCACTCTGTGCACATCCAGACGCCAAAGGAAAACACCAAACATCATCTGGAACCCTGGTGCATGGAGGCTCCCGGAAAGAGCGGCGCAGATCTTCCCAGTTGCTGCCGCCGAGAAGAGGACTTAGGCAGTACCCCACGAGCAAACTTGAGCCTTGGAAAGACAGGTAGGACCAACTTTTCCCCTGCAAGAAACCTGCCTGGTGAACTCAAGACCCAGGCCCACAGGAACAGCTGAAGACCTGTAGAGAGGAAAAACTACACACCTGAAAGCAGAACACTCTCTCCCCATAACTGGCTGAAAGAAAACAGGAAAACAGGTCTACAGCACTCCTGACACACAGGCTTATAGGACAGTCTAGCCACGGTCAGAAATAGCAGAACAAAGTAACACTAGAGATAATCTGATGGTGAGAGGCAAGCGCAGGAACCCAAGCAACAGAAACCAAGACTACATGGCATCATCGGAGCCCAATTCTCCCACCAAAGCAAACACGGAATATCCAAACACACCAGAAAAGCAAGATCTAGTTTCAAAATCATATTTGATCATGATGCTGGAGGACTTCAAGAAAGACATAAAGAACTCCCTTAGAGAACAAGTAGAAGCCTACAGAGAGGAATCGCAAAAATCCCTGAAAGAATTCCAGGAAAACACAATCAAACAGTTGAAGGAATTAAAAATGGAAATAGTAGCAATCAAGAAAGAACACATGGAAACAACCCTGGACATAGAAAATCAAAAGAAAAGACAAGGAGCTGTAGATACAAGCTTCACCAACAGAATACAAGAGATGGAAGTGAGAATCTCAGGAGCAGAAGATTCCATAGAAATCATTGACTCAACTGTCAAAGATAATGTAAAGTGGAAAAAGCTACTGGTCCAAAACATACAGGAAATCCAGGACTCAATGAGAAGATCAAACCTAAGGATACTAGATATAGAAGAGAGTGAAGACTCCCAGCTCAAAGGACCAGTAAATATCTTCAACAAAGTCATAGAAGAAAACTTCCCTAACCTAAAAAAAGAGATACCCATAGGCATACAAGAAGCCTACAGAACTCCAAATAGATTGGACCAGAAAAGAAACACCTCCTGTCACATAATTGTCAAAACACCAAACGCACAAAATAAAGAAAGAATATTAAAAGCAGTAAGGGAAAAAGGTCAAGTAACATATAAAGGCAGACCTATCAGAATCACACCAGACTTTTCGCCAGAAACTATGAAGGCCAGAAGATCCTGGACAGATGTCATACAGACCCTAAGAGAACACAAATGCCAGCCCAGGTTACTGTATCCTGCAAAACTCTCAATTAACATAGATGGAGAAACCAAGATATTCCATGACAAAACCAAATTTAAACAATATCTATCTACAAATCCAGCACTACAAAAGATAATAAATGGTAAAGCCCAACATAAGGAGGCAAGCTATACCCTAGAAGAAGCAAGAAACTAATCGTCTTGGCAACAAAACAAAGAGAATGAAAGCACACAAACATAACCTCACATCCAAATATGAATATAACAGGAAGCAATAATCACTATTCCTTAATATCTCTCAACATCAATGGCCTCAACTCCCCAATAAAAAGACATAGATTAACAAACTGGATACGCAATGAGGACCCTGCATTCTGCTGCCTACAGGAAACACACCTCAGAGACAAAGACAGACACTACCTCAGAGTGAAAGGCTGGAAAACAACTTTCCAAGCAAATGGTCAGAAGAAGCAAGCTGGAGTAGCCATTCTAATATCAAATAAAATCAATTTTCAATTAAAAGTCATCAAAAAAGATAAGGAAGGACACTTCATATTCATCAAAGGAAAAATCCACCAAGATGAACTCTCAATCCTCATCTTCGATTGGTTTATATACAAGTGTGCAATTTCTAGGCTTGAAAGTAAAATGATGCTATCTGGTGCTGGATAGAGGAGCCTTATTTTTTATTATGGCAGCTTGCTATTTTTGTAACATGGTGATTTGGTTGAACACAATAAAGTACAGTAGTAACTGATCTCCCCCTCTTCCTGGATGAGTGAGGAGATGATTAAATGTTGATGTCAGCATCCATGAGCATATTCAGATGAGCTTCTGCTTCTGTTGAAAAGGATGCTGTGTTTGATTGTGGTCCAAAGCTTTGAAGCACTACTTGGCATCTCCTTCCTTGGACGTCTCACTGTTTAAACATAACAGATTTGATAGCTTGTTGGTAAGGTGAGGTCCAGCCTGTCTCCACTAGGTCATCTTCATGTGAATCCGGTGGTTATACGGTTTTGTTCTAGGGATATTTCATTTTTTTAATAATGGTTTTAGCTGACATTCATGGAGAGAATGAATCCTTAGAAGTGTGCCACTAGTGAAAGGAAATCCTGTCTAGAGTATGTTTCTTTACAAAGCTGTGTCACACCATCCTTTGGGCCCTCTGCTGGAAAAGTAGAATCAAGTCTCAAATAATGCCTTTTAATTGTATCCTCTAGTATTATAGGTGTAGGACAGTACTCTATCATACCTCTGTGGATGTAAAATAGCTTGTACCTGCTTTATGATACGTAGTAGTGACCGTGCTTTATCAGAGCTGTTTTTAATGATGTTGCTCAGAATGTTTTCTTTCCAGATGATGATTGAGAAGCTAATTTAAAAAAAAATGGTGCCAGGTACCACAAGAGTAACAGAACTGTGCTGTTTTCTTGGGTTTTGTTTTTTTACTTTTTTTTTTTTTTTAATGGAGTGTGCTGGATGTCTCTACAGTTTTGTTCAGATGACTGCAGAACCTGGAAAAGCTGTTGCTGCTGTTGATGCATAACACACTGCTATTATTGGTCTTTTTATATAAATATAAATATATATATACAGATATATAATTTGAATTTTTTGAAACTTTAACTGTGCTGTCAACTTTCGAAAAAAGTATCCCCGTTTACTGTGTTGAGTTGGCACTGTACAGAAATTAACAGCCATATTGGTCTAGAAATGTTGAACTTAAGTTTTTTCCATTTGTACAGGGGTAACACACTGTATTAAATATGTAAGGTCTTATATACGTGGGTTTGATTACAAAAACTAATAAAGTATTCTCTAAATTAAAAAAAAAAGAAGAACGGCATTTTCTGGGGTTGGGGATTTAACTCAGTGGTAGAGTGCTTGCCTAGCAAGCGCAAGGCTCTGGGTTCGGTCCCCAGCTCTGAAAAAAAGAAAAGAAAAAAAAAGGAAGAACGGCATTATCAAGAGCTGCCCAGGCCCCCAAACATGCTGGTCAGATGGAGGACAAACCAGGGCCAGCAGGATGGCTCAGCGGGCGAAACGCTTCTCTCTCAAGGCTGGCACCTGAGCTTGATCTTTGGTCTCCATGGTGAAAGAAAACTGGTGTCTCTAACCTACATACACACCCACCCTCTCACACATATGATAATAATAAAATTATTGTTAATAAAATAAAAAAAATACAGGACAGTACAAGTAAACAAGTAGAAGCACTTAAAGATGAAACACAAAAATCTCTCAAAGAATTGTAGGAAAAAACAGACAAACAGGTGAAAGAATTGAACACAACAGTCTAGGATTTAAAAATGGGAATAGAAACAATAAAGAAAACAAAAATGGAGACAAACGTAGATATAGAAAACCTAGAGAACGGATCTGGAGACATAGAAGCAAACATCACCAACAGGGTACAGGAGAAAATCACAAGGGCGGACAATAATATAGAAAAAACATTGACACAACAATCAAAGACAATGTAAAACACAATAAAGTTCCTAGCCCAAAATATCCAGGAAATATAAGACACAATGAGGAGATCAAATCTAAGGATAATGGGTATAGAAGACAGCAAAGAATGCCAATTTAATCATAAGGGAAATGCAAATCATAACAACCCTGAGATTCCACCTCACAGCAGTCAGAATGGCTAAGATCAAAAACTCTGGCGACAGCAGTACCTGGCGAGGATGTGGAGAAAGAGGAACACTCCTCCATTGTTGGTGGGATTGCAGACTGATACACCCATTCTGGAAATTAGTCTGGAGGTTCCTCAGAAAATTGGAAATTGCACTACCTGAGGACTCAGCTATACCTCTCTTGGGCAAATACCCAAAAGATGCTCCAACATATAACAAACACACATACTTCCCTATGTTCATAGCAGCCTTATTTATAATAGCTAGAAGCTAGAAAGAACCTAGATGTCCTTCAATAGAGGAATGGATACAGAAAATGTGGTAAATCTACACAATGGAATACTATTCAGCAATCAAAAACAATGACTTTATGAAATTCATAGGCAAATGATGAAACTGGAAAATATCATCCTGAGTGAGGTAACCCAATCACAGAAAAACACACATTGTATGCACTTATTGATAAGTGGATATTAGCACAAATGCTAGAATTACCCTAGATGCACAGAACACATGGAACTGAAGAAGGATGACCAAAAGTGTGGATGCTTCACTCCTTCTTTAAAAGGGCAACAAGAATACCCTTGGGAGGGAATAGGGAAGCAAAGTTTAGAACAGAGGCTGAAGGATCACCCATTCAGAGCCTGCCCCACATGGGGCACATATATATACAGCCACCAAACTAGATTAGCAAAGAAGTGCAGGCTGACAGAAACTGGATGCAGATCTCCCTTTAGAGACACAGCCAGAATATGGCAAGTACATAGGCAAATGCCAGAAGCAAACCACTGAACTGAGAATGGGACCCCATTGAAGGAATCAGAGAAAGAACTGAAAGAGCTGAAGGGGTTTAAGACCCCCATATGAATGACAGTTTCAACCATCCAGAGCTTCCAGGGACTAAGCCACCACCCAAAGACTATACATGAACTGACTCTGGACTTCAACTGCATTGGAAGCTATGAAAAGCCTAGTAAGAGCACCAGTGGAAGGGAAAGCCCTTGGTCCTGCCAATGCTGGACCCGCAGTGAACGGAATTCTTGGGGGGAGGGCAGTAATGTGGGAAGGATGGGGTGGGAAAAACCCATATAGTTGCGGAGGTGGTTAGGTTAGGTTGATGTTGGCATGGAAACTGGGAAAGGAGATAATATTTGAAATGTAAATTGGAAATACTCAAGTTAACAAAGATGAAAAAATGGGGTTCAGAGAGAAACAATGAATTCTCAGAAAAGAAATGTGAATGGCTGAGAAGAACCTAACGAAATGTTCAACATTTATAGTCATCAGGGAAACTCAAATCAAAACAACATTGAGATTCCACCTCACACCAGTCAGAATGGCTAAGATCAAAAACTCAGGTGACACCACATTCTGGCAAGGATGTGAAGAAAAAAGAACACTCCTCCATTGTTTGTGGGATTAAAAACTGGTACAACTACTCTGGAAATCAGTCTGGAGGTTTCTCAGAAAATAGGACATTGCTCTCCCTTTGGACCCAGCTATACCTCTCTTGGCATATACCCAAAAGTTTCTCCAGCACAAAACAAAGACACATGCTCCACTATGTTAATAGCCGCCTTATTTATAATAGCAAGAAGATGGAAAGAACACATATGTCCTTCAACAGAAGAATGGATACAGAAAATGGCATGCTCCTCAGCTATCAGAAAAATGACTCCATGAAATTAATAAGCAAATGGATTGAAGTAGAAATTATCATCCTGAATGAGGTAAAGCAATCAGAAAAAAAAAAAAACACGTTCTAAGAATTCACTAATTAGTGTATATTAGCCCCAAAGCTCAAATTACCCGACATAATATCCACAGACCATATGAAGTTCAAGAAGGATGACCAAAATATGAATGCTTCACTCCTACTGAAAATAGGGAACAAAAATATTCATAGCAGGGTATAAGGGGGCAGTTTGGAGCAGAGACTGAAAGAAAGGCCATGTGGTATATGTATATACATACACAAAGAGCCACCAAAACTAGGTAAGATTGATGAAGCTAAGAAGTACATGCCGACAGGAACTGGAATAGATGTCTCCTGAGAGACATAGCCAGAGCATGTCAAATACAGAGGCAAATGCTACCAGCAAACCACAGAAGTGAGAATGGGACTCCGGTTGGAGGAATTGGAGAAAGGATTGAAAAAGCTTAAAGGGCTTGCAATCCCATAAAAACAACAATGCCAACTAACCAGAGCTCCCAGGGACTAAACTACTTCCCAACGTCTACACATGGACTGACCCATGGCTCCAACTGCATATGTAGCAGAAGATAGCCTTGTTTTTCACCAATGAAAGGAGAAGCCCTTGGACCGTCAAGGTTGGACCCCCAATAAAGGGGAATGTCAAGGGGTGGGAAGGTGGAGTTGAGGAATGGGAAGGTGGAGTCGTGTGGTGAGAAGGTGGAGTCGATGGACTGGGGAGCACCCTTGTAGATGAAATGGAGGGCGATGGCATAGAGGGTTTAGGTCAGGGAAACCAGAAAAGGGAATCACATTTGAAATGTGAATTAAAAAAATATCCAATAAAAAATAATATAAGTTGAGGATAGTAGAGGAGTCTTCACAAGTGTCTTATTTCAACAAACCATATATCCTACCAATACTGTCTGTGGATCTGAAAGTTGATATTTTGATGGGATATCATTTGCAGTATAATGACTTCTCCTGTTTTCAGACACAGCAGGTGGCTGGAGGTTGGCAATCTTTATAAAACTATTCCCATTACAGTGCACATTTTATGTACAGGGTAGCAATATAGTGTAAAGTCCTTGAGAAATAAGATGCAAGTATTACAATTGTTTTTAAAATATGTATTTATACAATTGGCTTGGAATTCAAATAAAGCAAAGTTTCTGGCACCTCAACATTTTGTATATTTTTTCCCTGGTCCTGAGCTCTGCTGAAAATCTCTTCTCTCAGATACACTGTATGGATTTCTATTAAATTTTATATATTTTACTTTAGAAGCTGATTAACATATTGACAAAGTTAAAAATAAATATTAACAAGTAATTAAAAAACAACCTTTTTGGAAGAGCATGAACTTGTTTTTTCAGTAATTGCATTCTCATTTCATTATAATTTTTCTTTGTTTTCATTACTTTTTCTTTTTGATGGTGTTCTCTTGCATGTGATTGTGCAGCTATCCTCAGCTCCTGTGCATTTATAAGTGCAACGGCCTGTAAAGTCTAGACGACAATGTGCTACATCTGTCCTACTGATACCCTGATTCTAAATTTCTCTCTGCCTCTCTTTTCCTAAAGGTTCTCTCTATGTGTCTCACTCTCTCTGTCTCTGTTTCTCTCTCTCTCTCTCTCTCTCTCTCTCTCTCTCTCTCTCTCTCTCTCTCTCCTTTTCCCTCTTCCACTGCCTCTCTGTCTCTCTCCCTCTCCCTCACTCTGTGTGTGTATGAGTATATGTGTGTGCTACTACATGTTTCTTTGGGTGTGTGCTCAAGCACAAACATATCTGTGTGGCATGCCTCAATATGTATGCATGTGTGTCTTTGTGTATGCACCAAGAGTGTGTTTGGTGTGGAGTGGATGTGGAGACTCAAGTTTGTAGTTGTGAATCATCCTTAGTGACTATTCTCTCTTTCATCTTACTATTTAATTCAGGGTCTCTCAATTAGACCTTGATAAGTCTAGTTTCCCTAGCCAGTTTCCCCAGAGCATGCCCTTTTCTCTACCTTCATATGTTTGAATTGAACATAGACCAACATTATGCATTATGTGGGTTCTGGACATTCAAGCATTGGTTCTCATTTATTTATGGCAAGCATTTTTAGGCAAGCACTTTTAATCATATAGCCATCAATGCTGATATCTAACAAGCTTTCTTAAATGACATTATGGGTTGTAAATTGCCTAACATCAAGGAATTTTCTTAAACCAAAATTACAGATTCTGTTTCCTTGTCTCAAAACTAAACAAAATACAGCAAGCAAAAGTCAAGAAAAAAGTAAATTTTGAATTCTAAAAAGAAATTAGAAAATTAATAAGAATGTTTTCCTCTTAGCATGAAATAGCATATCCTAAAATCACGAGTGGACATTACATGGTCAAGGAAGCACTTAGCTAAATGAAGTCAGTTAAAAAAGTATTTTCCTTGTAAGGGACAGACTTGAATTTTCTCTGGAATTCACAAGAAAATGCTGGACATGGAGCAAGCATTAGCTGCAATTTCAGCACTGGAATAGCACATGAAAATATCTCAGCACTAACACGATAGCTATGTGCATTTTATCTTTGGTCATTCTCATTTTAAGATACTGTGCTTTTAGAATCCAATTTTTTTTTTGCTTTCCTGATCCGTAGAACTGTCTCCTATTCTCTTACCAAAGATAAATAGTATTTTCATTAATGACTGAGTGTACATTCAAAGGAATGAGCCACCTCAAGCTCCTACTCCTCTCCATCTCTTACAATTGCTTTCAATATTGTATTGTAGACCATTCAGTGTGTACATATTAGGTGCAGCTATACTTACACACATTTAGATGCATATGTACATCATCTGTACATACATAAACATATATGTACATACCCACACACACACACATATACATATGTATATATATATGTATATGTGTGTATGTCATTTATTTGATTAATTTAATTTAACTGAATTTCCATACCCATGAAATTTTTTAACAGAAATAATTTTCTTCTGACTTCATGGTCTTCCTGAAAAGATGTGTCTATAAATAATTACATATATAGTTATTTTACGTAATATTTAGAAAATATTCCTAAGTATGTAATTAGTCCCCCATGGAGTTTGAACATATTAAAGACTTACCAAGAATCTGCACAAATGTGGTTTAAAAACTAATATTGGGCTCATACAAAATTCATCAATTAAGAGCATTTGTTGTGTTCATATGAGCAAGAATTGGACTCTTAGAATTAATAATATTAAATGTTTCTTTTTTAAATTTGTTATTAGATATATTTCTTTACTTACATTTCAAATGTTATTCCCCTTCCCGGTTTCCTGTCCATAAGCCCCCCCCCCCAGCTCCTCCCCTTCCCCTCCCTTATAGGGTATTCTCCCTATACATCCCCCTTATTGCTCCCCCCATATTCCCCTGCACTGGAGGATCCAACCGTGGCAGGACCAAGGGCTTCCCTTTCAACTGGTGCCCAAACAAGGCTATTCTCTGCTACATTTGCAGTTGGAGCCCTGGGTCAGTCCATGTATAGCCTTTCAGTAGTTGATTAGTCCCTGGAAGTTCTGGTTGGTTGGCATTGTTATTTTTATGGGGTTGCAAGCTTCTTCAACTCTTTCAATATTACCTCTAATTCCCTCCAAGGGGGTCCTATTCTCAGTTCAGTGGTTTGCTGCTAGCATTGACCTTTGTATTGGACATTCTCTAGATGTGTCTCTCAGGAGAGAAATATATCCAGTCCCTTTCAGCATGCATTTTTTAGCTTCATCAATGTTATCTACTTTTGGTGGCTACTTATATGGGCCACATGTGAAGTAGGCTCTGAATGGCCATTCCTTGAGTTGCTGCTCTAAACTTTGCTTCCATATCCCCTCCTGTGGATATTTTCTCCCCTTTTAAGGAGGAGTGGAAGCATCTGCATTTTGGTCATCCTTCTTCTTGAGCTTCCTGTGGTCTATGGATTGCATCTTGGATAATTCAAGCTTTTTGGGTAATATTCACTTGTCAAATGTTTCTTACTTATGTGCTATAAGTATGAATTCAATTGCTGTGTTGCAAGCACAATTAGTGCTTTAGATGGAGTAGAAATGTAACACCTCAGTGACCTTGATCTCCCAGAGGTGAAAGTGACTGGAATAGACAGTAGTACAAACACTGAAAATAAAATAAGATAAAATAAAATAATATAAAATAAAACTGACAACAGAAATTGAAAGGGGAATATACACCCTAAAAAATGTTAGGATCAGATCAGAGCTTGGCCATTGCTTCTGGAGATGTATTCTCTGCTTTTGTTCAGAAATAATCTCTATGATATGAGACTCATTCATATATTCCCCCTTAAAGAGACATGACATTTAATTGATTTGATCTTCTCTGTAGTTGAATGTTTACTTTCTTTGTCTAGATACTACATTTGTGAAAAATAAATCTATTAAAGCAAAATGAAACAGCCTCTAGTAAACACATATATTCCTTTGGAAAATGTAGGAGAGAGCAGCATTTAATCCAAGAGGCACACAGACAATGAATATCCAAATTTAGTTTTTAAAGCATAAGGGTGGGTCCTATATAGGTTGCTAGTCAAATGGAGGTCTTTTAGAATCACAGTTGACTCACACTTTTAGGGGTATCTATGATCATTCAGAAAGATTTATTTGAACAGGAACTACCTCTTTTAAATACAGGGAACATAATTCTGCTGAATTAAACACTAATAAATAAATCCCATTGGAGGGTTTGCTATGCACCTCAATAGTTTATATCCCCAAATGAAAGGTGCACACAGCCTTTATATTTTAATATGCCTTAATCAGCACAATAGCTTTTGCTCTTCACTATGTACAGTTGCCAGTTAATTAACCTCAGAGATTTAGCCAGGCTGTAGCAGTACAACAGCAACACTGTATCTAGATTATAATGGTAAGCTGTTTAATGAGTCACCATTTCCCACAGGGCAATTTTTCCACTGGCTTCTTTAATATAGATAATCATGTGCACAGCGTTCACCTGCAAGGCTGAAATTATCCCATGGTTTAAACTCTGTTCCAAAGACTTGACTTTACCATGACTAAATTGGAATTAAAAGAAAATATTGATGATTGTATGAACTTATCAAGTGGGTTTAGTGTTGAAGAAAAATTAGGTAACATATAATACAAAAATGTTGATTTATGATGGCCAGCCATATTTCAAGTGTATAATTGATCCAGAACGTCCTAGGACAGAAGTGCCTTAGAGACAGCTAAATGATGGGCATGAGCCTTGATGCTTGCTCTTTCTCTGTCTCTTTTTCTTTCTCTGTTTCTTTCTCTCTTTCCTTTCTTTCTTTCTTTCTTTCTTTCTTTCTTTCGTGTGTGTGTGTGTTTGTGTGTGTGTGTGTGTGTGTGTGTGTGTGTGTGTGTGTGTGTGTGTGTGTGTGTTTTAAGGCTAACCTCTAAATTTTGTATGTGAAAATTACCTTTTTGGTGGTTTGAATTTACTTGTCCCAGTGAACGGTATTATAAGTGGGTGTGACCTTTTGGAGTAGATGGACTTTTTGGAGAAAGTATGTCAGTGTCCTGAAGGGCTTTGAGATCCTCTTCTTGGTGTCCATGAGACAGTGTCTCCTGTCTGCAGTCAAGATTCAGAACTCTCATCTCCTTCTCTATATCTGTGATGATACTGCCATGCTTTCTGCCATTATGATATTAAAGTCAAACTACCCAGTCATTTTTTGTAATAGTTATTTAGGCCAGAGAGATGGTCAGATGACTTAGGATATGAAGGGTTTTTCTGACATGCATAATAAAACAAAATTTGTGCTTAGAATCTATATTTGAAAGGAGAAAGCACACACCTGCCAAGCATTCTCTGACTCACATGTAAACCAAGAAATGCATGCATACAATACATCTATTCTGTCAGTTCTTTTCTTCCAGAGAGTACTGTTAATAACCCATGGAACTTTGTGTACATAACAAAATGTCAAACTGTTAGATTGGAGAGAAAATGTAGCCCTAAATTTCAAAGAATCCAAGTCTAAATACCTATTCCTTTCAGATAATTTGGTGGCTACTTTCAATTCTGTATTCATATTTATAACATGGCTCATTAAAATCCCACTTCCCCCATTTTTAACCTCATTGTGCCTACCATGTAGAATGGTGGGTCTTTCCTGTTTATGAAAATGCTTTGTCCTAGCCTCACAGGCTTTGTGCAGATGAGCTGCCTTCCTGCTATCTGATCTGTTAAAGCAAGAAATCTGCCACTCTCCGTTAAGTACCAAAAAATAATTATGATATGATTTTGGGCTTAAATAGTGTATCTAGGACCAGATTCAGCTTTGTTTGGTATACCATTTAATAAGTGTCTCATATGCATATGAATGTAGTCATTAGTGTTATATTAATAAGGCCAGAAGTACAGAGTCTACTTTTAACTTCCACTTACATAATGAGTGTCCAGACAGGTTGTGTTGTCAATGACCAACTCTCCTAAATGTTGATTTTATTCTACAATGCTTATAAAACATTTTTCTTTAAGATTCTTACTCCTTCTCTCTACATATGTATAATTCTGTATTCATATGTACACATATGCATATAAAGGTACTTTGCTTTTGTCTGTCTTTCTATGCCTGTGTGTGTGTTTGCAGTGTGTGTATGTGGGTTTGCATGTGAGTGTTTTTGACTTTTTATGCACTGAATAACTACAATTCATTCTGACAGGAATTTTATATAAGGATATTTCCATGAAATTATATTGTTTGTTGATTCCATATGCAGCTGGAGCCATGGTCTATCCATGTGAAGACTTTGACTAGTGGTTTAATCCCTGGGAATTCTGGTAGGTTGTCATTGTTGTTCTTATGGACTGACAAGCCCCTTCAGCTTTCTTTGACTCCTCTGCTGGGAAATCCTTTTTCAGTTCAATGAAAAAAGTTGCTACCATTCGCCTCTCTATTTGTGATGCTCTCACTAAACATCTCAGGAAACAGCAATATCAGGCTCCTGACATCATGACATTCTTGGCTTCATCAATATTGTCAAGATTTGGTGGCTGTATATACATGGGCTGGATCCTCAGGTAGGAAGGGCTCAGAATTGCCATTCCTTCAGTCTCTGCTCCAAAATGTGTCTCCATATCTCCTCCTATTTTTGTTGCCCCATTTAAGAAGGATTGTAGCATTCACACTTTGGTCTTCTTTCTTGAGCTTAATGTGGTCTGTGGACTATATCTTAGATAATTCAAACTCTTGGGGTAATATACACTTATCAGTCAGTTCATACCATGTGTGCTTTTTTGGGATTTGGTTACCTCACTCAGGATGATATTTTCTAGTTGCACCAGTTTGTCTATGAATTTCATGAAGTCATTTTTTATTTTGATACCAGAGTAGTACTCCATTGTGGAGATGTACCATATTTTGTTTCCATTCCTCTGTTAAAGGGCATTTGGGTTTTTTCTGGCTTTTGGTTATTATAAATAAGGCTTCTATGAACATAATGCATCATGTATCTTTGTTGAATGTTGGACCATCTTTTGGGTAAATGCCTAGGAGTGGTATTGCTGAGTCCTCAGGTAGAACAATGTCCAATTTCTGAGGAACCTCCAGGCAGATTTTCAGAGTGGTTGTACTAACTTGCAAACCCATCAACCATGAAGGAGTGTTCCTCTTTCTCCACATCCTTGCCAGCATCTCTTGTCAACTCAGTGTTGGATCTTAGCCATTCTGAATGCTGTGAGGTAGAATCTCAAGGTTTATTTGATTTGCATTTCTCTGATGACTAAGGATGAGGACACTTCTTTAGGTAATTCTCAGTCAATTGTTACTCCTCAGATGAGAATTGTTAGTTTAGCTCTTTACCACATTTATTAATAGAATTATTTGGCTATTTGGAGTCTAACTTCTTGAACTCTTTGTATATATTTTATAATAACCCTATCTCCGATGTAGCATTGGTAAAGATCATTTCCCATTCTGTTGGTTGCTGTTTTGTACTAATGTCTGCTTCCTTTGCATTACAAAAGCATTGCAGTTTTATGAGTTCCCATTTGTCGATTCTTGATCATAGAGAATAAGCCCTTGTTTCTTTTTTTCAGGAAATTATCCCCAGGACCCATTTGTTTGAAAAACTTAGCAACATTTTCTTCTATTAATTTGAGTGCATCTCGTATGATGTGGAGGTCCTTTATCCAATTGAACTTAAGCTTTGTACGTGGGGATAAGAATGGATCAATTCGCAATCTTCTATCTTTGTTGAAAGTGCTGTCTTTGTTCTATTGGATGCTTTTAGTTCCTTTGTCAAGTGACCATAGGTATATGGATTCACAATCTTCTATCTTTGTTGAAAGTGCTGTCTTTGTTCTATTGGATGCTTTTACTTCCTTTGTCAAGTGACCATAGGTATATGGATTCGCAATCTTCTATCTTTGTTGAAAGTGCTGTCTTTGTTCTATTGGATGCTTTTAGTTCCTTTGTCAAGTGACCATAGGTATATGGATTCATTTCTGGATCTTCGATTCTATTTCATTGATCTACCTGCCTGTCTATGTACTAATACCATACAGTTTTTTAACTATTGCTCTGTAATACAGCTTGAGATTAGGGATCATGATTCCCACAGAAGTTGTTTTATTGTTGAGAGTAGTTTTCCCTATCCTGGGTTTTTGTTATTCCAAATGAATTTGCAAATTGATCTTTCTAACTCTAGGACAAATTGAGTTGTAATTTTGATTGTGATTTAATCTTTAGACTGCTTTTGGCAAAATTGCCATTTATACTATATTAATCCTGCCAATCCTTGAACATAGGAAGTATTTTCATCTTCTGAGATATTCTTCAATTTCTTTCTTCAGAGACTTGAAGTTCTTGTCACATAGGTCTTTCACTTGCTTGGTTAGAGTCACACTGAGGTACTTAATGTTATTTACGACTATTGTGAAGGATATCATTTCACTATTTTTTTTCTCAGCCTATTTTTATTTTGAGTAGAGGAAAGCTACTTAATTGTTTGAGTTAATTCTTACCCAGCCACTTTGCATAAGTTGATTATCAGGCTTAGTAGTTCTGTGGTGGAACTTTTGGGGTCACTTAAGTAAACTGTCATATTATATGCAAATAGTGATATTTTAAATTCTTCCTTTCCAATTTCTATCACTTTCACTTTCTTTTGAGTTCTGATTGCTCTGGCTAGGACTTTGAGTACTATATTATATAAGTAGCAAGCAAGAGAGGGCAGCCTTGTCTAGTTCCTGATTTTAGTATGATTGCTTCAAGTTTCTCTCCATTTATTTGATGTTAGCTACTGGTTTGCCATATATTGCTTTCATTATATTTAGGTATGGGCCTTGATTCCTGATCTTTCCAAGACATTTAACATGAAGGAGTGTTGAATTTTGTCAAGTACTTTCTCAGCATCTAATGAGATGATCATGTGGGTCTTTTTCCTTTGAGTTTGTTTATATAATGGATTATATTGATGGTTTTCTGTATATTTATCCATCCCTGCATCCCTGTGGTGAAACTTTCATGATCATGATTGACGATTGTTTTGATGTATTCTTGGATTCAGGTTTTGAGAATCTTATTGAATATTTTTTGGTACCTATCCATAAAGAAAATTGATCTCAAGTTCTCTTTCTTTGTTGGGTCTTTTTGTGGCATAGGTGTAAGCATAATTGTGGCTACAAAGAAGAATTGGCTTATGCTCCTTCTGTTTCCATTTTCTGGAATAGTTTAAACAGTATTGGTATCCTATGAAGGTATGATAGAATTCTGAACTAAACCTTTCAGGTCTTGGCATTTTTTTAATTTTTGTTTTTCGTTGGAAGCCTTTTAATAACTGCTTCTATTTTTTTAGGAGACACAGGACAGTTTAGATGGTTTATCTAATACCGATTTAACCTTGGTACATAATATCTATCTAGAAAATTGTCTATATCATCCAGATTTTCCAGTTCTTTGAATATAGTCTTTTGTTATAGGATCTGATTATTTTTTTTAATTTGCTCAATTCAGTTGTTATGTTTCCCTTTTCAGTTCATATTCTGTTATTTTGGATATACTCTCTCTGCCTTCTTCTTTGTCTGGCTGAGGGAGTATTTATCATGTTGATTTTATCAAAGAACCAACTCCTGGTTTTGTTGATTCTTTTTATAATTATTTTTTATTACTACTTGGTTAATTTTAGTCCCTAGTTTGATTATTTTCTGCCTTGTTCTCCTCTTGGGTGTATTTGCTTCTTTCTGTTCTACAGATTTTAGGTGTGCTATCAAGCTGCTAATGTATGATCTCTCCAGGTTCTTCTTGGAGGTAACCAGAGCTATGCATTTTTCTGTCAGCACTATGTTCATTGATTCCTATAAATTTGGGCCTGTTGTGTCGTCATTTCATTAAATTCTAAAAGTTTGTAATTTCTTTCTTTATTTCTTCCTTAACTAAATCATCATTAAGTAGTTCATTGTTCACTTTCTATGTATATGTGTGCTTCTGTTGTTATTCTTCTTATTGAAGACCAGATTTAGTCCATGGTGATACCATAGGATGCATGGGATTATTTAAGTAGTCTTTTATCTTTTGAGGCCTGGTCAATTTTGAAAAAATTTCCTTGATGTGCTGAGAATAAGGTATAATTTTCTTTAGGATGAACTGTACTATAAATATCTTTTGAATACATTTGGTTCATACTCTGTTAGTTTTTGTTTTCATGATCTGTCTGTTGATGAGGGTTGGATGTTGAAATACCCTACTATCATTGTGTGAGGTGCAATATGTGCTTTGAGCTTTAGTAAGGTTACTTTTTGAATGTAGGTGCCCTTGGATTTGGAGCATATATATTGAGGATTGAGAGTTCATCTTGGTGGATTTTTCCATTGATGAATATGAAGTGTACATCCTTATCTTTTTTGATAACTTTTGGTTGAAAGTCGATTTTATTCAATATTAGAATGGCTATTTCATCTTTTTTTCTTGGGACCATTTGCCTGGAAAATTGTTTTCCAGCCTTTTTTTCTGATGTACTGTCTATCTTTGTGACTGGGGTATGTTTCCTGCCTGCAGAAAAATGCTGGGTCCTCTTTATTGACCCAGTCTGCAAACATTCTATATCTTTTTACTAGGGAATTGAGTCCATTGATGTTAAGAGATATTAAAGAATATTGATTGTTGTTTTCTTTTATTTTTTATTTTTTGTTTGAGGTAGATTTATGTTTAAGTGGCTATCTTCTTTTGGGTTGTTTGAAAGCGGATTACTTTCTTGCTTTTTCTACGGTGTAGTTTTCATCCCTATGTTGGAGTTTTCCATCTATTTTCTTTGTAGCATTTAATTTGTGGAAAGATGTAATACAATTTTGTTTTTGCTTTGAATATCTTGATTTTTCCATCTATGTTAATTGATAGTTTTGCTGGATATGGTAGCCTGGGCTGTCATTTGTGTTCTTTAGCATGTGTATGACATCTGTCCAGGATCTCCTTTCTTTCATATTCTCTGGTGAGTAGCCTGGTGTAATTCTTATAGATCTGAGTTTATCTGTTACTTGAACTTTTTCCCTTACTGATTTTATTATTCTTTCTTTGTGGTGAGTTTGTTGTTTTCACTATTATCTGATAGGAGGAATTTCTGTTCTGGTCCAATCTATTTGGACTTCTGTAGGGTTTTTGTATATTTATGGGCATCTCTTTCCTTAGGTTAGGGAAGCTTTCTTCAATAATGTTGTTGAAGCTATTTCCTGGCCCTTTAAACTTGGAGTACTTGCTCTCTTCTAAGCCTAGTATCCTTAGGTTTGATCTTCTCATTGTGTCCTGGATTTCCTGAATGTTTTGGGTTAGGAGCTTTTTGCGTTTTACATTTTCTTTGATGGATGTGTAACTGTTTAATATGATATCTTCTGCCCCTGTAATTAGCACTTCTATTTCTTGTATTCTGTTGGCGATGTTTAAATCTATGTCTCCTGATCTCTTTCCTAGGTTTTCTATCTCCAGGGTTGTCCCCCTTTATGCTTTCTTTACTGTTTCTATTTCCACTTTTAAATCCTGAATGGTTTTGTTCAATTCCTTCACCTGTTTGGTTGTGTTTTCCTGTAATTTTTTAAGGGAGTTTTGTGTTTCCTCTTTAAGGTCTTCTACTCATTTACCCATGTTATCCTGTATTTCTTTATGGGAGTTATTTATGTCCTTCTTAAATTCCTCTAACATCATCATGAGATGTGATTTTAAATCTAAATCCTACTTTACAGGTGTGTTTGGATATCCAACATTTGTTTTGGTGGCAGAAGCGAGCTCAGTTGAAGCCAAGTAGCCTTGGTTTCTGTTGCTTAGGTTCCTGTGCTTGCCTCTGGCCATCAGGTTGTCTGTGTTATTAGTGTTTCTTGCTGTCTCTGACAGTTACTTGCCCTGTCCTTTAATTCTGTGAGTCAGCACTCCTGGAGACTTTTTTCCTGTCAGATCTTGGAAAAGAGAGCTGACCCTAGGTTTGTGTGTTGTAAAACTGTCAGGTGGGACCACTAAAGAGCTGGTCTTACATCTCCCCTCAGATATGGCAGAGATCCTGGTGACAGGTTTTCAGCTCTGGGCTAGAAGAAAATTGGGACTTTCCTGTCTCTGACTGCTCCTATATTCCTGTATCTAAAGGGCAGGAGTCAGTTCTTCTTGGGCGAGGAATATGGACAAAAGTGGAGGTCTCCTCTGAGCTCTCAGTATTGTCAACACTTCTGAGAATCGAGCTTTCTCCCCCATTTGAATTGAGTACAGAGAGCTGTGGACTGGTTCAATTCTGGGCACCAATTTGATAGACTTTTGTCCATGGAAAGAGTTTTTGTTTTTTTTGTTTTTTGTTTTTTCTTTTCTTTTCTTTTCTTTTCTTTTTTTTTTTTTTTTTAATTCTGGAGCACCTAACCACAAAACAGACAATAAATTTCTAACAAAATATTGTCTTCACACACTTCAACTTTAATACATTGAATATGTATGTGGCAAGTCTATTAGTTGGAATTCCATAAAGTAAACCCCTTTGAATACCACAGAAAAATTTCAACATTACTTGAATCCATTCCAAATTTTCCATATAAGTAGAGGCCTCAGAAATTGATGTCTCTTTGTGATTGCATGTGGACTAGAATTGAGCATCATGAGGCAGCTATTTTTGTTGGCACAATTCTTTAATTACTTAAGAATGAGTTACTGAAGAGTGAAGACCACATTAAATTTTCACTCCAAGTTTGTGAAAATAATGTGGAAATTAATGAATAATAGTCATAATTAATATTTACCAGTAAAAATTTTCTACAGCCCATAAGTATAGTATTTTAATAAAAGAATTATGACCCACATAGTGATTTTAGTTTTTTATATTTTGGACACTAGTTATTTTCTTTTAAAAATATGTATTTATTTGTTATACACACACACATAGATAGATAGATAGATAGATAGATAGATAGATAGATAGATAGATAGATAGATAAATTCATGTGCCTCTCCAACTGCAGAGGCCAGAAAAGAATATAAGATTCTTTGAAGCTCAAGCAACAGGCATTGCTGTGATGCATAGTTTGTCATATTGATGCTGGGGTCAGAAATTCAGTCTTCAAATTTGCTCAACTGGCACTTTTGTCCAAGCCATCCTCCCAGTCCTGCTATACTTAATTTTATTCAAGGCTTAGGGAAAAGAAATCAATACTTGTTTTCCCCAAAACATCATCATATTTCCACATGTATCGTATGTACATTTGGTGGTGATTCCTATTAAGATGACAAACAAAATAACATTTTCAAGGTGATTTGTAGCACTTTCCGAATCTAACTTCCTGGCTGTATGATGAGGAAAAGGGTATGTAATAAGCAAATTTCAAATGCATACATTTAGTCCTGCTGAGATTGCACACCTAGTAAAGATGAAAACAGGCATGTGGATCTAGAATCTACTGTACCTACTTCAAGATGAAAGAATCTGGGGGATTTCAGAGTGCTTTTGGACATGTGTGCCTGGTATGTGAAAAAGAGAAGAGGAGACTTGTCTAAACACAGGTAGAATGTGAGTATGAATAACCTAGAATGTGATCCAACACATTCTGGCAGGCACTTGACCACACGCACATCAGGATAACATACACAGGCAAACACAGACACAGAGACACAGTTGTTGGAACGGTGACAGGAAATAAAATTTCCAATTTATTCAGGATCAATTAGTTAAAATGAATATACATATTTAGAAAATTCTCTCTTTATCTCTCCTATGTCTATTGCTCTCTCCTTTATCAGTCATTACTCTTTATATGTATAAGAAATACAGTTTTGAAAGATCTCTGTAGAGAGACCCTCCCACAAGTATCAGAAAGTCGCGGGTCCCAGACACACGAGAGACCGATCTTGATGCAATAAGCAGAGGCAGTTTATTTTCGCAATTCGGGGTCGACACGTATCCATCGCAGGAGACAGGGGTGTCGACCCCGAGCGACTAGAAGATGGACTATTTAAAGGGAAAAACCACAAGCCCCTGAAAGGAAGGGACATCAAGGGGAAATGCCAGAGATATGACAAGACGGAACTCCCAAAGTCACAGGATTTTCCTCATGATTCCGGGATTTTATGGTCAGTTAGTTCCTGGGATAGAGTTACTAAATCAGAAGAAAGGCCAGGTACTCTTTGTTCCAAAAGCAGGTCTTTTCCGGTCCTTTTAAGGTAATTGTTTGTTAGAGTTGATGAAGCTTCTGCACCTAATAAACATCTGGTTAGGCATGGTTCCGGTTTCCTGGAACACTATCTGCAGGACATAACGACTAGAACATAAACACAATAAGGGTTTGGACAAACATCACAGGGTCCAGACTGTTACTCGTTTACTCACATCTGGTGTTAATCAGAGGACCAGTGGGTCAATACCAGATGTCCTTGAATCTTTAATTATCTGCCTCAAGATGACATCTCTCACTTTCACTAAATGTGTGTATTAAGTTTACATAAATACTTGTCTGTGGCTACCTATAACACACTATTAAAAAAATCTTTCAATTTAAATAAAAGTCTGACTGGTAAAAAGAAGTTCTAGAACTCAGAAACTGTTAATAATGTTTAAGTTTCCAATTTAAAAAGACCTTATTGAAAGGCAGTTTTCGTACATTATATTTCATGGTATGTTTAATCATTCAAATATAAAACTCTCACTTAAGCCAGGATTTGAACATAAAACCAAGCATTAATTTTGTTTATTACTAATTACTTAACAAGAATCTAAACAGAACTAAAATGAAATTACTGTGACCAGAGGCCAAAGTCAAATGGAACATTGCCATTTAGAAGCTAACTCCCAAACAGACTTGTTTGTGTTTCCCATTTGTATGGAGGAGGTGGAAGTGATGAACGTATGCTAAGCTGATGAATCTCTGTTTTATTGCTAATAAGCCAAAATCAGCCTTGTGTCAAGTTACCACTGATTTGGCGGGGGCTTCACTGAACGCTCAAATAGTAGGAGAAGATGTACTAAAAGTAGTCTACATCAGAGGCAATGTTGCATATATATCAACCACATAAGTTTTACAGTTGGATAATTTGGAATTAAATCCTTTCTTAATTCAGCAAACTGAAAGATGGACCTCAGTATTGTTTGGGCACTTGGACATCTTGGAACATTTCCTTATTACTTATTTTTTTTAATTTGGAGATTTCATAATTTGTAATATTAAGCATTCAATATCTGTTCTTAATAAATGAGTTCATTTTATGTGTTAGTATGAGAGTGTCTTTCTATTCTATTACTGTCATTCAATTGTACTTGAAAGATTTTTTTTTCAATGAAAAAGTAAATGTTTAGCTTTGACTTATTAGATACAGGCTGTAGCACAGTCTTAAATCTTACTATGGTAACAGAAAAAGTCATGCATTTCTGACCTCCTGAGTGCTAAGATTACAGATTTGTATTACCTTGCTCAGTTTTGCATTAATGAGGATGGAACCCACTGTTTTCTGCCTATAAATAAAAGACACTCTACTAACTCTATGTACCCACTGCTGCCATGCATTTATAAGTTGCTATTTTGATAGGAATCCTAGTGTTAGCTTATCTGTTATAACATGAGTCTACAATTCAAAGCCAATTATCTCTGGTTATCAATCAGAATCTATGTCAATAAAGACACAGAGTATGAAAAAAAATATTCTTCCACAATGGTGCTTCTTCAAGCAGTTCCATGTCATACAAAGGAAATCCATTTTCAAATAGATGTATATATTTCAGTCCTTTGCATCTGTCCCTTTCTTACATTCAAAGTTAACCCACTAGAGTGTAGCTCAGGTCAAAGAAAGGTTGCTAGGAAATATGCTCAATGACCAGAGGATACAGGTGACTTTCTCTATTTGTTTTAACATTTACTTGACAAATAAAATTTCAATATTGTCAGATGCTGTGGTATGCCTGTCTTCCTACTGATGATTAAGACAGAAAGCATAGGGTCTGCTTAAGAACACAATGATCATGGAGAGTATCTGAGAAATGACATTGTGCCATATCTTTTATTGCCTATGACTTTTTGTCAAAGAAAATGTTACTCAGTCTACTTCTAGAAACCCTCTGCAACTTGTTCTACCTATTTTGGAAAAAAAAATATTTTAATTACTATTCAGTAAAATCCAATTGCACTTTAGACAATCAGGTAACATATCCCTAAAATCATCCAGCATGATAGCAAAACATTGCCATCTAGTGGGAGATAGAGGGAAAGTTCTGCTGATATTTAATTTGTGCAGGAGGTACACTTGAACAATGTGGAAGGACTAACAGCAGAACAATGAACAACATAAATCCACTTGGAGTTGTTTGGGGAAAAGTTCCTTGATAGCTGACCGTAACTTGAGAAAGCTCTAGTAAGAAGTTGAGAATGCAAATATGATGATCTGCATTGCGATCTGTAAAGGTGAACTTTCATGAAGTCAAATGAAATATGTCTATAATCTCATGGTTCTACTGGCAAGCTGTGGGAGGCTGTGTCAGAAAAGTCCCTGGAAATTCTCCAGATAATTAATCTCATGTAAACATAGGCGAACAACAAGAAACCTTATTTCAAAAAGGTTAAAAGTAAAAAGGAAGACTGATAATCCCTTCAGACCTCCTCTCACCCCATGCTGAGCATATTCCTCCAATAACACATAAACAAACATAAAGAGATACACAGATTAGCACATATACTACACAAAAATGACAAGGTTATATCTGTAAAACATTGTAAAGTCTATTGAATTGTGGGAGTTGTATAAAAATATTTAGATAGAAAACCCTAGTGGGTTTTTTTTTCTATAATATTCAAATTCCATCTGGTTGGACTCATACTGTGTTGCTCCACAGAGGACAATTTGAGTTATAGTTTGGCAGCAGTGATGATCAATTTGGTGAGAAATGCTTATATTCTGGGTATATAATGCAGGAGAAAGTTAAAATAGGAGGGCTCCAAACTAGCGACTTGCAAGGAGATGGAGATACCAAAAATGCACATTAAAAAGCGAAGTCTGATAGAGCAAATTTGTTATTCTATTGTGTAAGTGGAGATGGCTGGTATCATGAGTACTTATTAAATAGAAAGTCTTGCCTCCTTAGTAAGCTCCAATTCAGTGAGAGGGCCAGGATCATGAAAAGAAGGTGGAATATGTACAAGGAGTGACATCTAATATTATTCTCTGGACTCCACATGTAGACACATGCATAGATGTCGATGCACACAGCAACACAGCACTGAGAACTGGGCGTAAACCTGCAGAATTAAAAAACACACATACGCAAGTTATTTATGTTAAACAAGAAAAGGCAATTCTGCAGCTTTTTTCACCCAATACATACCCCAAGGTGGAAAAACCTGAGAAGCACAGTGGGAAACCCTGGCTCAAGACTACTATAACAAAAGACCGATTTTACGGGGGAGAAATCCAGGAAGACCAGCCTAAATCTCAAAAACAAAAGACTGGGAAGACAATTGATGAATTGACCAGGTGTGTTCCTACCCTGCCAGACTGTTCCTTTCTTAGGAACAAAAGGATTCCACATGCATCAGCAGGGCTCAGCAGGGGTCAAACCCTTCAAGGGACCAAGAAGGATCTGACTAGGGGTGTGAAACACTGCAGGGGACCCAGGAGGCGCTGACACATAGAAACATGCACACATCTAACTGCACACAAATGTTAAGATTTTTGAAATCAGAGGTGATTTTAGATCTTTAGTGTGAAGTGTAAAGAGAGGAACTTCATTAACCACATCATGTTCAATCAAGTACCCATGGATACTGAATCAATGACTGCTTAGCCATGGCTCCTAGGAAAACACCAGGCTAGGTTTTTTCTAGTCATTTATCACAATTTTTTTAAATATTTTGATTTCTTAAAATGATTTTGATTCTGATGTACTTTTCTTTACTTTTCTTATAAACATCTCACAGTCTTTGCTATCTGATTCAATATTTTAACACAAATGCATTTTAAATAGCAAAATAGAAAAACATTAACACAAACATGGGGAAATAGTAGTGTCAAAAAAAAGAACAAATACTCACCTTATGGAAAGTGAAACTGTTTAAAAGTTAATGTTAAGCATATATAAATATGCATTTATATAAGTACTTATATAAAATAAATATACACATATTTTAAATTTTATTTGTTTTGGATATTTTATGTAATTACATTTTACATGTTATCTCCTTTTCCCCCTGTCCCATAACACTCTTCCTCCCCCTGCTTCTAAATATACTTTCACTCACCCAGACCAACCTCAACGCCCTAGCATTAACCTACAATCAGTAAATGAGCCTTCACAAGACATTAGACTTTTCCTCATGTTGATGCTGGACCATACCTCTGTCTGCTACTTTAACAAAACCCAACATAGATGACAATTCTATGAAGAGGGAGAATCACTGCTCTAAAGTGCAGAGCACAGAGATGTCTAGGGAGAAGAAGATACTTTGCAACACTATCAGGAAAATGATGTCTCATAATTTTGAAATTGAAGGTCATATTAAAGTTGGAACAAAATGCCCAATTTTAAATTATGAGGAATGTTAAATGAAATAAGTCTGTAGGTTGTCAGCAGATGGAAGAAAAATTGGTGGATCCAATAAGAAGCAATAGGAAACGGTGAATACGGGTGGTGAAGGTCAGTGGGAAACCAGGTGCTATGACATCAGAGTGAAGAGATTCAATAGAGGGCAAGATTCTTCCACATGTAGAAAATTAATCTTGAACATAGGAATGAGGGACTGGAGTTGGCTCAGTAGTCAAGAGTATTGATGCTCTAGCAGAAGACCAAAATTCAAAACCCAATACCCACATAGGACTTGCAGCTGCTTCTTACTTTAACTCCAGAGAATCCAATACCCAGTTATGGCCTTTTGGTATCTGCAAACACACACACACACACACACACACACACACACACACACACACAGAGAGAGAGAGAGAGAGAGAGAGAGAGAGAGAGAGAGAGAGAGAGAGAGGAGAGAGAGTTGTTTTAGGAATAGAGAGAGAAAAAAAAAAGAACATTGAGTTGAATGAAAGGATCCTATTCTAAGAGGAGGAACCTTTATCTGAGCACAGCTCTGTGACTTACTGGATTTATGACTTTGAAGTAGGCCTTTGTACCTTGTATATATACCCTATTTATTTTTTCTATATCTAAGGTGATCTTAGAGTTTTGAGGACAAGCATGATAGGTGGAAATATATAAGTATGTGTCATGTTGGTCAAGTGGAAGTTACATTGTCAAATTATAACATTGCTTTTTTACCCTTACATTTAATGTTACTTATACCTGACATAATTTAGTCTAACAGAGAAAATGAATGACAAACTTGCCTGCAAAATAGATCATACATTCTAATTTTCAATTCGCAACTTACTAACCATAGAACTTTATGGAAATACCAAGCTCCTCTAAGAACCAAATCATCAATGTCTGATAAAGTTACTAATACCTACAGCAGGGGAGATGGCTCTGTTGATAAAGTTCTTGCATGATAAGAAAAGAACATGAACTAGATTACTAGAATTAGCATATAAAAAAATCAAGGAACTTTGCATATGCTTATAACTTCAGAACTGGGAAAGAAATGCAAGGAAGATATGTGTAGCTCACTTCTTGTAGCTTACAAAATTCCAGAATGATGAGAAAAGGTAAGTAATCAGCATAGTTTGTCTTTTGCTTTTCACACACACAGAAGCATGCTACCGCACACCTGCCCAGCTTGGCTATAAAGGTCCATATTACTCACACTCATGGGCATTACACTTGCAAGGCTTTGCTGACTAAGCTGTCTCTCAGCCCAACAGAGAAGGTTTTAATTTAGAACATTTCCACAAACATTGTAAATTATTTATATATATATATATTTAACTATAAGTCACACATACACACATTTTAAAATTAGTGGTACTTTACAAATAGGAAAGATGGTTCTTGCAAGAAAATACACAAATTGAACTTTGTTTAAATTTTGTCTGATGCTTGCTGAGATTGAAACTTGACCCTCAGATCTATTTCATTTTTCACTGCCAAAGCTTGGCTGTTACTGAATATGTTCTTTGGAATGTTCTTGACGTTAGAGATCTACATACCTCTGTTTACTGAGTTGTGTGGTTAAAGGTATGCACTACCACACCTGGCCTAAGCCTTGCTCTACATGTACTTTGCTCTGCAACATGCTCACCCTCAATTAAAAGATCTTTCTGACTGTGTCTTAGGGGATTAAAGGCATATATTACCATGCCTTCAATCAAGCTTTTCATGACCACTATGTCTCAAAATCTAAATGAAATGTGTGCCATTCTATGTAAATATTTAGGTGAAAATCTTGTGTGTTCCAGCCTCAATATCTGGATCATAGGTGAGATCTGGATCTTAGATGTGCTTTCTGATTCTGGACTATAGTTCAGTTTACATTAAAATTCCAAGTGAAACATAATGCATTGCATGCTATTGCTTTCCCCCTTTTAACTGCAAAGTCATGAGCAATAAGCGTACCCAAGTGTGTTCTTGCCCTGAGGTTACTGTTATATTAATTCCACTTAATATCCTTGAACACAGGATTTAACTTTATTGCATTTCTTAGTGACATTTAATAATTGAACATTTTCTATTTTTCCTTTCCAAAATTGCTATACTTGATCAAAATTCCCCTTATGAAGAAAATGAGAGAACAAAGGTCTACGATGAGCTTTTTTGAGTTTTTCTTTTTTCCTATGCAATTAATCTGAATCTCTTCATGTAGCTTCTGCAGACTCTATAGAAAAGGGCAAAAAGGACAATATTTTTCTTAAGAATGATTTCCAGAGTTCAAACTACCCTCAGCACCAATGTTTTCCATTTACTACAAAAGTTCATTAAGTCGCTTATAAAGCATTCCATGACTTTCCAAATCCAAAGCCCCCCAAAAAAACAACTTTCCTCTAAACAAAAATATGATTAGAACTATCACAGAAATTCCCCAATTCTTGTAGCGAGTTCTGTCTTACTTAGTGTTTCCATTTCTGTGAAGATACCCCATGGCTAAGGGACATTTTATCAAGGAAAACATTTAATTGGAGAAAGATTACAGTTTCAGTCCATTATCATCATGATGCATAGCATGGAAGCATGCATGAAGACATGGTGCATAAGCACCAAAGAGTTGTACATGTTGAGTTGATGACAGCAAAGATACTACTGTATCTTCTGCATTGGGTAGAATTCGAGCACTAAGAGCCCTAAAACACTGCCTTCACATTGATATACTTCCTCCAAAAGGGTCAAATATATTACAACAAGGCTATACCTCTAACTAATGCCACTTTCTGTGGGCCAAATATATTCATACCACCCCACCAGTCAAAGTTTCTGTTTTATGAAGAAGAGGTTAGACCTGAGGATAATACCTAGATCTTGAGCATGTTATATGTAACATATAAACACCCACAAACATAAACATGCATGTACACACAAACACACCCAGGTCTGTGGATCACAGCCTATGATAGAGGTCAAAGAAATCTTGATAGTTAGGATAGTTTATTCACATAAAAGAAGACAAAATAGATAAAGAAAAATCTTTCATTTTGTCACAGGTTAGTCCCCTGTGGGGCAGTGAACCATGAGAAGCAGCCTGGTCCTCAGTTAAGCAAAAGGTTTTAAAGGCACAGAGACCCTGAAGGGACAGTAATATATATGACTGTTTCCAGGTACACGGGTTCTGCAACTAGTCCAGTTCTCTAAAGATTTGTGGCTATTAGTCAGTCACATAAGGGCAATGCCCAAGCCCTTCCACATGAGGCATCCCTAACATCTAAGAGCAAGACAATAGTAAAAGAGATGTGATCTGTGGTCACACATGCTAATGAGGCTCCTAGAGGCCTGGAGAAAATAGCCAATAAGATTTCCTTCCCATCAATTCCTCCCTGCCAAGGTAAATAATCTCAGGCTCACACTGAGAATTGGGATATGGTTTTATTCACACACTTGTCTTTATGGCAATTAATTATTTAGAACTAAGCACTGGCTCTTTTCATTGGGATTCATCATCGGGAGCCATGGAGAAGGCCTTCACTATTGAGCAGCTGCCTCATTTCCCATAGAAGACTTCTCTGTACTGCCAGCCACAACACCCAACAAGCCTGCCACCAAGAACTCAACCTGTGGGACCAGTCAGATCTCCTCTTATCCACTTCCTTTTTCCACCAAGGTTCTGGGCTGGACCCAGCTTACAAACCCAAGACTCTGTTCTCAGATTTTTTAAGACTTTCATCTGTTCTGAAAATCACAATGTCCCTGCTGTGTCACATGCCTGGGAAACTCTCAGTCAGTTCTACCTTCCCTTCCCACATCTCAGATAGTACTTTCCCATTCTGAGCAGTGCCTTGGTGCTTCTCTTTGGCCACAAACCCATTGGCATAGGTGTGGGATGTGGCATAAGTGTAGTCACACTTCCCGCATCCCACCTCTCCACGTGGCTGTACCCTGTGGTAGAGCAGACAATCCCACAGTCTCTCTCCTGAGATTCTAAGTTCTTTTATCTTGTTAAAAATAACCATTTTTATTGATTGTGGAAGAGTAACTTTTGTATTTTCTGAAAGGCAAGTATAATTTAATATATATGTTTTTCTTTTCCCTTTAATATGTTCTCTTTCTTTTCCCTTTATATATGTTTTTAAATCCCTTTAAACAATGTCAGAGCAGAAAAATAGGAAAAAGTATGTATCTTTCTGAGATCAGATTATTTTGCTTCATATGATTCTTTGAGTTCTACCCCTTTCTGCAAGGAATGATGTCTTATGTCTTGCATTTAAGCATGAAGCAAAGAGCTCTACCATATTTTAAAATCATTTTTAAAGATTCAAAATGAAGTGTTTATTCCCCATGCTCCTGGTTGTCAGTATGGGAATGTATGGTGCATACTTACTATGATCAAGTCTACAGGATATCTTCTCAGTGCTATTAAAATTTTAAAAGGGTAAGAAATTATTAAGAAAGTAGTTTCACTAATTCTAAAAAATAAAGTGGCCTTTTCCCTCTTCTTCTGAGGGCTAATATAGCAGTCATCTCTTTTATGTCTAATCCTATGATGGCCCCTTACTCACAGGGTAGGACTACTTTTTACCGGGTTAGTGAGCTGTCCTCCAATTAGTTTAGGCATAGGTCCACATCATAATGTAGAACTGGCTCATAGATTCTTTTCTTATCTATTAATAACTTGAAGATTTTTTAGTAAGAGATACTCAGTAAGGGAAGTATCACTCAAATCAACCATGAGATTAGAATCATAAAGCGACATGTCTTTCATTCTCGGAATTGTTCAAGACAGACTTGATAATGGTTTTCTTTCCTTCAATCATAGCAGGAGAATTAAATGAATCAATTAGCAGTACTCCCAGAGTATAATCTACTGAGCAAACGTGGGCTATATCTTAAGGAAATTCTTTGCAAAGTTTGTGGCTTACTTGACAATTACTAGGAGAACTTCAAAACAGGAGGAAGTATAATCTGATTTTATAAAATGAAATATTTTAACCTCCTCAGTGCCAGAATTTTTAAATCATGGTCCCAGAAATATTTAATATTTCTTTCTTTCTGTATTTTTACTTTTAGCTTTTCTCCTTGGCTCTTGCTTTGTTTTAGCAGAACTCAAGTGTAAACCTATAACATTTGCACATCTAGTATGCTCAAACATGGATCCTGGTCTTATCAAGACACGTTTAGCCACATGGTCAAGGCAAACATTCCTAATGTTTTTCCATGACAACTCAGGTCCTCCATTAGTCTCCTAATTGTTTTGTGATATATAAATAAGGTCTGCTTCTGATATAGAGAACATACTGCTCACTTAGTATTTCTGAGTACTCTAGTTATAAGCACAAACACTATTTTAAATAAGATATGTTTAATAATACAAAGTAATGCTTAGAAAAGCAGTCCCTCTAACCACATGCCATCAGAATTTCTCCAGTCTATCATCAGTTCAGTAGCTTTGACAACTTTATTGACTTACATATACAGTGGTAATTAAGTAATTTAAAAGATTTAGAGCAGAAAATATTATCAAAGCTTAAGTGATAAATGTGCAGGAAATATTGCATAAGTAAAATTTAAATATAAGGCATATATATGTTTCAAATATTGCATGTGTGTCTTTGTGTATTTGTATGTGTGTGTTTGTGTGTGTATGTGTGTCTGCTGATGTGTGTGTGTATATGTGTGTGTGTGTGTGTGTGTGTGTGCACATGCATCTGTGAGTGTACCAGTGTGCATATGTGGTACAAGACATATCTATATTGAGATATGCCATACTATTTGGCTCTCAACATTGATTTTTTAGGCAGGATTTCTCATTTGGATGAATGGGAAAGTGAGTCCACAAGATCAGTTTGCTTATGTCCCCTGTTGTTTAGATACTAAATTGTTTGCTATAATCACAAGATTTTATGTAAATGCTGAAGATCTTAATTCAAGTCCTTATGCATTTTACCCCCTTAACTCCTACCTGCCCTCCAATATACTTTATTACTGTTAAAATAAAGGTGAAAAATTTGAAGATCAAAAAGCATAAAACTGTATTGCAATTCTGAATCTCTGTCAATGAAGTAGGTTTAAATGAGTCATTTTCTAGACATTTCTTGATTACAAAGTCTGCAAAAGGGAGCCTCAGTTAGTAGAGTACTTTCTTTTTCAGAAGACTGCAATTTGATGCTTCACCAAGTAATCGAAATTTGGTGCAGAACTATGTACCTGGAATAGCAGCACTCAGGGAGAAGAAACAAGAAGTTCTGAGGTGACTTGGAACACAGACAGTATAGATGAATCTGAGCTGTAGGTTCAGGCATTCATACCAGGTGTGCAAAGGCAATTCAGTATACAGAAATCCATCAACATAATTTACTATATAAACAAACTCAAGGAAAGGAAACCCTACATGAATATGATCATTTCATTAGATGCTGAGAACGCATTTGACAAAACACCCCTTCATGTTAAAAGTCTTAGAAAGATCATGAATTCAAGGCCCATATCTAAATATAATACAAGCAATATAGAGTAAACCAGTAGCTAACATCAAACTTAATGGAGAGAACTTTGAAGCAATCCCACTAAAATCAGGGACTAGACAAAGATGCCCACTCTCTCTTTATCTATTTGATAGTGAATTTGAAGTCCTAGCTATAACAATTAAACAACAAAAAGTGGTGAAAGAGACACAAATTAAAAAGGAAAAAGGAAAAATATAACTATTTGCAGATAATATGATAGTATACATAAGTGACCCCAAAAATTCCACCAAAGAACTCATAAACATGATAAACAACTTAAGCAAAGTAGCTGGATATAAAATCAACTCAATGAAAGCAATATTCTTCCTCTACTCAATGAATAAATAGATTGAGAAATTAGGAAAATGAAACACTTCAAAATTGTCACAAATAATATAAAACACCTTGATTTGAATTTAACCAAGAAAGTGAAAAATCTGCTTGATAAAAACTTCCAAGTATCTGAAGAGAGAAATTGAAGATCTCAGAAAATGGGAAGTTCCCCCATGCTCAGGGATTGGCAGGACTGATATAATAAAAACAGCCACCTTTCTGAAAGCAATCTACTGATTGAATGCAATACTCATCAAAATTACAACTCAGTACTTCATAGAATTAGAGAGAGTAAATTTCAAATTCATTTGGAAAATGAATTTGATATTGAAAAATCAATATTAGGATACTGATTCAGGAATTTTGAAATCCTGTATGCTCATGAGTCTGCATCCTTTGCCAGGTTCTTTCCTTGTTTCTTATAAAAAAAAATCTCTGTGAATCAAAACCGTATAATTTGGCTTTAGGAGAAAAATCTAAAATAATGGTTGCACATGCTCATTTCTGTCATGGTTTTCTTTTAATGAATAGAAATGTGATTCGTGTCCATATTGATAATTGTGTTTCAGTGAGGAGAATTTTTTTGTATTAATGGGTGATAGTTGCACAATTTTGTTTCAAGTTATTTGTTATACTGACTAATTAAAGATAAGTTTCATATATATATATATATATATATTACAAAATATATGATGATTTTCATGAAATATCTACAAATAATATATATATGTATATATATATATATATGTGTGTGTGTGTGTGTGTGTGTGTGTGTGTGTGTGTGTGTGTGTGTTTATGATATACCTTTGGAAATAATGCCTCATGTCTGGTTATACCCTTTTTTATGATCCTCATGTTTGAGCTATTTTACAACTTTTCCATGAATATAATTTTTACATAATTCCAAATTGTCATATAAAGATTTGCTTTTATTACTTTCAGTTCTGAACTGTGCTCATTCCAAGATGTTATTCCCAAAGGTGTGCACACAAGATTATTTTCAGAAAGAAATAACACAAATATTTGGAGGTAATAGCCTTTCAGATATACATAGAAACCAATTCTGTAAATATGGAGATAGAAGTTTGACAATGAAATATCTGGATACAGAATTTTCATTCAAGAGAAAACTTACAAATGTAACAAATGTTGAAAGTCTTTTACCAAATCCTCAAACATTAAACGTCACCAACGAATTCATACTGGAGACAAATCTGATAACTCTGATGAATGTGGGAAATCCTTTGAAAGTTCCTCAGGTCTTATAATATACCAAAAGATCTATATTGGAGACAAATCTTACAAATGTTATCAATGTTGCAAATTATTTATTTACTCCTCATATTTTAAAATTCACCACAGAATTCATACTGGAGACAAACATTATAAATGTAATGAATGTGGGAAATGCTTCACGAAGTTCTCAAATTTTAAAGTTCACCATAGAATCCATACTGGAGAGAAATCTTATGAATGTAATGATTGTGGGAAATCCTTTACCAAATCTTCAAGTCTTAAAGGTCACCACATAACCAATATTGAGGAGAAAGGTTACAAATGTAATCAATATGGGAAATCTTGTACACAGTCCAAACATCTTAAAGTTCACAACAGAATCCATACTGGAGAGAATTTTTACAAATATAATCAATGTGGGAAATCACTTATTCCATCAGCACATCTTACAAAAGAATCCATACTTGAGACAAACCTTAAAAATGTAATAAGTATGGGAAATCATTCAACAAGTCCTCATATTCAAAAGCTCACCACAGAAGCCATTCGGGAGGGAAACCTAACAAACGTACATGAAATGTTCAAATCTTTTACTTGTTCCTCAAATAGCCATGACCATCAAGGTATCCACAATGGAAAAGAGACTTATGAATGTGGTCATTCATTTTCCTCATCTACTAGTCCTCATGTTGTCCTCTGAATTCACAATAGAGACAAACCTAACAAATGTTGGTATCAAAAATCTTCTATCAAGTCCCCAACACATTATCAACAAAGAGTCCATACAGGGGAAAAACCTATCAAATGAAATGAATATGGCAAATCCTTTATCCTGTACTCAAAACTAGATGTTCACTAGAGAATGTAGACAGGAAATACACATTACAAACATAAAAAATGTAGCAACTCTATTACCTGGTCCCCAATACTCCAAGTTCTTTAAAGTCTCTATATTAAAAAGCAAACCTCTAAGTGGAAAAATGCAGGTGATGATTTTTTTTGTTCCTCGAGTCTTCAACATACTAATGTAAAAAATGTGGAAAGCCCTTCACACAGAAATCACAACACAGGATCCTTTCCAAAACTTTACAAATATTTAAAAAAAAATGTGGCAAATCCTTTAGTTCTACCTAGGCTTTAGAGCAAATAGGTCCATTTAAGGGGCTAATTTGATAAGTAATTTTTGTTCCTGTACTGATACAAAAAGATGTTATTTAAAAAGAGAAAAGTAGTTTAAGAATTTCAAAATGTTAAAATGTTACTTCTTACCTGACTATTCTCACAGCATGGTACAATCTGTCATTGGAATCATAAACAGTATACCCAGAATATTCATATTAAGAAATTTTAAAAACAAATATGAAAACTATTTCACCAGCATTAGTCTTTCACTCATGATTTATAATGTTATAAAGTTCATGTTTAAACTGATTAAAGAAATATTATTATAAAATATAAGGTTTTAAGACATTATAATATTAATAACTGCCTTAACACAAACCTGTTGTATAATGTTTTATACAGTTTAGTATTATAGAATATTGACATTTCCCAGACATATTTTAAGTGAAGTTTGTAATGTTATTGGTTGTTTTGATTTTTGTAGATTATACATTACAGGTAATTTTTAATTTCAAACTAATTCCTTTGTTGTCACAAGTATCAATAAAAATAATACAACTGTCTTCTATTACGACTTCACTTGTCTGATTAGTATCCATTTTATGCTGGGTTGTTAACATTCAAATATTCTCTTTCATGATTGATGATGCCAAAAAAAATCACACAAAAAATAATTCGATGTCTTAAGATAATTTCTAAAAGAGAAATTAGATATCATGTATATGGTTTGTAAAGAAAACTCTGAGGTTTCATGTGTGTGTGTGTGTGTGTGTGTGTGTGTGTGTGTGTGTGTGTGTGTATGTATATGAGTGTATGTATGTTTTTGCATTTCATGGATAAAGTCACTACCAATTCAAGGAACAACAAAGCTTCTTGTCTATGGAAAAGTCCTAAGTGGAGCCATTGTGGAGCGAGGAGCTTGAGACTTTACTATTCCAAATCCTTGTCTGGTCCAAATGTTATTCACAATTTGTGCTGAATAATGTCAACCATAGAATTATCCCTCATAGAAGTTTTGTCCAAATAATTGCTTCCCTAGAGTAACCATCTAATAAAGTGAGCCATATGTTCCTATTCCTTAATTTTATATAATAACCCTGCCTCTTCTTATTTGTCAGTATTAACCTAAGTTTCTTGTTCATCTGTATGTAAAGATCCTGCTGACATTTTTGCTCACACCGTTACTACATTTCAGATCCCTTCACTAGGTGTACATCTAATTCTGACTTTCCAACACCTTCTGTAGTCTCAAAAATTGAAAAATAAGAGGTCAACTACAAAAGATGGCTGAACTTGTTAAATTACCCTGGAGTGACTGGAATTAAGTTAAATTTATAAGCCCTTTGTCAATGAACAAGAGAGAGACTCCATTACCCGGGTTTCTACTTACTTATGCTCCTTCACATGTATGGTCACACATGGGAAAAAGCAGACACACATATACACACAAAGTAAGATTATAATGTGGTAAATTTTCCCAATTATTTTCTGAAAGCTATTTTCTCTCTCATTGTTCATACCTTTTCCCTTGGTACTTCAGTCATTCCAAATTAATTGGTATGGGCAACAGTATTATGCACATTTTGTCATGTTTACTTTATTATTATGGCTTACTTGGGTGATGCCCTTGTGATGTCAGTGAAAGGTATATGATATATGTGATATATCACATATCTGAACTTGAGGCAGCAAAACAACTCATTATGTGAATGCTCCTATCATCAAACTTAATGACATGATTTTGATCCCCAGGACACAGAATGGAAAGAGAAAACCGATTTCTTCAGGTTATCTTCTGATTTATATATGCTTCCCATGGCAGAAAAATAAACTATGTACACAAAAGATGATAGTTATATGATAGATAGAAAGATAGATAGACAGACAGACAGACAGAAGATAGACAGACAGATAGAGAGACGATACTCCACATTTTATGCTACTCTGCTCATGTAAATTTTATTACGCAAAATTTTCAAATGGACTTTATATGTTTTCCTGAATTCTTTCCTTAACTCCTTTATTTAGGAATTATGTGGTGAGTAGTGTCTGTCTTTACTGAAAATCATTACTGCCACAGTAGAGGCATATTATTACTGTCATTCTCTTCTCTTCTTCAGGGCTCATTTAAACCTGGGATTCATACTGCTGCATCATTATGCACCATCCCCATCAATAAGACCTCTTCTAAGAAGGAGGCCTAAAGATTTTTTCAAAGCCTTCTGCACAACTAATTAAAATTGTAATAAGCAGATGCAAGCTTAAATGATCATGAAGGATAGACATAGTTGAAGTGTTATCAATCTAACATTATAGCTGTGACATTCTTGTAAAATGTGGAAAGGAATACAGGCTAAATGAGTAACAGAGCTGTGGAGAAGATCTCTGAAAGTCTTTCTTTTAAGTTCAGGTTACTACATTGACACCAGCATTTTTTATTTGTTTTCAATTAAACATTGGTTTGATATATCCATGCTATAAAATATTATGCTAATGTCTTCATCTCACTATCCTGCTATAATTTTCTTTATTGGAAATGAGTGGAGATTTTGTGATATGTTTCGTCTTTTATTCAATAGGCTTCATTAAACCTTGTAATATAGAGTTATCCAAGCAAATTGAAGAAAAAGGGAGCCTGGAAATATTATTGTGAGGGTAAAAGGGAGATTATTTTATGAACAATGTACATCTTGGTTGTTTAATTGTTTGTACAATTATAATTTCCATAGAGTTAAAGGAGCATATTGGAAAGGAAAAATTACAGTTTAAAAGTATAGAATATTAAGTAAATTAGAAACCATTAAGTTAAGCTTAAAGGCCACATAAAATATTTTGAAAAAAGTCATAACATTGAAAAACTAGCGAGTGATAATGAACAGAAGCAAATATACTCAAATACTAAAATATTTATAGATATATGTGAAAATATCTCATAGCCTCATTATCCTCCCTGGTTCTGTGTCATCTTTACATATGTAGATGTAATCTTTCAGGGGGAGGGGGTGTGGATGTTCATATTAGGACAATCCTCCTTTAAAGGATTCTTCTTCTTCTTGAGGCATTCTATCAATAAGTGATCAGTGGGTAGTGAGAGCCCTGGCCTATTATGGACAGTGCTCTCTGGGCTGCATATTATGTAAAAGATTGTTAAGAAAGTCACCAGAAGCAATCCATAAGGATCAAGCAAGAAAGCAGCATTCTTCCATGCCCTCTTCATTAGATTATGCCTCCAGGTATCATTACTGCTTGAATTCCTGTCCAAACATCATTTAGTGATGAATAGCATAGTGGAAGTGAAAGTTTCCTCCCTAACTTAAATTTTGTCTTGATGTTTATATTATTCCAGCAATAGAATCCTTAAGTAAGTTGGGGATGTATTCAAGATTTGTGGAATATTTACAGAAATGTAACAGTCCTTGGGAAGACTGGGGATTGTGTAAAAATTCATTTTACCCAGATCTGTGGTGGTATTCTACTCAAGAAGATTATGTTTAACCTCATAGAGAGTGGGCTTCCAGTGACTTTTCCAGCCCTTGGAAACACTAACTTCTGTTCTAGCTAGAAATACTCTTTTTTTGAGCTAAAAGTCCAAGTGCCGGAATATCTCTTTTTTTGTCACTAACATTACCTATAAGTACTTTTATTAATTGAGAGGCTGAAAGTTTCATATTCAAAGGGCACACTGAAACATATTTTCCTTTTGAGTAAGAGACTTACTAGAAGGGTTATTAATACTTTGGAAAAAGAGAACTGTGGTGGAGATGCTCAAGATTATGCAAGTACAATGTCCTAAAATAGAACACATAGGAGCTCTGTTGAAAATTCACACCTACCAGACAGAGATTAGAAGTTTCCAGGCCTACAAAGGATAATGGATGAAAAACTCCAGCAAAAGGAGAGAAACTACACCATACAGAAAGCAAGATTATAATCTCCCTGTAATTAAACAAAAGGAGAGCCACACAAACATAATTACATCTCTAACAACGAAAATAACAGGAACCAACAATCACTATTCATTAATATCTCTCAACATCATCAGAATCAATTCCCCAATAAAAAGAAATAGACTAACTGAGTGGATACATAAATAGGACCCAGCATTTTGCTGCATTCAGGAAACATACCTCAGAAACAAAGATAGACACTACCTCCGAGTAAATGGCTAGAAAGCAACTTTCTAAGCAAACGCCCCAAAGAAACAAGCTGGAGTAGCCATACTAATATCGAAGAATATTGACCTTCAACCAAAAGTCATTAAAAAAGATAAGGAAGGACACTTCACATTCATCAAAGAAAAAATCCACCAAGATGAACTCTCAATCCTAAATATCTGTGCTTCAAATTCAAGGGCAAATAATTTCATAAAAGAAACCTTTTAAAGTTCAAAGCACACATTACAACTCATACAATAATAGTAGGAGATTCAATACCACACTCTCATCAATGGAAAGAACATGGAAACAGAAATTAAACATAGACAAAGAAAAACTAACAGAGGTTATGAACCAAATGAATTTAGCAGATATTTATAGAACATTCCATCCTAAACCAAAAGGATATACCTTCTTCTCACCACCTCATGGTACCTTCTCCAAAATTGACCAAATAATTGGTCACAAAACAGACCTCAAAAGATATAGGAAATATAGAAATCCTATCAGATCACCACCGACTAAGACTGTTCTTCAATAACAACAATAACAACAGAAAGCCCACCTATTCCTGGAAGTTGAACAATGCTCTACTTAATGACAGGTTGGTTAAGGGAGAAATAAAGAAAGAAATTAAAGACTGTTTAGAATTTAATGAAAATGAAGATGCATCATACCCAAACTTATAGGACACAATGAAAGCGGGGGAGGGGGGAGGAAACACCTAGCTTGGAGTGCCTGAAAAAGAAAACAAAAAAACAAAAAACAAAAAACAAAACAAAACAAACAAACAAAGAAAAAAACAAACAAACAAACAAACAAACAAAAACAACAGGAGAGAGGATATGTCAGCATCTTGACAGCATACCTAAAATCTCTAGAACTAAAAAAAGTAAATAAACCCAAGAGGAGTAGAAGGCAGGGAATAATCAAACTCGGGGGTGAAATCAACCAAGTAGAAATGAAAAGGAATATACAAATAATTAACAAAGCCAGGAAAAATCAACAAAATAGGTAGACCCTTAGCCAGAGTAATGAAAGGTCGCACAGAGTGTATCCAAGTTAACAAAATCAGAAATGAAAAGGGAAACATAACAAAAGAACCTGAGAACATAAAAAAAAAAAATCAGATCCTACTACAAAAGCCTATATTCAACAAAACTGGAAAATATTGAGGAAATGGACAATTTTCTGAAAAGATACCAGGTACTAAAATTAAATCAGGAACAAATAAACCATCTAAACAATGCCATTACCTCCTAAATAGAAGCAGTTATTAAAAGTCTCCCAACCAAAAAGAGCCCAGAACAAGATGGATTTAGTGCAGAATATTATAAGACCTTCATAGAAGGCCTCATACTAATATTGTCCAAACTATTCCACAATATAGAAACAGAAGGAGCACTATCAAATTCATTTTATGAAGTCACAATAATTCTTATACTGAAACAACACAAAAACACCACAAAGAAAGAGAACATCAGGCCAATTTAATTTCCCTTATGAATATTGATGCAAAACTGCTCAATAAAATTCTCACAAATCTAATAAAAAAACACATCAAAATGATCATCAAACATGATCAAGTAGGCTTACTCCCAGGGATGCAGGGATGTTTTAATATATGGAAATCTATCAATGTAATCCATTATGTAAACAAACTCAAAGGTAAGAACCATATGATCATTTCATTAAATGGTGAGAAAGGATTTGACAAAGTCAACACTCCTTCATGATAAAAGTCCTGGAAAGATCAGGAACTCAAGGCCCTTATCTAAACATAGTAAAAGCAATATACAGCAAATGAGTACCGAACATCAAATTAAATGGAGAGAAACTTGAAGCAATTCCACTAAAATCAGGGACTAGACAAGGCTGCCCACTCTTTTCCTACTTATTCAGTATAGCACTTGTAGTCCTAGGTTTTTCTTTGTTTTATTTTGTTTTGTTTGTTGGTTTGTTTTTTTGTTTTGTTTTGTTTTGTTTTTTGGTTTTTGTTTTTTTGTTTTTTGATTTTTTTTTTTTTTTGCTTTGTCTTATTTTGAGACAGGGATTCTCTCTCAGGCTCTGACTGTCATGGACCTTGCTCTGTAGACCATGCTGGCCTAGGACTCAGATATCTCTTTCCCTCTACTGACCAAGTGCTAGGATTACAGGTGTGCACCTCCACTCCCTGTCCTGGTCTGTGTATGTGTATATCTTTTAATAGTGGTGCTTGTTATATTTTATCTGGATGTTTTTTAGAAGTTATTCTTTCCAAAATACCTTACATGTGCTTGTTCATCTAATCTATTAGAACACATTCTTCAGAATTATCTTCTTCCGTCTACATTAAACCTGTTCATTTCTCTGAAAGTCCACCTGTTTTGTTCGTGTTTTTATTTTTATTTTTATTGTTTGGTTTTGGCCAACTGCATTCTATAACTGTACAATATCAATCTACCAGGCAATATGTGCCCACTCTGCAGTAGTGACACATATTTTTTTAAGTAATCATCCATTTAAAAGAAAAGCCTTGGATGTAAACATGCTCCACTGGAGCAATTCATTGTCTGTAGATGCCAATTCAAAAAGAGCTGAAAAATTTTAAAACTGTAAGGCTTGTCTATTGAACAATGCCTTTGTCAGTGAAAGGTACTCAATACCAGGGCTGCAAGTCAGGAGTCTATTGAAAAATGGACTTTAATGAGGTATAAATATAGATATAAATATTAAGCCCCTTTCCTTATCTGATTCCAGATAATGTAATAAAAACAATCATTGTATAATACATGCAAATTAGCACACTTTACACTTCATATGTCTATAATTTTGTTAACGTTTGCTACAAAAAGCTAGAGTGTAATATTGAAGTTTCTATTACCTAAGTTCTGATATTATCCATTCTGATGGTTTCATGTCCCTTAAATACTCATATCAGTTTCTACGTAAACAATGCTAATGCACAAATGCACATATATTTATGTACACGTGCATAATATGTGCTACCTGAGACTACACAGTAGTTATAACTGCTCATCACCAAAAACTAAAATTATGTTAAACATATGTATAGTTAATTTTATTGGTAATGTGTTAATTAATTTTCCATCTGGTAAATGCATACTATCTAAATATTGTTAAATGTCATACTTAAAATTTATTATTAATAAAAGTAATTGCTATTCTATTGCTCACAACTTTCTATTGCCTATTTTTATTCACCACTCTTTGTGGGATGTTTGGAGTGAATAGTAAATTTGACAGCACCTAGGAGAGAGGTCTCGAATAATCCTGTGGCCTTATCTTGATTTTATAACTGAGATAAAAATATCCTCCTATTTTGATTGGCACCACTCCCTAAATAGGATGCTGGACTTTATAAATGGAAAATGATTTGAATACTGGTGTGTATATATCATTTTTCACTCCCTATTTATTAGTGTTATGTGACCATCTACTTCAAATTTTTATCATCTATGATGAACTGGATACTTGAACTTTCAGGCAGAAAACTCTTTCATAATTTGCTTCTGTTAGAGTGCTTTGTAAATATGGATATGAACCATCAGAAGCAAAATAGAATTCATAACAATCTATAATTATACGAGTCAAAGTTTTGGTGTTATTGGACAACTGTTTATATTTGTAAGACAGCAGAAGTGTTAATGGTGGAAACTTAAAGAAAGCATTCTCTGGGAAGTATCTGATGAAGAATACACAGTAGGTACTCCATTCACAGAAGAGTCTACCATGGAGCCACAACTGGCATGGTGGAGGGCTGCCTTCAATGATGCTATATGATTGTATTAAACTGAAGAAAGGCATCTAAAAAAACCCAGTGTATTTGTTTTAGCAAGTTCTGGATCCAATACAAGAGTTTTTTCAATGAATAAAAAAAATTGATATAATATTGGTAGTACAACCACACCACTCCTTGACATATACCCAAAAGATGCTCCAAAGTACAAAAAGGACATATGCTCCACTATGTTCATAGCAGCATTATTTATAATAGCCAGGAGCTGGAAACAATGCAGATGTCCCTCAACATAGGAATGGATGCAGAAAATATGGTACATTTATACAGTGAAATACTACTCAACTATTAAAAACAAGGATTTTATGAAAGTCATAGACAAATGGATAGAACTATAAAACACCATCTGGAATGAAGTAATATATTCACAAAAGAACACACATGGTATGTACTCATTGATAATTTGATTTCAGGAAAATAGCTCAGAATAACCATGATAGAATTTACAGATCATATGATGATCAAGAAGAAGGAAGATCAAAGTGTGGTCGCCTCAGTCCTACTTAGAAAGAGGAAAAACATTATCATGGGAAGTAGAGGGTAGACAGGACTTTGGAGAAAGAGAAGAGGGGAGGTGGGGAAAAGGAGGGCAGAATAATGTGTGGAAGGAGACAAGGAAGGTGTACCAAGAGTCAGAAAATTAAACAGAGGTAGAAAAATGAGGGATAGGGAACTGTGGGTAGCCAACAGAAAATCCCAGACACCAGAAAAGGAAGAGGCTCCCAGGACCCAACAGAGATTACATTAGCTGAAATATCTGCCCCACCCCACCCCCAAAAAAAGGAGAAAGAACCTGTAGAGACTACATCCTGAGGTCAGGCACAGCTCCTGTTTGAGGTATGGAGCCATCCACCCTTCTAAAGATTTTAACCCAGAATTGCTCTTGTCTAAAGAAAATATGTGGACAAAGAGTGGAACAGAGAATAAAGGAAAGGCCATCCAGAGATGCCCTGCCTAGGGATCCGTCCCTTATATAAACACCACACTCAAACACTATTATTGATGCAAAGAAGTGTTTGTTGACAGCCTGATATAGCTGTCTCCTGAGAGGCTCTGCCAGGGACTAATGAATAGAGATCAAGAAGCTCTCAGGCCACCGTTGGCCTGATTATGGGCACCCAAATGGAGGGATTAGGGGAAGGACTAAAGGAGCTAAAGGTTTACAACCGCATAGGAAAAGGAACAAAATCATCCAATCAGACCCCCAAGAGCTCCCGGGGCCTAAACCATCAAACAAATAATACACATGGACAAACCCAAGGCTCTAGTTTCATATGCAGTACTCCCCTGGTTTTACAAAGGCTTGATACCTCAGGGTAGAAGAATGCTAAAGTGGTGGAGTGGGATTAGGCAGGTGGGTAGGGGAACACCCTTGTGGAGGCAATGGGAGAGGGATGGAATGAGATTTTTTGAACAGGCATTTGGGAAGTCATATGATATTTGAAATGTAAGTAAACAATACAACCAATAAAAATTTTAAAAAGCACACATCATCGTTTTTCAAAATAGTATATATTACTTTATTAAACATTACCTAAAATGGCTGAAACTCCCTTGCTATTCTTATATTTTTGGTTGTGAGCCTAGACTTTAACGGCTGAGCCATCTCTCCAGCCCTCCCTTGCTATTCTTTAAATAATGAATTTCTCACATATCTTTCTTCCTCTTCTCAACCACACATTTACTGCAGCCATCAATACCTGATTCAATTCTATCTCACAGAAAAGGGCAATGGCTAATTCTTTTTGATACAAAAATGTTTCAAGTTTCAAATTTTTGATTCCTGTGTTTTATTAACTATAGAATGAATAATCTACCTATATCATACTTTATTAAAATTCTAGATATTTGAAACAAATTTTATTTCTGCTCCCATCAGGATTTATCTCTGGATGCAGGTGATTAACACAATCAAATCACTATGATCAATACAACATTAAATTCATAAGTCTAAAAAGGTAGAATAATATTCACTCAATGGGATTAGAAACGAAAACAGGTCATCAAGTGACATATCATGCTTATTGTCTGCGGGCAGCTACGTAGACTGGGTGAGTAAACATTTTTACCTGTACTACTTCTCTGCATCTTTCTGATTGGGAATTTTGCCTATGAACATATTCAGATTCCTTGAATATCTTTGAGTCTTTATAAGAGTTAAAGATGCAATTATTTAGGCTTTACAGCATGACAAATGTCTCATTTCTGTCAAGACATCTCATTTCTTTTTTTAAAAAAGGACCATTTGATAAAATTGCTGTGATGTAATTACATAACTGCAATGCATAATGGGCCACATTTTTATTAAGGTGTTCAGGTGTAATGGTTTCCATATATCTAGATTGTGGAGCTGATTATTTTATTATAACTAGCCTCTTAGATTTTGAAAGAAGTGCAGGAATTGTCTTATCTACCAGCCTACATTGTAATTTTATTCTGATTAATAAACATTCAAATAATGTATATCTTTTATTCTAAGCATATATTACTAGCAGCATGAAGGCAAAGATAAAAGGAAAGGATGGTAGAGTAGGAGATATTAATAGCTCGTAGTGATTCTTGTCTTTGTATTTCTAATCTAATTCTTAAAAAAAATCCTCTTATTCCTCTCCCATTTCCCCACTCTCATGCATATCTGGTTATATGTGGGGGTGCTTCTATATCTTAACATATGTCTTTGTAAGTGGGTACTTATAGAGGACAAAGAATGTATCAATTTTTCTGAAGTGAGAATTACTTTTGGAAGTACTGAAAATTAAACTAAGGTCCTCTGAAGGAACAGCAATTGCTCTTAATCATGGAGCCATCTTTCTAGCCTTGTTAAATTTTTTACCCATTTTACTTTTTTCCCTCCAATGTTCATGTAAAAATACCAACTTCTCACTTATTCTTTCTTACATGCAAAACGAATAACAGTTCGTATACTTTCATGTATCCAGTATAACACATTTATCCATTTTATATATTTTTTAAATATTTCAATTACATATTAATTATCCTTAATTTTTATATGTTAGATATTTAGCAACAGTCTTAGTCTTAATATCAGAGTCAGTATGGCCAGGTTGTGGATCCTTTGGCGGAATGTATGGTACTTCTCATGCCATGATCCTTTAGCTTTCATTTCATTCCCTAGCTTCCTTTGTCTATCTTCATGATAAATAATGTTGTTCCAATTTCTTGTACCTATTTTCATGATCACTTCAACATATGATTTTTTTACATCCTTATTTTATACCTTATGATCTTTGCATCTACAATGGTTTCATCAAAATAATTTAAAATGATCTGAATTGAGGAGATGCCTCAGCCATGAAAATAATTGTCAAGTCATGTTTATAGCCATTGATTATTAGGATGTGAAGGGGGAAGTTAGTCACTTTTTCATAGTGAATGAAGAGCCAGTTCCTATTTCAGGAATAAAAAATAAGTGACAGGTAAGAAAAGGGAAATGTAAACTGGAATGACATTTTAATGGTGACAGATTTCTAAGCAGAGGAAAGTGATAATTCATTTAACTATGCCTTCAAAGATCCAAGTCAAGAATAATCCTCTTTCACACAGGTTGCTAGAAGAAATGTTCACTAATCCAAGATGGTGTTACTATAGAAGTTTACACAAATCAAGCTCTTGATACAAAAAATAGGAATATAAAGAAAGTGAGTGCAAAGCTAGAAACTGACATTCTTTCTTTAAAGAGAGGTTGTATGAAATTGTTTTATTTCTTTACAACTATTTATTCTACACATATATTAAAACTGCAGATAATGAAAAGAAATAGAAAAAAGAGAGGAAGAATTGTTATGTAGACTTAGATGTTTCTGATAAGGTCAGTAGGTTAAAAATGCTTATCTTGTATCATGATTTGAGTTCTACCTCAAAACCCCAAATTGGAAAAAGAATATCAAATAAATACCTGTGATACTGTCTATAGCTGGATGGCATGGGTATAGGAAGTAAGGGAGAAAGCTGAGGTCACTAGAGTTACAAAGTAAAGTAATTACTTCATTGTGTGAACAAAATTAAAGACAGCTAAGTGTGGATGTAAGAGAAAAGATAACAGTCAATAGAAATAGAGTTATGACTCAGTCAACAAGTCATTTTGTTCAACAAACATGAGGACTTGTCCACTAAATGCTAGGGCAGTCAGTATGTCTATAATCCCAACAGTGGACAGTCAGAGCCAGACTGCAGTACACACCTGGCAGCCTGACTAACTGACTCAGGAAACTCTGGGTTCAATGTCAGATCATGTTGAAAAAATAAATAAATAGCAACGGGAAGCAGCTAAGGAACACAGTCAATATCAACCTCTCCCCACATACTGATGTATATTCATGAACATGTATATGCATGTGCACAAAGGCACACAAAAAATATGTTTTACATGCCCTTTATACACAGCCTATCATTTCTCAGAAAAAAAAAAACCTAACATTTAGAGGAAAAACAATCTCATCCATATCACAAGATAATGACAGACATTTATCAACATCCATCTTGGTCTTACCTCTTGTCAGTCAGAATGATTAAATCAAAGAATACACTTAATAGTGTGACAAAGAGCTACTCAGTCACATCCGGAATGAATATATCCATGGTGTTGTTCATTGTTCTCTTTACTGCATATTCAGCATAATTGAATCCAAGAGTAAGAGGGGGGAGTAGAAAATATTAATAGGACTGCTACTCAAAACAAGTGATAAATATCTCTTTGATGAGGTCACTTAAAGTAAACCAGCTCTCTACAGCATACCACAGGCTTAGAAAAGAGGTATGTGAGGAATAGATTAAAATTATTCTATGAACATTAAATTTTTACTAGAAAAGAATAAAATTTAAAACAAAATTTTATGAAGAATGATCATGAAGAACTCATAGATGAAAAGATTTATTCAAAGTCATATGATAAGTAGAGGCAGAGCTGGGTTCAAGGTCTTGGCAATCAAGCCTTTCAGTGCTCTGGTTCTGCCTTCTGCCTGGTTCTTTCTGCTGGGAAAGACAGCTAGCTGGTCTGCTCCCTGGAAGAGGCTATATCTTTAGACATACCAGAGGATCCACTGCACTCAGCATTTGGTAAGAACTCCCCCACAAGGTTTCACAGCAGCTACTGCAGGCCAGTGGACTCAGGGAACCCCCCAAAATCTCTCAGCTGCTGAAAACCAATCTCCTTCCACCTGCTCCTTCATGTTGGGGCAGAATGCTGGCAAGTCTGCTGCAAGGAAGAGGCTATATCTGCAGACATACCAGAGGAATTGCTGCAGTCAGAACATTTGATATCATACCCTGAAGAATAACAGAAGGACCACTGTACTTAAAGCACTTAATACCACATCCTGTGGCATCACAGGATATCTGCTGTACCCAAGGCATCTGACACAATAATTGGAGGCATCCCATGCAATCCACTGCACCCAGGACACCACAGCTTGAAGGCATCCCAGAAGTTCCTCTGTATATAGTGCAACTGGGCAATTAACACCACGGTCTGAGGACTTCACACAAGCTCTGAGGCATGCAGGGCCTAAAAGACTGAAAGCCTCCCTGGCGTGTGGCTCCACACAAGGAAACAGAAACAATAGTCCATTGAACCCACACCCAGACACACCCATGGGAGAACAGCTTCTTAAAGGGAGCTGTTCCACCAAACCTAGACAATATTGATTAAACCAAGAAGTGCATACTGACAGGAATCTGATATAGCTATCTTCTGGGAGTCTCAGCCACAGTGTGAAAAATACAGAGGCAAATGCTAGCAGCAAACCATTGAACTGAGAATGGGGTCCCAATTGGAGGAGTTAAAGAAAGACTTGAAGGAACTAAAAGGGCTTGCAACCCCATAAGAACAACAAACAACCAGAGTTCCAGAGACTAAACCACTACCCAAAGAGTACACATGGACAGACCCTTGGCTCCACCTGCATATACAGCACATGATGGGATTTGAAGCCCTTGGTACTGCCAAGGCTGGACTCCCCAATGTAGGGAAATGTCAGCGTGGGGAGGTGGGAAGGGGGGGTGGTTGAGGAGGGAGACCACCCTCATAGAAGAAGGGGAGGGGAGTATGGGATGGGGGCTTATGGACAGGAAACCAGGAAAGGGAATAGTATTTGAAATGTAAATAATAAATATCCAATTAAAAAAACTTTGGTCTTTGCAATAAGACATTTCTCTGAACGAGGTTGAGAGCAACACAAATCTTTCAATTCCATTAGCTAGCCATTTTATGATACAATTTATTTATCTATTTATAATAGTATATAATAGAAGGAGAAACTGAACATGTCAGTAGAGAAAAAATTCACTCAGGTATTCAGCAAAGTTACTTATATGAAGGGAATATAGACTATAAATCAATGGAAGAATCTCAACTTAGTTTTACTCAATTGAAACTACTTTCCTTTAGTAGCTTGTGTATAGATATGCACATGTACAAACATATAAACACATAGGCACATACTTACAAGGTATTGCTTTTTAGAATTTACTTACAACTACTTTTAATTATTTTTTTCTCATTCCTCTGTTTTTCACTTTCTGTCTCTGTCTCCTTGCCAATTGCTTTTAGTACCTTTCTGATATCCCCTCCTTTATCTCTTCCTTATGGTAAATCACCTACATTTTTCCTAAACTTTTAGCCTCTCTTTTATTCCATACAAGTCTTTGAACTACTACCAGTTAAATCTGTTTGTTTCTTCTTTTAAAACATACCCACTGTCACATACACAACATATTTGGTAGTAACTTAAATGTACAGGATTTTATTGCTAAGAATAAACAGGCATTCTCTGATTATGATAAATAATTAAAGAAAAAGAAAAAGAAACAACAAGAAAACTTGACCTGAATACATATACAAAGCAATCTTTCTTTCAAGTTAATTAAAATTGATGGACAAATTAATCAAAAATACCATGAAGGAGAAAAATGAGTTATATTTTCACAACAGAAAATAGGAATTGTCTATTGATGTGCTTCCATACTTGAACTGATAGCTTCAAATCTAAAGCATAGTAAAGGCTTGAGCCTGCCATTCATCCTTGTAATCAGAGTTCAATCCCTAAAACCGTCATAGTGGAAGAAGAAAGTCAAATCTAACTATTTGTCTTCGAACATCCACATATTTGCTATTGCATAATAACACTTTAAAGTGTAGTTATGAGTTAATGACAGCATTCTACATAATGGTAGAGTTGATTAATAATTATTATAATTACATTGCAATTATAATACTTACAATTATTATAATTACAGTACAGATTAGTAATGCTTTAGGAGAGAATAAATTATGTGTGTAAATATATGTATATGTCCGTATACAGATGCACTGTAACACAGGACAGAGTACTCTTCTTATTTAATTATCTAGTGACAAAACGCTAACTGTAAATGATAAAGTGAACATAAATTTGTAAGGATGAATGATCTGCCAGGCAAGGCACGATTACTCAAACATTTGCAATTCCAGTGCTCAGAGGAAGGCATATGTTATTGAACTACATGACCGGAGCTTCACTCTTCAGTAGTGACTCTTGCTATCAAAAGGAACAGCTAAGTGACTGAAACAAAGTCTGACACAAGAACTATCACTTGGATACAAAGCTAGCAGTTTTCTTTCTGTCCTGAGGGAAGCAGAAATGAGAAAAGCCAACTTCCAAAACCTCAGTTAAGTGCAGTGACTCAACTGTGGGTCCCAGGTCCTTTCAGTTAACAGGGAAGCTAGTATACTCATGGCTTCTCTGGGAAGTCTGCAATCAAATTAGGTGAAAGAAGAAAACCCAAACCAAACAAAATAGCATCTGAATGATAACATTTTTGAACAGGAAAATTCAAGTTGGATCTGGGATCTGGGATTTGGGATGAGGGTCTCCCTTTCTATTACATGGAGAACAGCCTAAATGAGAAGTATTAATATATATCTCTTTACTCCAGAACTGTGATAATTACAGCCTTATTCTATCAAATATAACAGAATACATGCCATTGCAAATAAGATAAATCCTTAATTGTGAGCATCATGTTAAAAAAAAACAACACTTCAGTCAATTTTGCAAAAGCATATGAGCAATTCTAGCTCTATCCTGTTCCTGAACATTAAAAATTTAAAGTGAAATTTACCTTCAACTACATTTATATATATGGCTAAAGTTCTCCAACAAATGCCTTTTATAACCCAGTTGTGCAAATATTCACTACCTGTATTTAACATGTGTGGGTTTGTTGTTTGTGTGTTTATTTTGAGAAAAGGTCTCTCTAACTTTGCATACCTACATGAACTAGTACTAGTTACATAGATCAGACTGTCCTGAAACTTGCATAGATTTGCCTGCCTCGGCCTTCCATGTGCTGGTATTAGTGTCATGCACAACATGAGGCAGAATGTGTGTATAGTGTATAGACTGCAAGAATAAAGACTGATGAGGACAAAAAAATGATAAGTCCATCTAGATCTCATAAACACTTTCCAATTGAACAATGCTCAGTCCTCTGTATAAATTAAGTATTTCCTTCTGAGGGCTTGTATTTAAAGGCATATGCCACCACAAACACCAGCCAAGTACTCTTAATTCTGGTATCAATCCAAAGGAATTGGAAGGATGTATTTGCATGTGGTCATTAGCTTGCAACACTTAATTTGACTTTGAATCATTTGCCTGGTTGCTCCTTGCCACCTCTTATTAGGGTCGCTCTCGAACCTGAGGCAAGTCCTTGCCACAAAGGACAGCCTCCAGTTGCCTGACATCATACAAACAACCCTATTTCTTCAAGGTTTCCTTTTCCAACAATGCCACATTTGGACAGTGTGAGGCAGTGGGCTGTGCCAGCGCACAGAAGAAGTAGAAAGACAGTAGCAAGTTCAGAACCCTGGTAAATCTCATAATTAAGTACAGCAGGTTTTCAAACTAGCTCCTGATCAGGTTTCTGTTCTGAAGGACATGATCAAAACACCCCATGACAATTGATCAAGTAGCATGGGACCGAGAGTTCTCCATGCTAAATACTCCCTGACTGTTTAGCTAAAGAGCTTCTCTTCCTCAGCATCCCTGCCAGCAAAACGCATTTGATCACTGGTTCACCCTGAGTAAGAAGTATGCATCCTCATCTGCCAGGAATCAAAGGGTTTGGACAATCAAACTTTTTCTCCTTCATTAAGGACTGTTGTCATACAGTTTCCTGTAGAAGACCACTCCACTCCCTACCAGTGACAGATTCTTCACTCTTCCATCCCAGGCTCCTCACAGGATATCAGTTTCCCATTTCCAAATACTCATGGTTTGCAGTGGCATCTGGTGCACAGGCGTTGGAGAACCATAACGTCTATCACATCCCCCACTCTTTTCACCCAGAGAAACACAGGTTGGGACTCCTATATTAGACTGCATTTCACCTTACCTGGGCAGCATGTCAGCTATCTGGGAACCCAGGAGCAAGGAAGAAATGCACACGAACATCCCTGCATGTAGCCTCCCCTGAAGGTGCATCTGCAGCATTCTGATACCCCAGCAGCAAGGCAGAAACACAGAACAAAACATAAAATTTCCTCATGGAGCTTTGACGGACATTGATCACCCAGGTAATGAAAACATGTGTTTTTGTCTTTTTTGAATCACAAAGCAAAGAGTTTTTATTTTATTAAAAGAGAGTTGAACATGTGTACCGAGCTAGCTTCTTGCCATGAGTTGAGCCACTATGGTTAGACCGTTGTGCTTAGTACTTCTATCTCTTGTTTGTACACTATGGACACAGATGTAAACACAGATGTTTTATTCGAAATGATGAACCCCTAACTGCTAATAAGCATGAGGAACAGTCCTCAAAGAGGGTTAAGTTTTGTTATTTTTTACTTCACGGTTTCTTATAGTAATTGTCTTTTGAATTTATGTAGATAACCAAATAATGATTTAGAGTGTAGAAGATGTGCTGTGTTTTTCTATTTTTATTTCCTGGGCAGTTTTATCATATCAAAAATTAAAGTTGCATTTCCATGGCTGTTTTTGCTTGGAGGGTTGATGGCAATTTTTGCATCTGTTTATTTACATGGTGTATGGAAGAGATGCTTATACATGTATGCACTTGCAGAAGTGAGAGTTTAGCACCAACTATTTCCTTCTCCTATTTTGTACCCTAGTGTTTGAGACAGGCTTTCTCACTGAACCTGAGGGTGACTTCCTGGAAAAGTCTAGTTAGCCAGCAAGACCTGGAATCTTCCATCTCTGTTCCCCAGGGCTAGGAACAGATCACTCCATTAAGCCTGCCTTCTAATGTGGCTGTGGGCATGTGAAATTAGTTCCTCATGCTAATATGAGAAGCTATTCACTGACTGAGCTATCTCCCTTGCCCCCATATTGTCCACTACTTTAGTTATCCTATCTATACACCAGGTCATTATGTGTACACCACTGAGTAGAGACAGTTACCCTCTCTATTATGAATTAGGGAACAAATACATGTTTCTTGTTCTCTTTTAGAGTACTGTGACAGCAGCAGAGATCATGACAAATAAGCAACCAACTAACAACCCATGAACTCAGCACAAGACTGTCAATTTGTCATGGGTAAGGAGTAATCATCTCTGAAGGGTCTACTCACACGGTGGAGCCATAGTTAGCAAATAGTTGCTGAAGGAGGAAGGTGTGGGATTTGTCACATTCCTAAGGAGTATCCTTGATTATAAGTTGCCCTTGCATGAGTAAAGAACCCCTCCATTCACAGTCATCCAGGAAACCCCAATTAATAAATAATGACCACAAACAAAAAGACAGGAAAATAGAAAGGGCTTTTGTTGGGAAGAAGAGAAAGTTCTGGGAAGAGGAAAAGAGGATGAAAAAGAATAATTGGAAGGGATAATATTAGAGTACACCATACATACATGTGGAATTGTGAATGAATAAATTAAAAGGGCAAAATATCAGATCTTCACAACAGTGTAATTTCTCATGAAATAAAATTCTTCTGAATCTGGTCATTTTCATTAAGCTGTACCTCCACAGACAGCATCAGAAGAGCTGGGACCATCAATATTTAAAACCCACTTGCTTATCAATTTCAACTTACAACAATAAATTACATGGAAGATTTATAAAGAAATAGTTTACTATACTCATAACTTCCTAACTGACAGTCACATAAACCTGAGATGATATTTCCAAGCCACAGGAGTATTCCTAACTGTGCTCCCCAAGGCTAGGATCAAATTGCTCTACCATGACTGGACTTTTTAATTGTTTTTTCCACCTTTTTTTTTGAATTGGGTGTTTTTTATTTACATTTCAAATGTTATTCCCTTTCCAGGTTTTCTGTCCATCAGGGCCATAACCCCTCCGCTTCCCCTTCAATAAGGATGTTCCTCTCCCTGCCCACCCCCCTTACCACCCCACAAAAAATCCCCTACACTGGGAGTCCAACCTTGGCAGGAATAAGGGCTTCCCCTTCCACTGGTGCCATAGTAAGGCTATTCACTGGTCCACATGCAGTTGGAACCCAAGGTCAGTCCATGTTTAGTATTTGAGTAGTGGTTTATTCCCTGCAGCTCTGGTTGTTTGGCATCACTCTTCTTACAGGGTTGCAAGACCCTTCAGATCTTTCAGTCTCTTCTCTAATTCTTCCAAAATGGTCCCGTTCTCAGTTCAGTGGGTTAGTGCTTGCATTCGCCTCTTCAATTGACATGTTCTGGCTGAGTCTCTAAGGAGAGATCTATATCCGGTTCCTGTCAGCATGCACTTCTTTGCTTCATCCACCTTATCTAGTTTTGGAGACTGTATACATATGGGCTATATGAGTGGCAGGCTCTGAGTGGCCATTCCTTCAGTCTCTGCTCTACACTTTGTCTCCCTATCCCCTCCTACGGATACTTTTGTTCCCCTTTTAAAAAAGGAGTGAAACATGCACTTTGATCACCCTTCTTGAATTTAATATGGTCCATGCATTGCATCTTGGGAAATTCGAGCAATTGGGGTAATATCTATTTATTAATGAGTGCAAACCATCTTTGTTTTCTCTGTGATTGTGTTACCTCTCTCAGGATGATATTTTTTAGTTCTATCCATTTGCCTATGAATTTCATGAAGTCATTGTTTTTTGATAGCTGAGTAGTACTACATTGTGTAGATGTACAGTATTTTTTTTAATCCATTCCTCTGTTAAAAGGCATCTGGGTTGTTTCCAGCTTCTAGCTATTATAAATAAGGCTGCTATGAACATAGTGGACCATGTGTCTTCCTTGTATATTGGAGCATCTTTTCGTTATATACCCAAGAGAAGTATACCTAGGTCCTCAGGTAGTGCAATGTGCAATTTTCTGAGGAAACTCCAGAGTGATTTCCAGAGACGTTGTACCAGTTTGCAATCCTACCAACAATGGAGGAGAATCCTTCCTTCTCCACATCCTCCACGCCATCTTCTAGCATGATCTTAGCCATTCTGACAGGTGTGAGGTGGATTCTCAGGGTTGTTTTGATTTGCATTTTCCTTATGAGTAAGGATGTTGAACATTTCTTTAGGTGCTTCTCAGCCATTCTATTGTCCTAAGCTGTGAATTCTTTGTTTAACTCTGTTCCCCAATTTTTAATAGGGTTATTGGGCTCTCTGGATTCTAACTTCATGAGTTCTGTGTTTATTTTGGATATTAGCCCTCTACCACATGTAGGATTGGTAAAAAAATATTTCCCAATCTGTTGGTTGCCATTTTGTCCTATCAACAGTGTCCTTTGACTTACAGAAGCTTGGCAGCTTTATGAGGTCCCATTTTTCGATTCTTTTTTTTTCTTTTTTTTTTCTTTTTTTTCAGAGCTGGAGACCGAACCCAGGGCCTTGCGCTTACTAGGCAAGCGCTCTACCACTGAGCTAAATCCCCAACCCCCCATTTTTCGATTTTTGATCTTAGAGCATAAGCCATTGGTGTTCTGTTCAGGAAATTCTCCTCAGTTCCCATGTGTTTGAAACTCTTCCCACTTTTTCTTCTATTAGTTTGAGTGTATCTGGTTTGATGTGGAGGTCCTTGATCCACTTAGACTTAAGTTTTGTACAGGGTGATAAGAATGGATCATTTTGATTTCTTCTACATGCTGACCTCTGGTGGAACCAGCACCATGTGTTGAAAATGCTATCTTTTTTCCATTGGATGGTATTGGCCCCTTTGTCAAAAATCAAGTGACCAAACATGTGTGGGTTCATTTTTGGGTCTTCAATTTTATTACTCTGGTCTCTCTGTCTCTCTCTATACCAGTACCATATAGCGTTTATCATTATTACTCTGTAATACTGCTTGAGGTTAGGAATGGTGATTCCCCAAGAACTTCTTTTATTGTTGAGGATAATTTTAGCTATCCTGGGTGTTTTGTTATTCCAAATGAATTTGTAAATTGTTCTTTCTAACTCTGTGAAGAACTGAATTGGAATTTTGATGGGGATTGTGTTGAATCTGTTGATTGCTTTTGGCAAAATGGCCATTTTTTCTATATTAATTCTGCCTATCCATGAGCATGGGAGATCTTTCCACATTCTAAGATCAAGTTCTTTCTTCAGAGACTAGAAATTCTTATCATACAGATCTTTCACTTGCTTGGTTCAGATCACACCAATTTATTTTATTTTATTTGGGACTAATATGGAGGGTGTTGTTTCCCTAATTTTTTTTCTCAGCCTGTTTATCTTTTCCATGGAGAAAGGCTATTGATTTGTTTGAGTTAACTTCATACTCAGCCACTTTGCTGAAGTTTTTTATCAGTCTTAGTACTTCTCTGGTGGTACTTTTGGGTTCACTTAAGTCTACTATCATGTCATCTGCAAATAGTGATATTTTGACTTCTTCCTTTCGAATTTGTATCCCTTTGAACTTTGTTTGTTGTCTGCTCTGGCTGGAACTTCAAGAACTATATTAAATAAGTTGGGAGAGCATGCAGCCTTGTCTAGTCCCTGATTTTAGTGGGATTGCTTCAAATTTCTCTCCATTTAGTTTGATCTTAGCTACGGGTTTGCTGTATATTGCTTTTGCTATGTTTAGGTATGGGCCTTGAATTCCTGTTCTTTCCAAGACTATTATTATGATGGGGTATTGAATTTTGTCAAATGCTTTCTCAACATCTAATGAAATTATCATGTGGTTTTTATCTTTGAGTTTGTTTATACAGTGGATTATGTTGATGATTTTCCATATATTGAACTGTCCATCCAAACCTGTGATGAAGCCTCCTTGATCATGATGGATGACCGTTGTGATGTGTTCTTGGATTCAGTTTGCAAGAATTTTATTGATTATTGTTGCATCAATATTCATAAGGGAAATTGATCTGAAGTTCTCTTTCTTTGTTGAGTTTTTGTATGATTTAGGTATAAGAGTAATTGTGGCTTCATAGTGTAAGATCAAACTTAAGGACAAAAGCTGCCTTAGGCAAACACCAGGAGTAATTTAGGAAAATACCCTGTTTCAGTAAATGTGCTAACCACCATTAGCAGGGGTCTTTCACTACCCCTTCTGTATGACAAATATATTTCCCCACCAAGGGCCTCCAATGAATTCAAAGGACAATAGGTGGCCACCAATTGATTCAAAAAGTAATAGACCCCACCAATGAGAAATAATCAACTCATACTGTAACCTAATGTCTATACCCTGAAAAAGTATAAAGGTTGTGGGCCTTTGTTCTTCAGGATCGTCTCTGCATAAATTACAGTGGCACACCAGTGTACTGGATTATTAAACCTCTTGCTTATAGCATCTCTGTGTTTTCGTGAGTTGGACCTCCTGGATGTAGTGCTGATTGGGTCCTACAATAGAAGTAATTTGGTAGTGCTTGTCAGTTTTTATTTTTTGGAATAGTTTAGACGGTATTGGTATGAGGTCTTCTCTGAAGGTCTGATAGAATTCTTCACTAAACCCATGTGGACCTTGGCTCTTTTTGGTTGAGAGACTTTTAATGACCACTTCTACATCTTTAGGAGTTATGGGGTTGTTTAGATGGTTTAACTATTTATGATTTAACTTTGTTACCTGGTATTGGTTAAGAAAATTTTCGGCTGCCGCTGCAGAGAGCCCGTGGGCAGCACCCCACGAGCGAACTTGAGCCTCGGGACCACAGGTAAGACCAACTTTTCTGCTGCAAGAAAGCTGCCTGGTGAGCTTGGGACACATGGAAGCAGAATTCCTCTAGGACCGGGCACGTTCTGTATTTACCGGAAGTCCCACACCCTCGGATCCCGGCCCGCAGCAGCTCTCTGCTCCCAGACCCATTGAGAGAGAGACCCAACCGCCTGGTCAGGTGGGCACTCCTGAGGCTGCAGAGCGGAATAGACCACCAACACTGCTCAACCCTGCCCACATCCCTGGCCCAAGAGGAAACTGTATAAGGTCTCTGGGCTCCCGTGGGGGAGGGCCCAGGAGCGGCAGGACCCCTGCCAGAGACACCACCGGACCCTGAAGGGAACAGACCGGATAAACAGTTCTCTGCACCCAAATCCCGTGGGAGGGAGAGTTAAACCTTCAGAGAGGCAGACAAGCCTGGGAAACCAGAAGAGACTGATATCTGTCCATACATCTCGGACACCAGAGGAAAACACAGACTAAGAGAAGTCATGAGCCAAATGGACTTAACGGATATTTATAGAACATTCCATCCTAAAGCAAAAGGATATACCTTCTTCTAAGCTCCTCATGGTACTTTCTCCAAAATTGACCATATAATTGGTCAAAAAACGGGCCACAACAGGTACAGAAAGATAGAAATAATCCCATGCGTGCTATCGGACCACCACGGCCTAAAACTGGTCTTCAATAACAATCAAGGAAGAATGCCCACATATACTTGGAAATTGAACAATGCTCTACTCAATGATAACCCGGTCAAGGAAGAAATAAAGAAAGAAATTAAAAACTTTTTAGAATTTAATGAAAATGAAGGTACAACATACCCAAACTTATGGGACACAATGAAAGCTGTGCTAAGAGGAAAACTCATAGCGCTGAGTGCCTGCAGAAAGAAACAGGAAAGAGCATATGTCAGCAGCTTGACAGCACACCTAAAAGATCTAGAACAAAAAGAAGCAAATACACCCAGGAGAAGTAGAAGGCAGGAAATAATCAAACTCAGAGCGGAAATCAACCAAGTAGAAACAAAAAGGACCATAGAAAGAATCAACAGAACCAAAAGTTGGTTCTTTGAGAAAATCAACAAGATAGATAAACCCTTAGCCAGACTAACGAGAGGACACAGAGAGTGCTTCCAAATTAACAAAATCAGAAATGAAAAGGGAGACATAACAACAGATTCAGAGGAAATTCAAAAAATCATCAGATCTTACTATAAAAACCTATATTCAACAAAACTTGAAAATCTTCAGGAAATGGATAATTTCCTAGACAGATACCAGGTACCGAAGTTAAATCAGGAACAGATAAACCAGTTAAACAACCCCATAACTCCTAAGGAAATAGAAGCAGTCATTAAAGGTCTCCCAACCAAAAAGAGCCCAGGTCCAGACGGGTTTAGTGCAGTATTCTACCAAACCTTCATAGAAGACCTCTTACCAATATTATCCAAACTATTCCACAAAATTGAAACAGATGGATCACTACCGAATACCTTCTACGAAGCCACAATTACTCTTATACCTAAACCACACAAAGACACAACAAAGAAAGGGAACTTCAGACCAATTTCCCTTATGAATATCGATGCAAAAATACTCAACAAAATTCTGGCAAACCGAATCCAAGAGCACATCAAAACAATCATCCACCATGACCAAGTAGGCTTCATCCCAGGCATGCAGGGATGGTTTAATATACGGAAAACCATCAACGTGATCCATTATATAAACAAACTGAAAGAACAAAACCACATGACCATTTCATTAGACGCTGAAAAGCATTTGACAAAATTCAACACCCCTTCATGATAAAAGTCCTGGAGAGAATAGGAATTCAAGGCCCATACCTGAACATAGTAAAAGCCATATACAGCAAACCAGTTGCTAACATTAAACTAAATGGAGAGAAACTCGAAGCAATCCCACTAAACTCAGGGACTAGACAAGGCTGCCCACTCTCTCCCTACTTATTCAATATAGTTCTTGAAGTTCTAGCCAGAGCAATCAGACAACAAAAGGAGGTCAAGGGGATACAGATCGGAAAAGAAGAAGTCAAAATATCACTATTTGCAGATGATATTATAGTGTATTTAAGTGATCCCAAAAGTTCCACCAGAGAATTACTAAAGCTGATAAACAACTTCAGCAAAGTGGCTGGGTATAAAATTAACTCAAATAAATCAGTAGCCTTCCTCTACACAAAAGAGAAACAAGCCGAGAAAGAAATTAGGGAAACGACACCCTTCATAATAGACCAAAATAATATAAAGTACCTCGGTGTGACTTTAACCAAGCAAGTAAAAGATCTGTACAATAAGAACTACAAAACACTGAAGAAGGAAATTGAAGAAGACCTCAGAAGATGGAAAGATCTCCCATGCTCATGGATTGGCAGGATTAATATAGTAAAAATGGCCATTTTACCAAAAGCAATCTACAGATTCAATGCAATCCCCATCAAAATACCAATCCAATTCTTCAAAGAGTTAGACAGAACAATTTGCAAATTCATCTGGAATAACAAAAAACCCAGGATAGCTAAAGCTGTCCTCAACAATGAAAGGACTTCAGGGGGAATCACTATCCCTGAACTCAAGCAGTATTACAGAGCAATAGTGATAGAAACTGCATGGTATTGGTACAGAGACAGACAGATAGACCAATGGAATGGAGTTGAAGACCCAGAAATGAACCCAACACCTATGGTCACTTGATTTTTGACAAAGGAGCCAAAACCATCAAATGGAAAAAAGATAGCATTTTCAGCAAATGGTGCTGGTTCAACTGGAGGTCAACATGTAGAAGAATGCAGATTGATCCATGCTTATCACCCTGTACAAAGGTTAAGTCCAAGTGGATCAAGGACCTCCACATCAAAACAGATACACTCAAACTAATAGAAGAAAAACTAGGGAAGCATCTGGAACATATGGGCACTGGAAAAAATTTCCTAAACAAAACACCAATGGCTTACGCTCTAAAATCAAGAATCGACAAATGGGATCTCATAAAACTACAAAGCTTCTGTAAGGCAAAGGAAACGGTGGTTAGGACAAAACAGCAAACAACAGATTGGGAAAAGATCTTTACCAATCCTACAACAGATAGAGACCTTATATCCAAAATATACAAAGAACTCAAGAAGTTAGACCGCAGGGAAACAAATAACCCTATTAAAAAATGGGGTTCAGAGCTAAACAAAGAATTCACAGCTGAGGAATGCCGAATGGCTGAGAAACACCTAAAGAAATGTTCAACATCTTTAGTCATAAGGGAAATGCAAATCAAAACAACCCTGAGATTTCACCTCACACCAGTGAGAATGGCTAAGATCAAAAACTCAGGGGACAACAGATGCTGGCGAGAATGTGGAGGAAGAGGAACACTCCTCCATTGTTGGTGGGATTGCAAACTGGTACAACCATTCTGGAAATCAGTCTGGAGAATCCTCAGAAAATTGGACATTAAACTGCCTGAGGATCCAGCTATACCTCTCTTGGGCATATACCCAAAAGATGCCCCAACATATAAAAAAGACACGTGCTCCACTATGTTCATTGCAGCCTTATTTATAATAGCCAGAAGCTGGAAAGAACCCAGATGCCCTTCAACAGAGGAATGGATACAGAAAATGTGGTACATCTACACAATGGAATATTACTCAGCTATCAAAAACAACGACTTTATGAAATTCGTAGGCAAATGGTTGGAACTGGAAAACATCATCCTGAGTGAGCTAACCCAATCACAGAAAGACATACATGGTATGCACTCATTGATAAGTGGCTATTAGGCCAAATGCTTTAATTACCCTAGATGCCTAGAGCAAATGAAACTCAAGACGGATGATCAAAATGTGAATGCTTCACTCCTTCTCTAAAAGGGGAACAAGAATACCCTTGGCAGGGAAGAGAGAGGCAAAGATTAAAACAGAGACTGAAGGAACACCCATTCAGAGTCTGCCCCACATGTGGCCCATTCATATATAGCCACCCAATTAGACAAGATGGATGAAGCAAAGAAGTGCAGACCGACAGGAGCCGGATGTAGATCGCTCCTAAGAGACACAGCCAGAATACAGCAAATACAGAGGCGAATGCCAGCAGCAAACCACTGAACTGAGAATAGGACCCCCGTTGAAGGAATCAGAGAAAGAAGTGGAAGAGCTTGAAGGGGCTCGAGACTCCATATGTACAACAATGCCAAGCAACCAGAGCTTCCAGGGACTAAGCCCCTACCCAAAGACTATACATGGACTGACCCTGGACTCTGACCTCATAGGTAGCAATGCATATCCTCGTAAGAGCACCAGTGGAAGGGGAAGCCCTGTGTCCTGCTAAGACTGAACCCCCAGTGAACTAGACTGGTGGGGGGAGGGCGGCAATGGGGGGAGGGTTGGGAGGGGAACACCCATAAGGAATGGGAGGGGGGAGGGCGATGTTTTCCTGGATACCGGGAAAGGGAATAACACTTGAAATGTATATAAGAAATACTCAAGTTAATTAAAAAAAATGTATTAAAAAAAAAAAACAGAGACTGAAGGAACACCCATTCAGAGTCTGCCCCACATGTGGCCCATTCATATATAGCCACCCAATTAGACAAGATGGATGAAGCAAATAAGTGCAGACCGACAGGAGCCGGATGTAGATCGCTCCTAAGAGACACAGCCAGAATACTTGGAGCACAGATGAAGCAGTGGTCCCCAGTTTATCTCTGGAGATCAACTTAACTTCAGAGAAATTGTTAAAGAAAAAAAAAACATTAGAGATTTAAGCCCTGTATATTGTTATCTTAATAAGAAGTGCAAAAGTATAATTATCAATATTTTCTAGATTTTGTACCATATTGGGAAAATAAAATGTTTGTCAGACTGACCTATTCTAATGTTGTCAGCTCTCAAGCTGCTTGGCCATTCCTTTTCTTATCAGGGCCAATCTTTCACAGTTGCAAAAGAAGACTTTGAAACAACCTAAATCTGATATATAATCTTTAAACTCCCTTCTGTTGTCAAAAGATAAAATTACATCAATATCTGATTTGGCTGATGGTATAGACCAGGGACCTGTCATGATACATTTACAAAGACAAAATATTATCCCAAGAAAATTTGATTCATTCAAAGAAAATATGAGGGAATGGGGGAAGGAAAGAACTGATAGAATGAGCGAGAGCTAGGCCTTTCCCATATATATATGACCCATAGAGTTTAAAGAGCTTCCTTTCAACTGTCAACAAAACGCACAAATGCTTATCCTGACAGGAGACTAGCTGACACATTTAAGAGTATAATGTAAATATGTTCATGTTCATCTTCACATGTTGAAAGAATCATACTAAATATTCATGTTGTAAAAAATCAGGCAGGGTCAAAATACTTTATTCTGGTAGTTGATAAATAAATGTTCAAATCTGAAAAAGAGAAAGGAAATCAATCTAAATCCTCTGCCCCAAACTGTCCTATGTTTCCCAAGCTCTGAGGATCCTCATGCTTTTTCCATGTTTGCCAAGCATCCTAAATGCAACTTCACCTTGCTATGTGCTTATATCCCATAAGGGGGATTTTGTTTCAATCCTCTTTTCTGAGAGTTGTTCAAAATTCAAACGGAGTAGACTCAGACATTCTTTGACAGGCATATGTCCAGTCATTCTGCAATTCTCTGGAAGTTTCTTGTTGAAACAAGTAAATCAGGTGAACTCAGTAGTCATGAAATTAGTACTGTTAGATTCAAGAAACATACAGTATGACACTTCTCTCACAAAGTCTTAGAAAAATTTGAATGACATCATTTCTCCCTAAGCAATTAATTTTGATAGTAGAATACTCAAAAATTCAAGTGTGTATGGAGGGCAATATTATTCATGGATTACCTAGCAAGCCATCCGGATAACCTTTGGTTTGTCTTAATTTTCTTACACCAAGGAAAGGCCTACTCTGAAATAAAGTGAGAACATTTCCTGGCCTTAGTTCCTACATGGTAAAAAAAGAATAAAACTAGCCGAGCATAGGTAATCACCTGCCTTTGAGTCCTGACTGTGTGAACATATCTCCAATTGTCTTCATGACCTTTTGGACATGAGGGACTCTGTGCAGTGCTGTGAGCCAAAATAAATATTTTTCCACAGTAATTGACATCTTATATGGCATTTGTCACAGAAATGGGTAAAAATGGAAGACATAATATCTATACCTGTCAGTATCTGGGAATTCTCTAATTAGTAAAGGAGATAGTACTGGTAAGTGTTGAGTTTAGTGACCCATATGCATGTTGACTATCCAGAATTCCCAGTTAGTAAGACAATATAGTCATCTACCAATAGCCTCAATGCCATGAAGGGTGAGAAAGGAGGATGATCGCTATGGCTTGGTAGCCTGCAGCCTAGCTCCAGATTTAAAGAATGACTGTCTCAAGAGGAAAGGGTGGACACTGATAGATTAGGAAACAAGATAGTCTCCTTGCCCTTTTCCCACCATCACAGACTGAATGGTAGGGGAGAGGTAGAGGTACAGGAAGAGAAACAATCATAACAGTGAATCTTCACAAGAATGTGTGGTAAAAGGGAATCTCTTGTATACTGTGTGAAAATACATTTATATAAACTTTGGTGGGTAGTCACAACTGTCAACTTAACTGGATCTGAAATCAATTAAAATGGAAGCTACTAGACAACACTGTGAAGGATCTTCTTTTTCACATTATTTGAAGCAGAAAAACTATCCCAAATCATTATCCATACCTTCTGTAGGCATCTCAGATAAAAGGATAGAGAACAAGGATATTTTCTTTTTGCATGATTGCCCTAACTCTCACTGGCAACTTCACCTATCCCATTGTTGCATCATTCCTGCACTAATATTAGAACCTGGAATTCCAGGATTATAATTTAGACCGAAGATTCTTTTCAATGAATGCTTACTTAATGTCTCTACACAATTCTAGATATGTTGTCTCCCTTTTGAGATTTCCTTCCAAGTATGTCCCTTCGTGCTCTTCACAAACATAATGAGCACTATGAAATCAGTGCTCTCTTAGTAGAAACCTTACTTACATTTTGAACTTTAATATTTTCTTTGTGTATAATCAACTTTCTGTATGATACTCTCTAACAAGATATACTTTCATCCATGGGGCAAGAGAGCAGATAGTGGCAGTGTGGGTGTATGGTAGGTGAGGTAGAGCCCATGCATGTTTTAGTTTAGAAGATGCTAGTGGGGAGTTCATCTCAGAACAATTGAAGAATGTCAGTTTCTTGCATCTAATTTATGTAACTTATAACACCTTTCACTCCTTGTTGGCTGAGGATTAGCAAAATCTGAGAGCAGGTATCTTAATATTCTTGTGCTGATTAGTGGAATGTCTCACTTAATAGACTACTTAGTGTCTTAAAACAGAATCTTGGAATGAAAGGAAGACTTTGTAAAGTGTCCGCTTTGAAAGCAAGAGGATCTGATTTTGGTTATCAGCACTTATGGGGAAAACTTGAGTCTATGACCTCAGTGCTCAAGACTGAAGATGGCTGGATCCCCAGAACTTGATGGATAATCTAGGTGAACTGTTGGGTTCCAGGTATAATGAAAATACAGTGTCACAGAAAGCAACAAAGGAGGAAACCTGGCATCCTCCTACCCTCCACACCCAACATTCACACATGGGTATTACTACTGAATTTATTCTCACCATGTATTACACCTAAATTTTACTAGTGAATCATTCATAATGCTTTTCAGATTAATATTAGATAATTGACTTTATCTGCAGGAGGAACCCATGATCTCTGCTTGCATTAATTAACTCTGATATGCATCATTATTTAAGTTTAATGATTTTTACTAGGTGGCAATGAATTCTTACTTAAGAGCCCATTATCTGGTCTCTTGCCTCATGGATGAAAGTACATGTTGTTAGAGAGTATCATACAGAAAGTTGATTATACAAAGAAAATATTAAACTTCAAAATATTAAAATATAAGTATGGTTTCTACTCAGAGAGCACTGAATTTAAAATGCTCATTATGTTTGTGAAGATCAGAAAGGGTCACACTTGGAAGGAAACCTCAAAAGGTGTACAACGTATATAGAATTGCATAGAGATATTAAGTAAATATTCATTGAGGAGCCCCATGCATGCATCTGTATACTATGTCTTCCTTTTGAGATTTCTCTCCAAGCATGGCTCTTACTGTCTTTCTGCTCTTCTCAAGAATAGACCTTTCCTGCTATACAGAGATGACTTTCTTTATTGTGGAGACACTTGCTTTGTCAGTCTTGCAGAGTTTCCACCACTTGTTTTGATTAGTGTCTTTGTACATCCTTTTTCTTAAAAAGCAATGGAACTTATTCTTTTCCTGAAATTTGAGCCTGTTTGTCTTTCTTCCTGGGAATGTCAGTCATGTAATCTCTGAATTAGATTGACTCTCTCTTTTTCAGTCTATCTCAATTTCATATTCTGTTTCCGTGGGGCTGCCCAAATAAAGATTCCAAAATTCAACCTATACTGTAATAATTCACTGCCCAAAGTCTTTGAATTACCAAACTTACTCAGAATTCCTTTGCTATAAAAAATAAATCATGTCAGAAATCCCAAATATCTCACTGTACAAAGGATCAAGGACAGGTGCAATTCAAAGAAATTGATGGCCATCATATCTTCCTGCCTTCCACTGCAGGTTTGTATGCCATCTCTATGCACAGGAAGTGCAAAGACTTCTGATATAGAAATTGCTTCTCATGATTACCAGCTACCTTTCACATTAATATTATCTAAGCACTCAAGAGAGGAACTTAAGAAAATGATATAATTCTGGGTGAAAAGGAAACCTGTGAACTATAGTGAAATTTCCAGATCCCACATTGCCCTATATGGTATAAAGTACAATGGTCGTGTTTGTGGATCCTGATATGTGTTATAGAGTTCTTAGCATCTAGATTGAATGCTTAATGAATGTTGGGCAAAGCATGACAAAACTGCCTTCTTCCCAGAGTATTAACTGGACTATCATCTTTGAAAAGATACATAATTGTCTTGCCTTTCCACTATGAGAACCAGGTCTTAATGATATAATTTATGAGTCTGTCAGACAGAAGACCTGTGGTATAACATAATTAACAATGCCCAAATAATACATGCTAGGATGGATCCTCTAATATCAATTTGATGGGATACAGAAATATGATGAGGCTAAATATTCTTATGAGTCTTTGAGGCAGTTTCTAGATTGATTTGATAAAATAGGAAGGCAAACACTAAATATAGGAGGCACTGTTCTGTGGGGTGGTGTCTGGGACTGAGTAAATAAGAGGAGATAAGCTGAGTACCAGCATCCATCTCTCTCTCTGCTTCCTGACTATAAGTCTATTATGATCAGTAGCCTCACACTCCTGCACTAGGCTTTTCCTGTCAAGATGACAGAGATACCCTTCCATCCTGAAGATGTTTTTGCCAGGGTTTATTTTATCACAACTACAGGGAAAGCAGCTAGCCTGCATGTCATGATTTGAGAGACATGGGTATAGATTTTTAGCAGCACCCTGGCTTTTTCTCATCCTTACTGAAGACCTACTATCCATAAAATAACATGTCTAATTTCAGATGGTCTATATGACAGTGTCTTTGTCACTTTTCTACTTCTGTCCTAAGATAGCAAGACCAAGTCAATTCACAAATATAAATGCTTAATTGGGTAGCTGAGAGATTCTATCTGACCCACATTCATGAAAGCAGAAATCAAATGAAACAGAGAGGGACATGGGTTAGTGAGAGGGTGAGAAATCTACTTGAAAATTGTGTGGGTTTTTGAATCTCAAATCCCACCAAGTAACACACATCCAACAAGATTGCATTTCATAATATTTCTCAAATAGGTCCACAAACTAGACACCAAGTATTGAAATATATGAGCCTTTGGGAGAGAGAGAGAGAGAGAGAGAGAGAGAGAGAGAGAGAGAGAGAGAGAGAGAACACTTGTATATGTGGATGTGTATGTATGTGTGTGTCTTTGGGGGGATTCTCATTCAAACCACTGAATCCAGTAACACAGTGTTTGAATTTCAAAAGGGACGGATTGCATGATGCATTAGTCAAATAGATCTGATCTTAGTTATATAAGTTTGTTGTCTAAAAAGTTATTCAAATGTGATTTAAATTTCATAAAACCAACAATTATGTACATCATTTTAAATACCTGCTCCCTGTGTGTTACCCCCTCTGTGTGTGGGAGTGTGTGTGTGTGTGTGTGTGTGTGTGTGTGTGTGTGTGAAAAGAGTATATCTTCTGGAGAAACAGTCACAATTTACATAGTCTATGCTTGTCATTCAAAACAATAGATATACTTATACTATGCTTCTTGACAACCAAGCATTTTCTACTCTAAGACCTCAAAAAGGAAATCCGGAGAGAGTCATCTACGCATTTGAATACTGTACTTCAGGAATCCTATTGCTTGCTTGTAGCATAAGAGATATTTATTACCACTTTGCTTGTGAATAATTTTCCCTTGTTACCCTATAATCTATGTGTGTATTTATGGTTTCCTGAGTACACACCAAAGACATAAAAGACCCAGTTCAAACAGTGACCTCTGATAATGTGTTGGAGCACACATCACAGAAATGGTTGCATGTACATATGTGTGTGTGTGTGCACATGAGGGCTAGAGGTCAAACTGACAAGACATTGTGCCTGTGGAACACATCTACCAGGACAATAGTGGAAAGATCTGAAAAATTTATACTTCGGATTTTACATAATTCATTTAAAATCATATCAGAAGTTAAGAAGTAAGAAATTACTCCAAATCAGTGCTGGATGCATAGTGGCCATGTGTTTGCACCTATTTGATTTGATCAATCCTTCTAATCTCCAGTATCTTACTTATCTATTTTTATGGAATCAACTAGCCAAAGACCACTGCAAAAGTAGATAACTGTTCTGCTGTTTCTCAAATTTCTACAAAGTCAAGAGGATCTTGCTGAGTTGTTCCTTTTGTGTCCATGCTTAAAGCTTCTTAAATATTTGTGTTAAAGTGACAGTGGGGTTGGAATATCTGAGGTTGCATACCACATCTGATATAATTGAGTTGGCACACCTAGAACACAGAAAAAGCTATTCTTCCTTCCTCATTTTTCTCTATTTCCATGTAGTTCTAGGTTTTCTCCTTTGCTGAGACTCATATTTAGGACATTTTGACATTCACCATGTCAAAAATTCTCATTCTTCCACTTAGTGTTCTTCTATCCCTTAATTTCACAAGAATAATTTGCCTCTAGCTTTCCAGTGTTTATGTGTCAATTCAAATCTCTCCTCTCTCTCTCTCTCTCTCTCTCTCTCTCTCTCTCTCTCTCTCTCTCTGTATGTATGTATGTTAGTGTGAGTGTGTGTGTGTGCATGTATGTGTGTGTGTGTGTGTGTGTGTGTGTGTGCTGATGCAAGTACCTGTGATGTGTATTAAGGCCAAAGCACCAAAGGATAATCTCAAGTGTCACTCCTCAGTTGCCAGTGACCTTCTTTATTCTTAAGACAGTGTCTTCATTAAATTGAATGCCAAAAATCAAGCTAAGTTACCTGGTGACCAAGCCACATGAATGCCCTACATCTTTCTTTCTAGCACTGGGATTCTATTTGAGTACCAACAACATGCTTTTACAAACATGGGTTCTGAGAATCAAATCTAGGGTTTCATTCTTACAAGTCAAACACTTTCCTCACTAAGTCATCTCCAGAGCCCAGTGTTCAATTTTTCCATGAAATCACAATCCTTATACAGGTGGCTTTCCCTGTTCCCAATGTGGCTTCAGAAGAGAATTTGTCTCCAAACACAGATGTTCCTAAATCTGAACTCTACAAAAACCCATGGTGTTTTGTTCACTATGTTTGTGGGGTTATATTATCAAGACCTTTAGGTTAGATATTATGTATAATGTTCATGAACTTTTCTCCATGTGGATTCATTTACCTAAGTGCTTTCCACAAATAAGCCAACAATGAACAAAAGTTAGAGTTGACTCTCCTCCCCTCTACACTAGGAAGTAGTACACTCCAGCAATGTCTATAGACAGATTTAAACAGAAAACTGTATGTGTCAAAAGCAAAGACTATAGTCTCTGATTTCATGTTATACTATATCATACAGCTTCAAAAATATCATACAACTTCAGCAAACTGTGACCTTTAAATATAAGAAATAATGAACAAATTGAACAGGAGATGAAGAAGTGGCTCAGAGAATAAAACAGTCTACCTGAACTGACGGGTATTCTCAGGATCCATGGAAAAAGAGTAAAAGACATGCTTAATTCCCAAGTTCTGGGGAAGCAGAGTCAGAGGCTTAGTGGCCAGATGAGTAATCTAAATCAATGAGTTCCAGGCCCAAAACCAAGGTGAACAAAATCTTGATGGATGGTACCCTAGGTTGATTTCTTTCCTCTATAGTCACATACACAAATAATTAGAAACCTTTACATGGTCATGAAAACAAATCAAGAAATCAAAGAATTATTGCATGAGTCTTTTGAGGTTACCTTGCTTAGAATCTCAATATTCTATCTTATACTTATCTCACTGTTGCTCATAGAAACAATCAATAACACACACACACACACACACACACACACACACACACACATATTCAAAGTGTCTCCATATTTTTCCTGTTTCTTTTTTTTATTTGCCTAATATGTGATGAATTAAGCACAAAGACTAACTTGACAAGGAAGACTGTCTAGATAATAAATTGCACTTGATTTTTGAAAAATCCAGCTATAAGCAGTGCAGTTTACGCTAAAAATATAGGTATTTCTGAGCATCGTGTTTGAATACCACAAACTGCTTTTGTTGGTGGTAAAAATGTTTCAGCAATCTTAAGCCATCACTAATATCCTTTGGAAGTACTTCCATTTTAGTGTGGAGCTGCTGGCTATTCAGAATTCATAACCTAACCTTCAAGAATAAAATTTTATTAGCTGCCTTAGCCTTTGACATATGTGTTTCCATAGATGATCGTGATGATTGATGTGGGTAGTAGAAATAAAGTAGAATCAGAAAGCAGCCATTTTCAGTATTTATTCAGCACAGCTTTTAAAAGAGGGGGAAATGCATTCCTGCATTTTGGCAGCCACAAGTAGAAGAGATCCAAGGCGAGTTTCATCCAGGAACACATAGCCTCACAAGTAATTTACATTTTGAAATCAAGAGGGTTTCAGACTTTATTATCCAGTTTGAAAGTGGAATACCTTAGAGGCTAGCTAGAGAAATACCCAAATAGAGCTATCATCCCTGTGGTAGATATGAGGTGAAGATCTGGTAATAAGAGCCCCACGAAATAGTTTTTTATTTTAAGGTTTAATTATATTAATATGTGTGTGTGTGTTGTGGGGGTATGTGCATTTAATACAGGTAACTTCACAGGTCAGAAAGGGTATCAGATTACCTGGTGCTACAGGTAAGGGTAATTGTGAATGGCCTGACATGTGTGATAGGCATCAAATTCAGATCCCCCCATAGACAAGGAGATTGTGTTTTAACCACTGAGCTACTTCTCCAGCCCTGGAATGGGGAATCTGTTGAGGGCCACTATTATTATAACAATATCCAGTGATTGCTCAAGCCTCTGGGGCCAAATATCTTGGATCTGCAGACCTCCTCCCTGTACTCATTAGCTCAGTGCCTTGGGGGAGGATATTTGCCATCTTAAACTTCACTCTCCCAATGTAAGATAAAAACCATAACAGTTTCCACTCTGATTTGCAGTAAGAATTAAATTACACAATTCATGGAAGTCTTCTGGCAAGCTTCCAGGATTCATTTACAATCTTCTATGATTAGTATTGCTTATCCTGTTTCCCTGTTTATCCCTAACAATTAAAAAATCCCCCACAATGTGGACTTATCTTCATTTTACATATCATGAAATTAAGTATCACAAATTTCCTGAGTCTGCATACACTATTAAACAGTCTATTTTGTAGTCTGTTCATTGCTTTAAGCAAATATGGTCAATAGCCTTTAGGATAGAAACATTGTTACTTTTAATCCACATAAATAGAAAGAAAAGGGGCAGAGCCAGAGCCTTGGTATAGAGTAAGGCTTGATAATACTTTACACAGGAAGTGTTCACTAGAAAGCCTTTGAGTAAGGAAAGAAATTCAATAGAGAGATTGGGAATATGGTGTCCTGGGTAAATATCTCACTATCTAAAAATAAAGACATGAGTTCTATCCCAGAACCCATGCCTAAAGTTGGGGAATCAAAGCTGAGATATGTGGATTCATGAGGTTGCTGGATATCCCGTCTAGTCTGTAAGCAATAGGTTCAGTCACAGGGTCTGTCTCGATATAAGAGCAATTGATAGAGACACTGAACATCATTTCTGGCCTACACACTCACACTTACACACACATGGACATACACACACACACACACATACACACACACACACAAACATGCGCACACACACACATTTGCACCCTTAGACACACGTGAACACGTATGCTCATACTTCAAGTACATGATAATAAGACATTTAAATATTAAATTTAAAAATAAAATGCTGAAAGTAAAGAAGCGCACACATTTTTTTCTTACCATATAATGAATTTTCACATACTCAGTAACTGAGATATCTAATTCTACCTTCAAGCTCAAAGTACACATTCAGTGAATGTGAGTTTAGATACCACATAGTAATGGCTCTTCTCTGTTTCAATTTGAATGGTCATAACCATCACCACAGACTGATAGTTCCTGTCATTTCAGGAAACTTTAGCTTCCACACTTTACTTTGGCTCCCTTCCCTAACCCAGTTTCTAAACCATAGCAGTGGCTCTAATGGCCTGTTTCTCTTTAGTAATTTACCTATTAAATTTGTTGGTTTTATTTTTGACAAACTTTAGCTTTCGCAGTATGGATTTCTTTGTTCACCTGTCCTAAAGGGTGTCCAGGTCTGATGAACTGGGAACCTAAAAGAAAGAAGGGCTGTCGTGTGGAGTACCTTAAACACAAGTAAGACCACAGGATGCCTTCTAGTAAACAAAAACAACAATTGGAGACAGCTTCAAAGGGTCTACTTATTTAAAAATTCTCTTCTCTTTAGTAATTGTTAAGTTTCAAAGCCAGAAAAAAAGGCTGAGATGCCAATTTAACATATCAAAGTGAACCTTGGCACCAGGTTGTTGCTTCAGTCTCAGTTCCTACCTGTCACAGGGTCCTCCAGGTATACCAGACCCCTACCATGAACTCTCCACCCCAGGAGTTTGGACTGTTCTTGCCTATATAAACTAAGGATTGATTTTGGCTACCTGTTTTCTTTGTAGCTCCTGGTTGCTGCATCTGGTTCCACTCTTGTCCCTACTCCTTCACCTCCTGTTCACTTCCCACATGGCACGACTCGGTCTGGCCATAACCACTCTGGACTTCACTAGAGGTCCCTGCCTCTGGCTATGCTCTACCACATATCTATAAGAAACCTTCTCTTTCTTATCTAGATAACTTTCTCCATTATTCCTAGAAGTAGTCCTTTTTCCTTTTTATCTTTTTATTTTTTTCCAGTAATGAGAAATCCCTGGATTCTAAAGTACAGTTATGAAGACTATATAACTTGCCACAGCCCATTCTCATCCTATGGACTGTTCATCGTATCTTCCCAGTCAGTTCTAATAAGTCCATATCTCCACAATTCACATCTCATGAATTAACTAATCTATTGTTTAGACACAAAGAACTTCATACAGGAAACTCTCAAGAATCCCTGCCAGTAACAGAATCACAGTTGAGGAGGTACTTTAATGGTAGGAGATTTGTCTAGAATTTCTAAGACCCTGGATTCTTTTAGCACACACACACACACACACACACACACACACACACACACACACACACACACACATTCAGATGGTCCCCAGTTCCATGTTCCAAGGTTTTAGTAGCTTCATATGTGTGTGTGTGTGTGTTTGTGTGTGTGTGTGTATCAACTTATTTTCTAAATACACTGGCAGAATCATTCTTGTTTCCAGATTGTCTCAAAAAGACCACCAGGAATCGCAACACAATGTATTCACATGAAGGTCTTTATTCAAGCTCAACTTGGGCCACCAACTTCCTGATGGAAGAGGAAGGAGAATGAACCCCAGGCCTAATTAAAGATTTTATAAAGGAAAAAAAAAAAAAACACAAGCAGGGGTTTCCAAGTCATGGCATTACATGAGAGGGTAAAGGAATATTGGTCTTTAAGCTAATTCGTTCACAGCACCTAATTAAACCACAAGGAATGAGTATACATCAAAAAGAAGTACCTTGACTTGGTATTATCAGTCACCTTCAGTTGCTGTGTCTATTTTGCAACTCTCAGGGACATTTCTTGATTTTTTTTTCTCAGACCTCAAGGGAGGGGGCCATGCTTTTCTAAGGGCAAGTTAACTTAGAATGGACTCTAAAAAACAAAATGGAGTTTATTCTGCTACTGCAGTCCCTTCAACATCAGGTAAGCTGGATACAGCCAGAGAGAGAAATCTCTAGACCATAAATTCTATCAGATTACATTCTTAGTCCTTTAATTGATAGAAGTTAGTGACATTTTAATCTGTTAGTCACACAGTTGTTTGGTCCAACAACATAGCTTGACAAGAAATGGTTCCAGGCACGTCATAGTTATCAGAGGTAAACAGTAATTAAGATTCCATCCTGTACAGAAATATGGAAGTTATAAACAGTCAGCTACTTTGCAGAAGTGTCAGTGGGAAGTGCATTTATCCATTGTTCAACATTCAGAACTGCAAACATCAAAATGCCAGTGAAGGCAGATGCAGTGGTGGGAATCTGTTGTTCTATTGACTGTGGAGGCTGAGACTTGAGTCTAGAGGGTAAAAGAGTAAGCTATCACATCAGTCCAAAAAAAAAAAAAAAAAAAAAAAAAAGAAAAAACCTCCTAAACAAGAGCCAGGTAACGAAAGGAAGGTATTTCTGAAATCCAAGAATGATGACTAGCCATTTTTTTCTTCCTCAAAAACAACCAAAACACAATCCAAACTGCAGCAATTGGCTGCTTCAGAGAGAAGTAATTAACCTAAAGTGCTATTGCTACAGCTTTTCAGATAGCAGTTTTTCAATTTGTCCTTAGCCAGAAAGCATAGGCCTTTCAGGCCATAATAAGTTCCAGGACTCTGGGGCTTTCTTCAAAGTATTGTCATGAAAGTAATGTTGACATTTTGTCTACAATATGGAGACTGAAGAGGGCATTCCCCTTACTCCCCACAGGAATGCTCCTGTGAAAGTTTCATGAACTTAAGTACCTTACAATGCAGGGGAGTGAATGAGAACACCATGGTGATTGTTTCCAATAGGAATAGAAACAAATAAGTTCAGTCCCCTGTATTTGCATCCAGGCAGTTGGAATTTTGCTCAACTCCGCCCACTTACCAAGTATGTTTATCCTGTGTGGCATTGAAATGACTTTACAACTGGAAAGTGACTTGAGCCTCTATGCCTTGAATACACTTGATAGTTGTTTTTCTTTTGATGAACTAATAAGTTTCTTCATGGTATTTGCATATGTATGAGTCCTTCAAAATTTGTTCTAACTCATACATCCACTGCTCTCCCCTTAGGCTCTCCTCCCTTCTATTCCTCATTACTGTCTTTCTAGATCGTTCCACTCTACTCTTTAAATTGATTGATTGATTGATTGATTGATTGATTGATTGATTGATATTGATGTGTTCATGGGGAAAAGACAATTTTGTGAAGCTGATTTACTCCTTCTACTTCACATGAGTTTCAAGGATCAAATACATTGTTTCTTGCCAGTCAGCTCCCCTTTCTACTTTTGTGTAACATATATTCCATTATTCCATTTACCACACTTAAGATTTTTTCCTTCTGTATGATTATTCCCTTTCTAATTTTATATCACACACACACACACACACACACACACACACAAACTATTTGTGTATATGTACATTTAAGTATGGGTTCTACTCATGAGGTGATGATGTTTCTGTGAGTCCAGCTTACTCCACTTAAGATAAGAACTCTGGATCCCAGCCTGTAGTCTTCTATGACATGGCTCTATGCATGCATCCCTCTAATGCATAGAATGTGAGTGGAGCTGATGTTTCCCCCCTTTCCTTCAGCTGAAATGCATTTATAAAAGGCACAGGATGCATACCACTCAAAGAGAAATACAACATTTAAAACTATGATTTAACAAGTTTTGTCTGTGAGAAGAATACGATTCTGCAAGAACAGGACCTACAGTTCATTAATTAATCAACATGAATTCAGTATCTTTAACATGGCAAGAGGTATGCAGTATATGTCTGGGTGGAGGTGAGGATGGGAGGTAGAGGATGCTAAAAGCTGTCATACAATTTCTTACTTTAGGATTTCTTCAAGTGGTGGGAAAACACAGCACTAATTTTTGCTTGCTTGCTTGCTTGCTTGTTTCTTTGTTTTTTCTTCATTTTATAAAAATAAAGTTTTACTGGAACCAGAGTGATTGCCCAGGTTTTAAGAGTAAGTAGTGCTGTAGTTTTGTTCCCATGAGTCATGTCAGGTAGCACACAATCATCTGTAACCCTAGCTCTAGGAGAATGGAATTCTCTTCTGAACAAATCTGATATTTACATACATTAATATATACACCTAATTAAAATGAAAAACTATTTAAATAATTTTCTTACATTTTAATTTTATATATTTGTGTGTCTGTGCACATGCATGCAGTTGCCAGCCTGCAGAGTTCAGAAGAAGATATAGGAAAACTGGACATACTACTACATAAGGACCTAGCATTACTACTCCTGAGCATATACCCAAAAGATGTTCCAACATAAACCAAGAACACGTGATCCACTATGTTCATAGCAGCTTTATTTATAAAAGCCAGCAGCTAGAAAGTGCCCAGATATATCCTTCAACAGAAGAATGGACACAGAAAATGCTGTGCATTTATACAGTGGTGTACTACTTGGATATTAAAAACAATGACTTCATGAAATTCCTAGGCAAATGGATGAAATTAGAAAATACCATCCTGAGTGAGGTAACCCAATCACAAAAGAACACACATTGTATGCTCTCACTGATAAATGGATATTAGACCAAATGCTCGAATTACCCAAGTTACAATTCACACACTATATGAAGTTCAAGGAGAAAGACCAAAGCATGGATACTTCAGTCTTTCTTAGAAGGGGGAACAAAATACTCAAGGGAGAAACTACAGAGACAAAGTGTGGAGCAGAGGTTTAAACAAAGACCATCCGGAGACTGCCCCACCTGGATATCCATCCCAATATACAGACACCAAACTCAGACACTATTGAGTATGCCAAGAGGTGCTTGCTAACAGGAACCTTATATAGCTGCCTCCTGAGAGGCTCTGCCAGAGTCTGACAAGTACAGAGTCGGTTGCTCACAGCCAACCATTGGACCAAGCACTGGGTCCCTAGTGGAGGAGTTCAAGAAAGGACTAAAGGAGCTAAAAGGATTTGTAAGCCATAGGAAGAACAGTATCAACCAACCAGACTTCCCAAAGCTCTCAGGGACTAAACCATCAACCAAAGAATACACATGGGGAGACCCATGGCTCTAGGTGCATATATAGCAGAGAATGGCCTTGTTGGACATCAACGAGAAGAGAGACACTTGGTCCTGGGAAGGCTAGATACCCCAGTGTAGGAAAATGCCAGAGCAGAAAGGCAAGGTAGATAGGTGGGTGGAGTGCACCTTCATAGAAACAGGGGGAGGAAGGATGGGCTAGGGAGTTTCCTGGAAAGGGGATAACACTTGAAATGTAAATAAATAAAAGGTATTTGTTAAAAAAATAAAAGTTGATAATTTTCAAACAATCTCCTGGAACTGAAGTTATGAGGAATTTGTGAGTCACTCAGTGTGGATGCTGCAAAGCAAAATCAATATTTCTGAAAAAGAGCAAGACATAGGATCAGACACATTCCTGTCCCACATCTTCACTGCCAGACAGAGCTCATAGAAACAGACAAATGTCAGAATTTTCTGTTTCCTACCCTCAAGACTGAAGTCATGGATGGTACAATAAGCTCTCAGTATGAAGGTGAAATTTGTTAAGGCTGAGGGTGCACACAGTATGTAATATGCTTTATTAATTGAATGTTTTTATATCTTAAGTCATTGGTGCTATTACTTTTCAAATGGCTTTTCTGAGTAGTACCATGAACTGAGTTATCAAGTGTAAGTTGTAAAGAAAACACTTTTATAAAACCAAAAGTTATGTTCAAACAGAAAAACATCAATCCAATTTCCAGGAGATCATGATTCTGTAATCACAAAGTCTAATGTCACTGAAACAGCTAAAATCAACACAAAAATTAAGATGACTTCTCATTTAAAAATAAATATTACAATAAAAAGCCAGGGATTGTACAAACACACAAAGAAGATAAAAGACACAGGATTAATTCAGGATTCAGGATGTGGATAAGACAGTCAGTAGAATGCAGGATGAATAAGAATAGATCAGCAATATAGGTACTTGTGCAATATAAAATAATATATGTTAAGCTACCTTGCAGAGAAGCTGAAGCATGAGTTCATTTTGCCAGCAACAGTTCATTAGTGGTTTTCTTTAAATCATTTGGTTTGGGGTATTCAGAATGGAGTTATGATTGGTCAGTATTCTACTACTGAATCATTTCACCAGTCCAGAAATGGTTTCCTTTAATTCTCACAACACTGGCACCATATAGATGAGGAAACAATGTTTGCAATTGTCCTTGATATTGACATAAAATCACTCAGCTCTTAACTGATACTGAAGTTTCTTATACACAACATTTTTGACAGAAAAAAATTGAATTCCTTTATCTGTCCTTTATTTGTGACATATTTTTAAATTTAGAATGTCCTGTAAAATCCCAGAAGGGTGCTTCTATAGCTATATTTAGCATTATGTGAGAATGGGACCATTCTAAATATTGTCTGAAAATGAATGTGCCAGCAATTATACCAGCGATACAGTAAAAGTTGATGTCAAGGACAAGTGAGAAAAGACACACAGATCGGCTTATGCACGCAGGATTAATCAGGATCTCATGACAGGCAGAGATGCAGGCTGCCCAGGTGTGCGTTGAGCAGCCCCTCTGCCCCAGGCTCTGCTGTAGGCAAGAGGAGTGAAACAGGTCATTCACAGGCAGAACTCCTATAATCACACATGAGTAATCAAGACATTATTTGAAAATCAGAACTGAAGGACACACAGGGAAAGGGGATTACAGAGTGGTGAGTCAGGAAATGTTTACCACATCACTAACTGGGAAAACTTGCTAAGAAGATAATATTTATACAGAGTTTTGAAATAGGGAAGAACAGGAACCTACAGCTCACATTTGTATGTGGAGAAACAATAATCCAAATGTTCTAAAGTTGATTTTATTTGACATCAAAACTACAAATAACAAAATACTTTACATCAAAGTTAACACTAATTGTGAGAAAATGTATAGAATGGAAAAAATATTGGCCACCATGCAGCTAATGGGTATAGTAGCTAGTATAGATTGTGTGTGTGTGTGTGTGTGTGTGTGTGTGTGTGTGTGTGTGTGTGTGTGTGGCATCACAATAAAAAGGCAAATGTGTTTAGAGAAGGCATGAAATTTAAAGAGCTATTTCACTAAAGGACATGATCAGATGGCTGACAAGCTCATTAGAATCTCTCTTTAACTAAAGAAATCAAATCAAATCCATTAACTTACTTCCAATAAAATATAAAAATAGAGATCAATGAGGACCTAGGGAGATGGGTACAGACAGAAGACCTCAGGAGCCACTGTTCTTCTGAGAGTCTACAAGGAGACTCTGGAGTCTAGAGCTGGGAAGAAAACACACTGTCTTCCATTCTGAGAATAAACCATGAAGGCTGGAGAAATGGCACAGTGGGCAAAGTGCTTGCCAGGTGCAATGCAACACACTTGTAACAACAGAAAGGAGAATCCCAGGGCCTCACTGGTCATCCAGTTTAACTGCATGTTAATTCTCTGGGTCAGTTATGGTCCAATCTCAAAAATCAAGACAGAAATTGACTAAGAAGTCTTCACATCAACACTTACACTTGTACTATGAGAGCAAAAGTTATATTTTAAGTTTTAATTACCGTGTCTAAGAGATCCATGAACAAAAATGCCTCTAAAATGTAAGGTCAATTGCCGAAGGACAGATACGTCATAAAATGTGGAATCCTATGGTTACATGACAAGTCACATGTTTTCATACCCCTCCAAAAGTTTGTTTGATGCAACTGTGCCATATATGGTTGGCCACACGTAGCCCCAAGGTATAAGAACAGGAATTATATCAGCATATGTGTTTAACCCTAACTGGACCTGATGAAAAACATAGCCTTTTTGGATTTGCCTTTATAATCGTCAGAAAAGTGTGACTTCTTGCCATTTTCTGGGAATCCCTGAATGGACATGGCCAGAGTCCTTCATGCTGGCCAGTATTTACTTAAAGATTTCTTTTCAGTTTGGAACATAATTGTGATAGTGGTCTTAATCTTTACTGTTGGGATTAGCAGAAACCATATGGGTAAGAGTAATTCCCTTCTCTTCCTTTACAAACACACACATACACACACACACACACACACACACACACACACACAGAGAGAGAGAGAGAGAGAGAGAGACAGAGACAGAGACAGAGACAGAGACAGAGACAGAGAGACAGAGAGAGACAGAGAGAGACAGAGAACATACTGAGAGTAGTCATAGTATTTCATAAGAGGCAACTTCAGCCTGGGAGGTATTTAGAATCACAGTTAAGAATTGACAAATATGGGGTTGGGGATTTGGCTAAGTGGTAGAGCGCTTGCCTAGCAAGCACAAGGCCCTGGGTTTGGTCCCCAGCTCCGAAAAAAAGAAAAAAAAAAGAATTGACAAATATATGCTTATTTTGATTGCATCCCATAGAACAGTTATTAGTTATGTGAAAATGTGAGAAATAGAATAATCAAGGACAACTGTAAGGTGTGAGCCTCAACATCTGGAAAGGTGAAACTTTTATTTAGAGTGTGGAATCTCATTGCCTCAATAGCCCTTTAGGATGATGATATGGGGTTTGAATAGGAAAAGGTCAAGAGACTTGTATATATAAGAATCCTACTAAGAAAAGGGTTAAGAGGACATCAAATTTCAGAATTCCAGCATTGTAATCACAATTGATAAATAAGGGTTCCCCAGAACTGAAGACCTGAATGTCATGTCTAATCTTGATGCCAAGTCAATGGGTTTAAAGGTCAGCAAGGATACAAATGTATGGCACACATAGGATAGAATTCCTAAATTTGATTAATTAAAGTAGAAAGACCTGTCCTACCAGTGTGTTGTAGCATTTAACAGGCTAGGGGCCAGAACTCACCAGAAAGGGGAAAGTGAAATGAGCGCCTCCATTTATCTCCCCCTGATTCCTTACTGCAGTTGCCTTAAACTGCTGCTACAAGGCTTTCCCAGGATGGTAGACTGACCCCTCAGTCTATGAGCCATAGTGAACGTTCATTTCCTTAACTTGACTCTGTGGAGGTTTTTAAGTGCAGTTATAAGGAAAGCTAATTACTAGGTGAACATGATGGCCATGGACTAATACCTAGTCCATCCATGCATTGTTTATAGAAAGAGAAAAGAAAGGAGCAGGGGCAGTGATAGTTCAGAGAGAGTAATATAAGCCTAATGAGCTGCAACCTTGTCATCAAACAAAGCAGTTACTTCCACCTTCAGAAATGACAAACTGCTTCAAAGAGTGGATATCAAAGATCTCCTAGTGACTTGTTTCCACTTATTACTTCCTTCTTTCCCTCCCTTCTTTCCTCCCTGGCTCTCTCCTTCCCTCTTTTCTTGTTCCTAATTTCCTCCTTTCATTTTTTTCCTGATTTCCTTATTAAGACATATTGTGCATGTGCATATGCTCCTGTTCATGTACATAGGCATGCCTGTGTGTGATCATGATTCTCTTAGAGTCAGTACTATAAGCAGCTTGTGAGCTAAATGACATGGGTACCTGGAACCAAAGTTGGGTTCTCTGCAAAAACAGTATATGCAAATAATTGTTGAGTCATTTCTGCACCTCCTTCCCCCCAATCTTGCTCTATCCTTGTGATATTGGGGTGCTTAGTCTCATTAAAAATTTAGAAATGGAAGCTTTGGTACAATTTTACTATAATTTAAAAGAAAACCCAAAGCATGCAAACTGTAAATCTCCAGAGATTCCTCCGGATAACAATGAGGAGCATGCAACCCTCTTTCTTACCATTTTTTTTATCTTTATTAACTTTAGTGTTTCTTATTTACATTTCACTTGTTATCCTCCTTCCCGGTTTCTCTTTCTTTTCTTTTAATAATTTAATATAATCAGTTTTCTCTGTGGCCTTCAAGACCTCTGGAACTTACATAGCTTGCTAAACATTTCCCGCTACACCTCTCAATCTGCTACTAAACACCTCAGCTGCTTTAGCATTTGCCTCTCCCTTTGGGTATATACCCAGGTAGAAATTCAAAGTGAATTCCTTCTCATGCAGGAACTCTACACTGAGTCCACACTGAGTCAAAGAAATGTTAAAAAGACAGGGATTTCTTTGGACCTTTACTCTGTCACTCACATATAACATTTATAGAAATGACTTATAGTAACAACTTCTCAAGTTTAGTACAAAGGCAAAGTTATCATCTGATGAGTAAGTCCCATTGTACTTTTTCTGTTGCATATATTTCTTGATAATTTCTCATCCTTTGGGTTTCTATAGAAAGGACTATCTTTATCATCCAAACAAACTGACTCAAGGATATTGTGAAATCTCCTGATGGGATGATGGAATGATAAGCAAGAAAAAACATGACTACTGTTGAACACTCATCCATATTTGTACCATTTTTATTATTAAATTTTCACTTAATGGTGCTAGAAGAAAAATAAGGAGAGAGGGTAGAGAAAGAAATGGCTACTGCATAAAGAATAAAGCCTCTGGGGGTGATTTCCATGCACTTTTAATGTTAATGGAGTAGAACTGCTCCATCCTCTTAATTAGAATCATAATTCCTAACCTCTAGGTAAACTGTGTATTCAAGCATAGCTGAGGATGAGAAATGAAATTAACATTGTTCAAAGTATGACAGAACTCATAGAACTCTAGCCAAAGACTAGAGGCTACTGATATATGAGTGGAGGTGCTTCTTATTCTTAGCTCCACTGTCATCTGACAATGGCACAGGCATTACCCAGCTTGTTAACATGAAACCAATGAAGCCCAAGAAACAAAGACCACATCTGCCATCTGTGGAAGACATGATATCTCTAAGACACTATAGACATGACTATCCAGTTGTAGATATAAAAGCATGAAATGGGGAAGACAAAGGAGAAGATTGAGGGGTTTTCTGAGGCAGCACAGATCAAACATCACCAAGAAGGAGGGAAGCTTTATAAGTTTTCATCACTCAACCCCACAATGTTCTCAGCTGACCCTACAAAGAAGTATTTTAATCACAATCAGCCCAATCTATTTATTTCCATATCTTCAGATTAATTTTCCCTAGATACAATGATCTTTAAAGTTCTTCGTAACATCAGAGGACTTCCCCTAACTATCCTGATATTTCCCTTCATTTCTTCTCAAATACTCCCTTCTTGTAATAAAACATATGGATAAGTCAACTTATACCTTTTAAAGTCTATGTTATGATTAATAAACCCAACTTGTCTGCCCTCCTTTTGTATCAACTTGATACTTTTGGGGTCTGAGAATTGCCACACAAACCACTCAGTCATGTAGAGATGGTTTATTGAATACCAAACCCCAAGACTTATTGACCAGGGACAGGAATAAGGCTCAGGAGTTGAACCACGTCCCAAGTTAAGATCCTGAAGGTCTTTCTAAGTCTGAAATTTACAAACTCCTTTATGAAGTTTTTCTACTAATCAGGATTTATGGATGGGGATATTTTCTTAGGAACTTGTCTTGTACACTTGTCCTGCTTCCATTTACTGGGGCATTCAACTGTTGCAGGAAACTCTCTTTGTCTAAAATCCATGTCTTGCCAAACAGGGCACCAGATACCCATGTACATGTTCTTCCTGGTAATTAAGATGTCAGTTCCCAAGGAGGTCTTGATAACTTAAACTTTATTGGACTACTACTCAAAATGGAAATCTTATTCCAAATAATTTTTATATTGGTGCAAATGTCTCTCTTATGTTGAGGTCTGTCCTGGGTGTACCTTATAAAAGCAAATACCATAAAAGCTTATACATAAGTAAAGGAAGTGCTGCTGCATGGTTGGTTTGGGTCCAACATTACTGTTGGTAACTATACAAAGCATTTCTACTGACTTTCATCATGATTGGTTTCCAAGGGCATAAAATATGACAGAATTTGTAATAAACTTGGCATTAGAAATTTTCCTACTATCAGCAGTAACATATAAGTTTTCTTATAACGGCAAGCTAGCCAGGTAGGAGTTACCTAGGCCTAACCAATTACCTAGACCTTAACAGTCCATACAGGCTGTCATATTTTACCTGGACCTTCACAAACACAATATAGGTCACCAAAGAGAAAGAATTTTCAGTTGAGGAGATCCCTCTATAATATTCAGGTGGAAGGTATTTTTTTTCAGTTAGTGATCAATGGGGAAGAGCCTAGACATTATTGGGTTTTGCCTTCCCTAAGTTGGTGGTTATAGAGTCTATAAGAAAGCAGATTAAGCAAGCCAGAGAAAGTCTGTCAGTAACTTGCACTCCTTCGTTGTCTCTCCACCATCTCCTGCCTCCAGAATCTCAAATTGTAGAGTTCCTGTTCTGACCTCCTTGGTGATGTAAGCAATGTGGAAGTGTAAGCTGATTAAAGCCTTTCCTCTCAACTTGATTTTTTACATGTCGTTTTGTAAGGGCAATAGAAATCCTAAGGCACTTGGCAAAATTTAAAGTGGAAAGTTTTAGAAACAAATAATTCATACATTTGAATCTCTATGTGGTTTTGGAAGGAACGGTCATATCTCAAGAGGTCTCACCTGGCAGAAGTATTGATCCTATGTCAGAACAACACTGGAGCAGCCCAACAGTCACTTAGTAGTCATGATTGTCTTGTTTTATGATAGTTCACTGTTGATGACAGCTTATTGTACTTAGTTGTAAATTAAACTATGTGATAAGTGCATATTCTAGGAGGAAAGTCTTACATGCTAAGGTCTGAACCTTGAGGTAGAGGACTAGGAATGTGCTCCTGTGGAGAAGGGGCTCTCCTTGTATTATATCTGGAAGACCCTGAGCTGTCCTTTGCTTCTTTGCTATAAGTCACATGCAATCTTTAAGCATCTTTGAAAAACTAAAGAGAGCACTAAAGACCCCAGAAATTATATAGAAAGCTGCAGACAGGCCAAGGAGGAAGGCACAAATACCTGCTGGATTTTATCCAGAGTGGAAAACTTACTGGCATGTTCACAGCTATGGGCACTGTGAAGTATTAGAAAAGATGAGGAGGCCCTTATTTGTCTAGGTTGTTGACACTCATTGTCTGTTTCTGTGTCTTTGTCTCTCTGTCTCTCTGTCTCTCTGTCTGTCTGTCTGTCTGTCTCTCTCTCTCTCTCTCTCCCCTCCGTCCCCCCCCCCCTCTCTCTCTCTCTCTCGCTATCTATCTTGGGTAATCGGAGGTTTTGGTGTAATATCAATTTATCAGTGAGTGCATATTGTGTGTGTTCTTTTGTGACTGGTTACCTCACTCAGGATGATATTTTCTAGTTCCATCCATTTGCCAAAGAATTTCCTGAAATAATTTTTAAAAGCTGTGTAATACTTATTGTGTAAATGTTCTTCATTTTCTTTATCCATTCCTCTGTTGAAGGACATTTGGGTTGTTTCTAGCTCCTGACTATTATAAATAAGGCTACTATGAACATAGTGGAGCATGTTTCCTTGTTATATGTTGGAGCACCTTTGAGTATATGACCAGGAGTGGTATAGCTGGGTCTTTGGGTAGTACTGTATCCAATTTCCTGAGAAACCACCAGACTGATTTCCAGAGTGGTTGTACCAACTTGCAATACCACGAACATTGGAGGAGTGTTACTCTTTCTCTACATCTTGCCAGGAAAACTTTTGGTTGAAAGTTGACTTTATTTGATATTATGATGGCTATTCCAACTTGTTTCTTGGGACCATTTGCTTGAAAAATTTTTTTACAGTCTTTTACTCTGGGGTTGTGTCTCTCTTTGTCACTAGAGTGAGTTTCTTGTATGTAGCAAAATGTTGCATCCTGTTTAAATATCCAGTCAGTTACTCTATTTCTTTTTATTGTGAAATTGAGTCCACTGATGTTAAGAGCTTTTAAAGATAAATGATTGTTGCTTCCTGTATTTTTTTTTTATTAGAGGTGGAATTGTTTGTTTGGCTATCTTCTACTGTTTGTGTGGGTTAGTTGAAAGAAGATTACTTTCTGGCTTTTTTCCATGGTGTAGTTTCCCTCCTTGTATTGGAGTTTTACTTCTATTATCACTTTTTGGGGATAGATTTGTATGAAGACATTGTGTAAATTTGGTTTTGTCATGGAATATCTTGGTTTCTCGATTTATACTAATTGAGCATTTGGCTGGGAAGAGTAGCCTGGGCTGTCATTTTCTTCTCTTAGGGTCTGTTTGACATCTGCCTGAGATCTTCTGGCTTTCACAGATCCTGGTGAGGTCTGGTATAGGTCTGTCTTTATGTGTTACTTGACATTTTTTCCCTTATTGCTTTTAATATTCTTTGTTAGTTCTGTGTGTTGATTATTATGTGACAGGAGGAATTTCTTTTCTGGTCCCAGGTATTTGAACTTCTGTAGGCTTCTTGTATGTTCACGGGCATCTCTTTCTTTTTCTTATGGAAGTTTTCTTCTACAATTTTGTTGAAGATATGTACTGGCCTTTTAGTTTGGGAATCTTCATTCACCTCTATATCTATTATCTTTAGTTTGAGTCTTCTCATTGTGTTCTGGATTTCCTGGATGTTTTCACTTAGGAGATTTTTGCATTTTGCATTTTGCATTTTCTTTGGTTGTTGTGCCTATGTTTTCTATGGTATTGTCTGTTCCTGAGATACTCTCTTCAATCTCTTGTACTCTCTTGGCGATGCTTGCATATATGACTCCTGATCTTGTTTCTAGGTTTTCTATCTCCGGGGTTGTCTCTCTTTGAGGTTTCTTTATTGCTTCTATTTCCATTTTTAGATCCTGGATGTTTTTGTTCAAATTCCTTCACCTCTTTGGTTGTATTTTCCTGTATTCTACAAGGGATTTTTGTGTTTGCTCTTTAAGCGATTCTACCTCTTTAACTGTGTTCTCCTGTATTTCTTTGAGGGAGTTATTTATGTTCTATTTAAAGTCCTCAATCATCATCATGAGATGTGATTTTTAAATCCAATTCTTGCTTTTTTGGTATGATGGAGTATCAAGGACTTGGTGTAGTTGGAGTACTGGATTCTTATGATGCTAAGTCACCTTGGTTTCTATTGCATATGTTCTTGCACTTACCTATCACCATCTGGTTATCTCTAGTGCTCCCTGCCCTTGATGTCTCTAACTGCAGTCTGGCCCTCCTGTCATCCCTGTTGTGTCATAACTCTTCATTTTCCAGGTGTCTCTGTGGTCCTATGATTCTGGGATCCTGTGACTCTGGGATCCTGAGTTTTTCAGAGATCCTGGAAGTCTAGCTGCCTCAGAGATCCTGAAATCCTGGTGTAAACAAGTTCTTGAGAACCTGTTGTGTCAGAGTTTCTGGGAGTCAAGCTTTTTCAGAGTGTTTCAGGAGTAGGTGAGGAGCCAGATCCCTGGGTTTGCATGGGCAGAGGCACAATCTGGAAGGAACCTGTGCCTCTAGCTGGCAGGGTTTGGGTTTCCCTGGTTCCTGTAGGGGTCCGAGTTATTCTGGGTGTTGCAAAAGATTTTATGGCCTCAAGTATGATTTAGAGTGTGTCAGAGGTCCAATGTTCCTGGTTGTTTCCTGATCTTCTGGGGGTTGAGCTTCCTCTATGATCATGTGATTCTGTGGTCTCGTGATTCTGTGATTCTCTGCATTTCAGACCACTTCTGATTCTGGCTGCCTTAGGGAACCTGGGAGTTGGGCTTCCTCTGGATATTTCCTGTGTGTGTATTTCTAAAATTCCCTTTATATATGTATGTACATAAGATATCTGTAATCAAATATTTATATAATGCACAGATAGATTTTCTTCTGTCTTGGTGGAAACATCCAAACAAAAATGAATTTGGATATGGGGACATTATCTCCACCCTTTGGCTTTCTAGTTCTTTACAAAAATTTGCAACACTAGAGGTAGATTTACTTAGAATCAGATTCTGCCTAGAAAGGCTGGGAAAATGGCTTTAGCTGTGTTGTCTCCTTATAAAACTGAACTAATGGTGTCATATTTGGTGTTTACTCTGAAAATGCAATATTGAGTGTGGGTAATTCAGATCAATGCACACACATTAATATTTATATATGCATGTATGCACATACAACTTACTGTGGTTTTTGGCAGAGTTTAGTCAAATGAGAGCTCTAGTTAGCACTGATGTGTTGTTAGTATGATAGTTATTAGTGTAATATTATGTTCATTTTCTCTTGTTGGCTGTTCATTCACATCTGTCTGCAGAAACTCTAGACCCTTCATATGATTTCCTTCCCCATATCAGGATGAAATAGTCTTCTACACTTAACCATAAGCCACTCCTGGATCAGTGAATATGCTCATCACATTTCTGGGATGCTTCTAAGAACCTCTGCCTCCAGAGCTCACTAAAGCTGACAAAGCTCAGGCACAGTCTGCTTTTCACAAGGCCTCTTACCCCAACTCTACCCCTCAATGCATACAGACTTATTCTCATTAGGAAAACTTTCCTATACTGTTTTCTCTTCTCACCCCTAATGTCAATGTTGCTGCTTCTTCTGTTTCCTCATACTTTGACCACTGAATCTAACCTCAGGTGATCTATACAGCCTGTTGAGATGACTATTCTGTACCCCAACCTTTCTCAATATTACCATGTCGAGTGCAATATCCATTAGTTTCCTCCAAATGGAAATTAAAATTTCCCCTACCTGTCTATTTGTAATTTTAAATTTCTTGTACAGCCACTTTCCCTTGAACCTGGATTATTTTTGACATATCAGTATACAAGCAATGCATGTTTATAAAAGAAGTGTGAAGAATTTAGAACTGTACCCTAGGGAACTGCTACACTACAGTAAACAGAGTACAAAGTGTCATTCTGCTGATGCAGAATAAGATTAGAAGCCTTACAGAAAGGCAGGCAGCAGTCAGTGTGCCCAGGAAGTATCATAGGCTTGACCACACATCATTTTGCTTCATTCTTACAAAGAATTTGGCTGAAAAATTTAAAAGAAATCATGGAAACCATGTCACACATATAGTATTTGTTCTATTTAGATTTCTAGTGAGATAAAATAGAAACACATTAAAATGTTCAATGTAGAAACATTAGAAAAAGCAGCAGATTAAAGTTGACTATAAGGAAGAAAAAACAATGTGTAATTGTTAGCATGTCATTAGTGAAAAGTCACAAACTTTGCAAGAGAGTAACAGGAAAGTAGACAAGACTGAACTGCCCATATTCAGAGCTCCAGAATGGAACAGTACAGAAACATTGAAAAATCTTTCGCTTAGAAAGTGTTTGAATACAGGGACCACCTGGTATCCTCAAAGAAGGCCATCTAAGAAGTAGTTCCACGTGTTCAGATATGTAGTTGCCAAGAACCGAGTGTAGCTAAATCAGAGTCCAGATTACATATCCCATTAGCAGCAGAACATGGCTTTGACATGTCTTCTTGGTTTTGTTGGCATGCAGGACTGGTCTTAAGAATGAGGCTTATGCTAAGGTTTAAGGAAACCACTGCTTCCCAGACCATTTGTGAGAGATAAGAGCTGCTATTTGGAGTTGTGGGGTTTTGGTTTCCTAAGCAGAGACTTATGTTGTCCCCATAACTTTATTGCTGGGCTCCGTTCCTCCCTTCTGGGAGGAAAGACTACTTGAGTTTGTCACTTGTTTCTCAGTTTAAGTTTCAAAGTTTGCAGAGTGAGTGTAAAAGCACATTTTGAACTTGGGTTTTTGAAAATTGATACAGCTATTAATATGTTGGCAGACTTAGAGATTGAATAATTCATTTTCATTATGAGAAGAACATGAGAACTTAGCATATTGATAAGGAGAAAACTTGGTTTTTGCATTGTTTTTATTATTTTGGGTGATTATAAAATAAAGTTATTTTCATATACTATATTCTGATTAGTTTTCCCTCCCTTATCTCCTCCTAGATCTTTCCTGCCTCTCTACCCTTCTGTCTCCAAGACTTCATTTTGTCTCTTTTAAGAAAACAGAAAGGAGGAGACACCACCGGAAACTGAAGGAAACAGACCGGATAAACAGTTCTCTGCACCCAAATCCCGTGGGAGGGAGAGCTAAACTTTCAGAGAGGCAGACACGACTGGGAAACCAGAAGAGACTGCACTCTGCACACACATCTCGGACGCCAGAGGAAAACACCAAACGCCATCTGGAACTCTGGTGCACTGAAGCTCCCAGAAACAGCAGCACAGATTTCCTGGTTGCTGCTGCCACAGGGAGCTCGTGGGCAGCACCCCGCGAGCGAACTTGAGCCTCGGGACCACAGGTAAGACCAACTTTTCTGCTGCAAGTGACCTCCATGGTGAGCTCCAGACACAGGCCCAAAGGAACAGCTGAAGACCTATAGAGAGGAAAAACTACACGCCCGAAAGCAGAACACTCTGTCCCCATAACTGGATGAAAGAAAAGAGGAAAAGAGGTCTACAGCACTCCTGACACACAGGCTTATAGGACAGTCTAGCCACTGTCAGAAATAGCAGAACAAAGTAAAACTAGAGATAATCTGATGGCGAGAGGCAAGCGCAGGAACCCAAGCAACAGAAACCAAGACTACATGGCATGATAGGAGCCCAATTCTCCCACCAAAACAAACATGGAATATCCAAAAACACCAGAAAAGCAAGATCTAGTTTCAAAATTATATTTGATCATGATACTGGAGGACTTCAAGAAAGACGTGAAGAACTCCCTTAGAGAAACAGAGGAAAACATTAATAAACAAGTAGAAGCCTACAGAGAGGAATCGCAAAAATCCCTGAAAGAATTCCAGGAAAACACAATCAAACAGTTGAAGGAATTAAAAATGGAAATAGAAGCAATCAAGAAAGAACACATGGAAACAACCCTGGATATAGAAAACCAAAAGAAGAGACAAGGAGCTGTAGATACAAGCTTCACCAACAGAATACAAGAGATGGAAGAGAGAATCTCAGGAGCAGAAGATTCCATAGAAATCATTGACTCAACTATCAAAGATAATGTAAAGTGGAAGAAGCTACTGGTCCAATTACAGGAAATCCAGGACACAATGAGAAGATCAAACCTAAGGATAATAGGTATAGAAGAGAGTGAAGACTCCCAGCTCAAAGGACCAGTAAATATCTTCAACAAAATCATAGAAGAAAACTTCCCTAACCTAAAAAAAGAGATACCCATAGGCATACAAGAAGCCTACAGAACTCCAAATAGATTGGACCAGAAAAGAAACACCTCCCATCACATAATAGTCAAAACACCAAACACACAAAATAAAGAAAGAATATTAAAAGCAGTAAGGGAAAAAGGTCAAGTAACATATAAAGGCAGACCTGCCAGAATCACACCAGACTTTCGCCAGAAACTATGAAGGCCAGAAGATCCTGGACTATGTCATACATACCCTAAAAGAACACAAATGCCAGCCCAGGTTACTGTATCCTGCAAAACTCTCAATTAACATAGATGGAGAAACCAAGATATTTCATGACAAAACCAAATTTACACAATATCTTTCTACAAATGCAGCACTACAAAGGATAATAAATGGTAAAGCCCAACATAAGGAGGCAAGCTATACCCTAGAAGAAGCAAGAAACTAATCGTCTTGGCAACAAAACAAAGAGAAGAAAAGCACACAAACATAACCTCACATCCAAATATGAATATAAAAGGAATCAATAACCACTATTCCTTAATATATCTCAACATCAGTGGCCTCAACTCCCCAATAAAAAGACATAGATTAACAAACTGGATACGCAACGAGGACACTGCATTCTGCTGCCTACAGGAAACACACCTCAGAGACAAATCAGACACTACCTCAGAGTGAAAGGCTGGAAAACAACTTTCCAAGCAAATGGTCTGAAGAAGCAAGCTGGAGTAGCCATTCTAATATCAAATAAAATCAATTTTCAACTAAAAGTCATCAAAAAAGATAAGGAAGGACACTTCATATTCATCAAAGGAAAAATCCACCAAGATGAACTCCCAATCCTAAATATCTATGCCCCAAATACAAAGGCACCTACATACGTAAAAGAAATCTTACTAAAGCTCAAAACACACATTGCACCTCACACAATAATAGTGGGAGATTTCAACACCCCACTCTCATCAATGGACAGATCATGGAAACAGAAATTAAACAGAGACGTAGACAGACTAAGAGAAGTCATGAGCCAAATGGACTTAACAGATATGTATAGAACATTCTATCCTAAAGCAAAAGGATATCCGTTCTTCTCAGCTCCTCATGGTACTTTCTCCAAAATTGACCGTATAATTGGTCAAAAATCCGGCCTCAACAGGTACAGAAAGATAGAAATAATCACATGCGTGCTATCAGACCACCATGGACTAAAACTGGTCTTCAATAACAATAAGGGAAGAATGCCCACATATACGTGAAAATTAAACAATGCTCTACTCAATGATAACCCGGTCAAGGAAGAAATAAAGAAAGAAATTAAAAACTTTTTAGAATTTAATGAAAATGAAGGTACAACATACCCAAACTTATGGGACACAATGAAAGCTGTGCTAAGAGGAAAACACATAGCGCTGAGTGCCTGCAGAAAGAAACAGGAAAGAGCATATGTCAGCAGCTTGACAGCACACCTAAAAGCTCTAGAACAAAAAGAAGCAAATACACACAGGAGGAGTAGAAGGCAGGAAATAATCAAACTCAGAGCTGAAATCAACCAAGTAGAAACAAAAAGGACCATAGAAAGAATCAACAGAACCAAAAGTTGGTTCTTTGAGAAAATCAACAAGATAGATAAACCCTTAGGCAGACTAACAAGAGGACACAGAAGTGTGTCCAAATTAACAAAATCATAAATGAAAAGGGAGACATAACTACAGATTCAGAGGAAATTCAAAAAATCATCAGATCTTAATATAAAAGCCTATATTCAACAAAACTTGAAAATCTACAGGAAATGGACAATTTCCTAGACAGATACCGGGTACCGAAGTTAAATCAGGAACAGATAAACCAGTTAAAGAACCCCATATCTCCTAAGGAAATAGAAGCATTCATTAAAGGTCTCCCAAACAAAAAGATCCCAGGTCCAGACGGGATTAGTGCAGAATTCTATCAAAACTTCATAGAAGACCGCATAACAATATTATCCAAACTATTCCACAAAATTGAAACAGATGGATCACTCCTGAATTCCTTCTATGAAGCCACAATTACTCTTATACCTAAACCACACAAAGACCCAACAATGAAAGAGAACTTCAGAACAATTTCCCTTATGAATATCGACGCAAATATACTCAATAAAATTCTGGCAAACCGAATCCAAGAGCACATCAAAACAATCATCCACCATGATCAAGTAGGCTTCATCCCAGGCATGCAGGGATGGTTTAATATACAGAAAACCATAAACGTGATCCATTATATAAACAAACCGAAAGAACAAAACAACTTGATTATTTCATTAGATGCTGAGAAAGCATTTGACAAAATTCAACACCCCTTCATTATAAAAGTCCTGGAAAGAATAGGAATTCAAGGCCCATACCTAAACATAATAAAAGCCATATACAGCAAACCAGTTGCTAACATTAAACTAAATGGAGAGGACTTGAAGCAATCCCACTAAAATCAGGGACTAGACAAGGCTGCCCACTCTCTTCCTACTTATTCAATGTAGTTCTTGAAGTTCTAGCCAGAGCAATCAGACAACAAAAGGAGGTCAAGGGGATACAGATCGGAAAAGAAGAAGTCAAAATATCACTATTTGCAAATGATAGGATAGTTTATTTAAGTGATCCCAAAAGTTGACCAGAGAACTACTAAAGCTGATAAACAACTTCAGCAATGTGGCTGGGTATAAAATTAACTCAAATAAATCAGTAGCCTTCCTCTACACAAAAGAGAAACAAGCCAAGAAAGAATTTAGGGAAACGACACCCTTCATAATAGACCCAAATAATATAAAGTACTTCGGTGTGACTTTAACCAAGCAAGTAAATGATCTGTACAATAAGAACTTCAAGACACTGAAGAAAGAAATTGAAGAAGACCTCAGAAGATGGAAAGATCACCCATGCTCATGGATTGGCAGGATTAATATAGTAAAAATAGCCATTTTACTAAAAGCGATCTACAGATTCATTGCAATCCCCATCAAAATACCAATCCAATTCTTCAAAGAGTGACAGAACAATTTGCAAATTCATCTGGAATAACAAAAAACCCAGGATAGCTAAAACTATCCTCAACAATAAAATGACTTCAGGGGGAATCACTATCCCTGAACTCAAGCAGTATTACAGAGCAATAGTTATAAAAACTGCATGGTATTGGTACAGAGACAGACAGATAGACCAATGGAACAGAATTGAAGACCCAGAAATGAACCCACACACCTAAGGTCACTTGATTTTTGACAAAGGAGCCAAAACCATCCAATGGAAAAAAGATAGCATTTTCAGCAAATGGTGCTGGTTCAACTGGAGGTCAACATGTAGAAGAATGCAGATCGAACCATGCTTATCACCCTGTACAAAGCTTAAGTCCAAGTGGATCAAGGACCTCCACATCAAACCAGACACACTCAAACTAACAGAAGAAAACTAGGGAAGCATGTGGAACACATGGGCACTGGAAAAAAATTCCTGAACAAAGCACCAATAGCTTATGCTCTAAGATCAAGAATCGACAAATGGGATCTCATAAAACTGCAAAGCTTCTGTAAGGCAAAGGACACTGTGGTTAGGACAAAATGTCAACCAACAGATGGGAAAAGATCTTTACCAATCCTACAACAGATAGAGGCCTTATATCCAAAATATACAAGAAACTCAAGAAGTTAGACTGCCGGGAGACAAATAACCCTATTAAAAAATGGGGTTCAGAGCTAAACAAAGAATTCACAGCTGAAGAAATCCGACTGGCTGAGAAACACCTAAAGACATGTTCAACATCTTTAGTCATAAAGGAAATGCAAATCAAAACAACCCTGAGATTTCACCTCACACCAGTGAGAATGGCTAAGAACAAAAACTCAGGTGACAGCAGATGCTGGCAAGGATGCGGAGAAAGAGGAACACTCCTCCATTGTTGGTTGGATTGCAGACTGGTACAACCATTCTGGAAATCAGTCTGGAGGTTCCTCAGAAAATTGGACATTGAACTGCCTGAGCATCCAGCTATACCTCTCTTGGGCATATACCCAAAAGATGCCCCAACATATAAAAAACACGTGCTACACTATGTTCATCGCAGCCTTATTTATAATAGCCAGAAACTGGAAAGAACCCAGATGCCCTTCAACAGAGGAATGGATACAGAAAATGTGGTACATCTACATGATGGAATATTACTCACCTATCAAAAACAATGACTTTATGAAATTCATAGGCAAATGGTTGGAACTGGAAAATATCATCTTGAGTGTGCTAACCCAATCACAGAAAGACATAAATGGTATGCACTTATTGATAAGTGGCTATTAGTGGCTATTCAAATGCTTGAATCACCCTAGATGCCTAGAAAAAATGAAACTCAAGACGGATGATCAAAATGTGAATGTTTCACGCCTTCTTTAAAAGGGGAACAAGAATACCCTTGGCAGGGAAGAGAGAGGCAAAGATTAAAACTGAGACTGAAGGAATACCCATTCAGAGCCTGCCCCACATGTGGCCCATACATATACACACACCCAATTAGACAAGATGGATGAAGCAAAGAAGTGCAGACCGATAGGAGCTGGATGTAGATTGCTCCTGAGAGACACAGCCAGAATACAGCAAATACGGGGGCGAATGCCAGCAGCAAACCACTGAACTGAGAATAGGACCCCCGTTGAAGGAATCAGAGAAAGAAGTGGAAGAGCTTGAAGGGGCTCGAAACCCCATATGTACAACAATGCCAAGCAACCAGAGCTTCCAGGGACTAAGCCACTACCTAAAGACTATATATGGACTGACCCTGGACTCTGACCTCATAGGTAGCAATGAATATCCTAGTAAGAGCACCAGTGGAAGGGGAAGCCCTGGGTCCTGCCAAGACTGAACCCCCAGTTAACTAGACTGTTGGGGGGATGGCGGCAATGGGGGGAGGATTGGAAGGGGAACACCCATAAGGAACGGGAGGGGGAAGGTGGATGTTTGCCCCGAAACCAGGAAAGGGAATAACACTCGAAATGTATATAAGAAATACTCAAGATAATAAAAAAAATTTAAAAAATTAAAAAAAAAGAAAACAGAATGGATAAGCAAATAAGCATGGAAAAAAATGAATGCCATAAAAGCAACAACAAAAAGAAGAAAAAGCATAAGATATGCACACATGCACAGACATACATACATATACAAATACACATACATATACAAATACACACACACACACATACAGACAGACAGAGTAGCACAAAATTTAAAACTATAAAATACAAGAATAAAGCCAGAAATATTAAAAAATTCCCAAACATAATATTGAGTTCATTTTTATTTTGGCATCTGATGCAAGGAATGGAACCTGCATTTAGGCTTAGTTTACATACCTAGACAGACTTTCTTGTAAAATCATTATTCTAAGATAAGTTTCTTGGTTACTTATCTATTTCAGAGCTAGAAAACAAGACTAGTAGGACTTATGACCATAGAAAACAATGCTGCTGAGGGTGATTTTAACCCTGACTCTGGCTTAAGAATGGCCTGGAAACCATTCTTGTCACATTTAGCCAAGCAAAGTGGTTGTTTTCTACCCTTGTGCAAATATATATATATATATATATATATATATATATATATATATATATATATGCCTAAGGATTATTTAAGAGATATGGATTAAGAGCTTTGAGAGAGTCAATTTCCAGATAGTATGATATTAACTTTGATGCTTGATTATTAATAGCCACAATAATTAAAATATACAACCTGAACAAGGAAAAAATAAAACAATGTGCAAGTTGAGGAGAAAAGGGGCAATAACAAATGTAAAGGAGCAATGTGCTGTGTTTAAGGAAATAAATATATTATAGAAAAGCTTGATACAAAGTGGAATAAAAGGAGCACTGATCTCTTAGCAAGACACCACCCAGCTAATCATCAATCTTGTAAAGAAAATTTAGAGCCCTGTGTGGTGGTGCACTCCTTTAATCCCAGGACTCAGAAGATAGAGGAAGTAAGATTCTATACCTGAACTTCAGTCAAGACTACAGATAAAGAACCAGGGCAGTCATGCTGAGGTAATGAAAAGCAAAAAGCTGGTGAAATATATCAGAATGAGGGGGTGCATATTTTAGGCCAAGAATGCAACAGAAATTTGCAGCTTTTGACACTTGGCTCTGGCTTTAGAATGAAAGATGTATGAAAGGAGTTACAGAGATTATATTATGTCCCGCTATGACTAAGGAAAGAAGCTGAAGCCAGGCTTATGATGGGAGACTCTGATTGAAGGCCCAGAGGGGCTGTTATGTGAATGTGTGAAGGTGAAGCCTATATCCCAAGATGTTGAAAATGCCAGACATGTGGGATGTCTGCCAAGAAAAGCTGTAGACTTCATGTGGAACCAGCTCAAGGGAAAGAAATGTGTTACAGCTAAAAGAAGTTGGAGATCTGAAAAGCACCCTATTATTATGCATGGAAATTCACAATTTAGAGTTTGCCCAGCTGTTTCTTCAGTTACTGGTCCAGTATTCTTTTTATGCCATTCCTCCTTTTGTACATCCTTTGCCATATATGTTGAACATATGTTATCTGTCTTTCATTTTGATTTTACAGAGGAATGCAGTTTACAGATTGCATTGGTTTCAAAAAAGACTTAAAACTTTGGACTTTAATAATCTTGATATCGTGATATACTATGTGGGCTTTTGGATTTGTACTAAATGTGTTTTGTATTATGACATGACTACAAGCCTATTTTAGAACAGAGAATGGAATGTGGTAGTTGAAAAAAAATGGTTTCTATAAGTATATAGGCAGTGATACTCTTACAAGGTATGGCCTAGTCGAAGTAAGAGTGCCGATGTGGGTAGTCTCTGATTTTCAGTATCTCAGTGAATCTCTCTTACTGTTCCCTGTGAAAATAGATCTAAAACTCTGGGCACCTCTAGAACTGTTTCTGCCTGCATATGCCAAAGTCCCCATCACATTGCTCATAAACTACACCTCTGAAGTCTAAATCACCTTGTTAAATGTTTTCCTTAATAAGAGTTGTTGTGATCATTTTGTCTCTTTACTGCAATAAAATCCTAACAAAGACAGTCTCATACAACATTTCTGGCTCCTCTGCAGCATAGTTTCCCAGAGCCCGAGGAGAGAAATTAGATGGGAACATTCCATTCAGAACTGAGTATTCCAAGGTCTCACTGTTTGAACATGGTCTTTATAATAGTTTCGGTCTACTGCAGGGAAAGCTTCTCTGATGATGATTGAGTAAGACACTGAACTATTGGTATAGCTACAGAGTGTCCTAAGAAGTCATTCTATTTGCTATAGGCCTTTAGCAGAAGAGTAATATTTGTTTATCCTCTATTTCCATGGCCTTTCTAATCTCAGGTTCTTGGCCACCAGGTTGATAGTTGGAATGGGTTCCATCTCATGAAGTGAGCCTTAAATTGGATTGATAATAGTTGGTTACATTTACATTCATGGGACTATTGCATGAATATATCATGTAGGAAGGTACTGTTGTCGATTACAGGGTTTGTAGCTGGGATAGGTTACTATTTATCTTTCTCCTCTGGTAGCATGCAGAGTAACTTTGAGTATCATGAACACTGATCAGTACAGGTAAAGGCTCCAATAAGATACCAGCTCATCCACTCGGTACTCATTGAGATACATAGCTGTTGTCTTCAGCAAAGCAGATTACTCTCAGATTTTGGAGAGCAAACTATAGCTCTGGCAAAAGCTTGAGTTCTTTTTGTGTTTCCATGGGGCCCCTTTTACCAACAACAAAATTAGATGTAATTGGAGTTTTACATTGTGATAAGAGATTTCTCATTGGAGTATTGCCGCCCTCATTACTTAGTGACTTCATAAATTGACTTCTCTCTTTACTTCATTTAGGTTTCCTTCATAAATATGTATATTTTAAGAAGCTTCTTCTGTAGTAATTTCCATATGATTCCACAAATGTCCCTTACTTTCAGCAATCCCTCCCCATATTTATTCCCTTATACTGTCTCTAAAGTAGTAATTGTAATTAATGATTGTTAATTTGATGGGATTGGGATAAGTCTAGGGCATTAGTGAGGCACACTTCTGTATGTGTGGGTATGTGAGAGAGAATTTTCATGGAGAATTGAGACGTTAAGATTTACTCTTAATGAGGATGACACTATCATATAAACTGAAAATTTGGAATAAATGAAAAAGACAAGGGAAAAGTAAAGGATTGCTGACGTTCTCTGACCTCTGCTTGTAGTTCTGTGAATAGGTTAGTATGTAGTCTTATGCTCCATTCCCAATGCTAGTTTTCCTGCTTTATTATTTCAAACCAGGAGCCTTCTTCCATTGAATTACTTGTGATAATTGTGCTCAGCTTCAGGGTATTCATCTATAGAGATAATAATAACTAACACCATGAGAAATATTTCCTCGCTCTTATTGTTAGTAGTAATGATTACTTACTTTATAGTCCTTGAGATTTAACCCAGGGTTACATACAGTTTAGGCAAATGTTCTACCACTTAACTTCACTCTTTTCGATACTTTTCTAACAAATCTTGATAGCAGAAGACCCATTATTTTCTTACTCAATCAATATTAACATGTGGAAAGTGTTTTCGGAGAAGATATGAGTCATGAAATAGGCAAAAGTTTTACTTTCTACATAAACACAGACTATATTTCATTGCCTGAAGTGTCTCCAAAAATAAGGGGTTTTGATCTCTTTTTTCCCAATGCTTTTAGTTCTTTACTATGAAAAGAAAGTAGTAAACTCTGACATGCATTTCCATTCAGATTGTTTGGTTAGTGTAGAGATATGAGAGCCATAGTAGAAAAGATGTTTGAGGAATATGAAATATATATTCTCTAGTGCTAAAGAGGAGTAACTTGGGGCTCATAAAATGTAAGGAATTTGTTCACAGTCATAGTGAGTCAATAGCAGTGTCTCCCAGGACAGCAGTTTCTATTTTATGTTGCGGATTTTTACCTTCGAGTTCTGTGGCAGCAGACTTGGCCAAATGCACTTGCTCAACAACTGCTCTCTTCTACATCAAATACATGAGGTAACTGATGCTTATTGGTAGAGAATGAATGTTCTACTTATTCAGCAACTACTCTGTAACTGTCTTTCATATCCAACTACAATTGTAGGCATTTGTGGGACAAAAAAGAGATAATCCAAATATCTTCTATCTGGATCTCATCTCCTATTTTCAGAACAGAAATAATATAAATAAGTAAATTGGATTGAAATGTCTACAACAATATCTATACAAAGTATAAACTTAGTATTAAACAGTAAAGAGAAATAGAATAGATTTTCAATTACATACAAAAGTCAAGGTGAGGGTTAAGTAAAAAAGAAATCTAAAAATAAAAATAAAAATGGAACTTTGAAGAAGAATGAACTTACTGCACTGGTGTATGGAACAGACAAATCTTGGTAAGGGACAGAGGAGGGACAAGGTAGAGAGGGTTTTGAAAGAATGGACTAATACACTCTCCTTTAGTCAGAATTATGCACGCCATATAGAGAGAGTCAACGTTTTGCTTTCAAGGTAGACAGAAAGATCTGAATCCCAGTTTCATAATATTACTTTGAAAATGCCATTTTTCAACAAGGCTAGAGTGGTACAAGAAAGGCAGTTCACTATACCGTACCAGATCACTGTGGGGAGTTGGGAGGACTGCAAAGCAGGTTGCATTCAAAAACAAAACTCTAAGTTTGAGCATATGTTGACATACACAGTGGGGAATGGAAAGGAAGAAAAGTTCCTGGTTTTGAACCAAAATTTAGCAAAAGCAGGTGTGATTTGCTCACATGAGATATGTCCAGTAAGTACATGGGTGAATATGGATTGCTAACCGGAGTCAGAAAGAAAACTATACTTATCTGTGAAATGATCAACAGTACTTCTAGAAATAATTATGTAACATTTATAAGTAAACTAATGTATAGGTATGTCAAATGCCATTAAACTAGGAAGACTTAAACTCCAAAGCTGACTTTTCTCACACAGAATAAGGGAGTCTTGAGACTCTATGCTGGCTGGTAATGGAGATCATGATCCTTGTGTTCCCTTGGAAATGTAAAGATGAAACTGAATGAAATAACAAAAGCATTTTTCTTGTTCATCATCTCAAGGCACAGGATGTGTCCCATTGTCTATTACTAAGGAACAAATGCAGAGATCATAATGGGCCTGAGGATGGTGCAGTTAATAAAGTGCTTCTCTAAAGTACAAAATCCTGGGTACATTTACCACCATCAGCTAAATCAGAAGGGCTGATGGAGGCCCGGAATGTCAACTTGGGAGGGAGAGTGGAACATTGCCCTGAGCTATTTTGCACATTTAAGGCTAAGCTGTAATACATGAGACCACATCACCAAAGAACAACAAACCCAAGAAAACATGTTACAAGTTTATAAGTAGATGACATAATTAAGATAGATAATATGATTCCAAATTTCATATTCTTTTCTTGTTACTATTCCTGTATTTTAGGATTAGAATATTGGAATTTTTTTCTGTATTTGTATATTCACAATAGAGTAAGCTTCTTAGTTAAGACACAATTACCAAGGCAACTCTTTTTTTTTTTATTTTATTTTATTTTTTATTATCTTGAGTATTTCTTATATACATTTCAAGTGTTATTCCCTTTCCCGGTTTCCGGACAGACATCACCCTCCCCCCTCCCCTTCCTTGTGGGTGTTCCCCTCCCAAACCTCCCCCCATTGCCACCCTCCCCGCATAGTCTAGTTCACTGGGGGTTCAGTCTTAGCAGGACCCAGGGCTTCCCCTTCCACTGGTGCTCTTACTAGGATATTCATTGCTACTTATGGGGACAGAGTCCAGGGTCAGTCCATGTATAGTCTTTAGGTAGTGGCTTAGTCCCTGGAAGCTCTGGTTGCTTGACATTGTTGTACTTTTGGGGTCTCGAGCACCTTCAAGCTCTTCCAGTTCTTTCTCTGATTCCTTCAACGGGGGACCTATTCTCAGTTCAGTGGTTTGCTGCTGGCATTCGCCTCTGTATTTGCTGTATTCTGGCTGTGTCTCTCAAGAGCGATCTACATCCGGCTCCTGTCGGTCTGCACTTCTTTGCTTCATCCATCTTGTCTAATTGGGTGGCTGTATATGTATGGGCCACCTGTGGGGCAGGCTCTGAATGGGTGTTCCTTCAGTCTCTGTTTTAATCTTTGCCTCTCCCTTCCCTGCCAAGGGTATTCTTTTTCCTCATTTAAAGAAGGAGTGAAGCATTCACATTTTGATCATCCGTCTTGAGTTTCCTTTGTTCTAGGGATCTAGGGTAATTCAAGCATTTGGGCTAATAGCCACTTATCAATGAGTGCATACCATGTATGTCTTTCTGTGAGTGGGTTAGCTCACTCAGGATGATATTTTCCAGTTCCAACCATTTGCCTACGAATTTCATAAACTCGTTGTTTTTGATAGCTGAGTAATATTCCATTGTGTAGATGTACCACATTTTCTGTATCCATTCCTCTGTTGAAGGGCATCTGGGTTCTTTCCAGTTTCTGGCTATTATAAATAAGGCTGCGATGAACATAGTGGAGCACGTGTCTCTTTTATATGTTGAGGCATCTTTTGGGTATATGCCCAAGAGAGGTATGGCTGGATCCTCAGGCAGTTCAATGTCCAATTTTCTGAGGAACCTCAAGACTGATTTCCAGAATGGTTTTACCAGTCTGCAATCCCACCAACAATGGAGGAGTGTTCCTCTTTCTCCACATCCTTGCCAGCATCTGCTGTCACCTGAGTTTTTGATCTTAGCCATTCTCACTGGTGTGAGGTGAAATCTCAGGGTTGTTTTGATTTGCATTTCCCTTATGACTAAAGATGTTGAACATTTCTTTAGGTGTTTCTCAGACATTCGGCATTCCTCAGCTGTGAATTCTTTGTTCAGCTCTGAACCCCATTTTTTAATAGGGTTATTTGTTTCCCTGCGGACTAACTTCTTGAGTTCTTTGTATATTTTGGATATAAGGCCTCTATCTGTTATAGGATTGGTAAAGATCTTTTCCCAATCTGTTGGTTGTCGTTTTGTCCTAACCACAGTGTCCTTTGCCTTACAGAAGTTTTGCAGTTTTATGAGATCCCATTTGTCGATTCTTGATCTTAGAGCATAAGCCATTGGTGTTTTGTTCAGGAAATTTTTTCCAGTGCCCATGTGTTCCAGATGCTTCCCTAGTTTTTCTTCTATTAGTTTGAGTGTGTCTGGTTTGATGTGGAGGTCCTTGATCCACTTGGACTTAAGCTTTGTACAGGGTGATAAGCATGGTTCGATCTGCATTCTTCTACATGTTGACCTCCAGTTGAACCAGCACCATTTGCTGAAAATGCTATCTTTTTTCCATTGGATGGTTTTGGCTCCTTTGTCAAAAATCAAGTGACCATAGCTGTGTGGGTTCATTTCTGGGTCTTCAATTCTATTCCTGGTCTATCTGTCTGTCTCTGTACCAATACCATGCAGTTTTTATCACTATTGCTCTGTAATACTGCTTGAGTTCAGGGATAGTGATTCCTCCTGAAGTCCTCTTATTGTTGAGGATAGCTTTAGCTATCCTGGGTTTTTTGTTATTCCAGATGAATTTGCAAATTGTTCTGTCTAACTCTTTGAAGAATTGGATTGGTATTTTGATGGGGATTGCATTGAATCTGTAGATTGCTTTTGGTAAAATGGCCATTTGTACTATATTAATCCTGCCAATCCATGAGCATGGGAGATCTTTCCATCTTCTGAGGTCTTCTTCAATTTCTTTCCTCAGTGTCTTGAAGTTCTTATTGTACAGATCTTTTACTTGCTTGGTTAAAGTCACACCGAGGTACTTTATATTATTTGGGTCTATTATGAAGGGTGTCGTTTCCCTAATTTCTTTCTCGGCTTGTTTCTCTTTTGTATAGAGGAAGGCAACTGATTTATTTGAGTTAATTTTATACCCAGCCACTTTGCTGAAGTTGTTTATCAGCTTTAGTAGTTCTCTGGTGGAACTTTTGGGATCACTTAAATATACTATCATGTCGTCTGCAAATAGTGATATTTTGACCTCTTCTTTTCCGATCTGTATCCCCTTGATCTCCTTTTGTTGTCTGATTGCTCTGGCTAGAACTTCAAGAACTATATTGAATAAGTAGGGAGAGAGTGGGCAGCCTTGTCTAGTCCCTGATTTTAGTGGGATTGCTTCAAGTTTCTCTCCATTTAGTTTAATGTTAGCAACTGGTTTGCTGTATATGGCTTTTACTATGTTTAGGTATGGGCCTTGAATACCTATTCTTTCCAGTACTTTTATCATGAAGGGGTGTTGAATTTTGTCAAATGCTTTCTCAGCATCTAATGAAATGATCATGTGGATCTGTTCTTTCAGTTTGTTTATATGATGGATCACGTTGATGGTTTTCCTTATATTAAACCATCCCTGCATGCCTGGGATGAAGCCTACTTGATCATGGTGGATGATTGTTTTGATGTGCTCTTGAATTCGGTTTGCCAGAATTTTATTGAGTATTTTTGCGTCGATATTCATAAGGGAAATTGGTCTGAAGTTCTCTTTCTTTGTTGGGTCTTTGTGTGGTTTAGGTATAAGAGTAATTGTGGCTTCATAGAAGGAATTCGGTAGGGCTCCATCTGTTTCAATTTTGTGGAATAGTTTGGATAATATTGGTATAAGGTCTTCTATGAAGGTTTGATAGAATTCTGCACTAAACCCGTATGGACCTGGGCTCTTTTTGGTTGGGAGACCTTTAATGACTGCTTCTATTTCCTTAGGAGTTATGGGGTTGTTTAACTGGTTTATCTGTTCCTGATTTAACTTCGATACCTGGTATCTGTCTAGGAAATTGTCCATTTCCTGAAGATTTTCAAGTTTTGTTGAATATAGGTTTTTATAGTAAGATCTGATGATTTTTTGAATTTCCTCTGAATCTGTAGTTATGTCTCCCTTTTCATTTCTGATTTTGTTAATTTGGACGCACTCTCTGTGTCCTCTTGTTAGTCTGCCTAAGGGTTTATCTATCTTGTTGATTTTCTCAAAGAACCATCTTTTGGTTCTGTTGATTCTTTCTATGGTCCTTTTTGTTTCTGTTTGGTTGATTTCAGCTCTGAGTTTGATTATTTCCTGCCTTCTACTCCTCCTCGGTGTATTTGCTTCTTTTTGTTCTAGAGCTTTTAGGTGTGCTGTCAAGCTGCTGACATATGCTCTTTCCTGTTTCTTTCTGCAGGCACTCAGCGCTATGAGTTTTCCTCTTAGCACAGCTTTCATTGTGTCCCATAAGTTTGGGTATGTTGTACCTTCATTTTCATTAAATTCTAAAAAGTTTTTAATTTCTTTCTTTATTTCTTCCTTGACCAGGTTATCATTGAGTAGAGCATTGTTCAATTTCCACGTATATGTGGGCATTCTTCCCTTATTGTTATTGAAGACCAGTTTTAGGCCGTGGTGGTCCGATAGCACGCATGGGATTATTTCTATCTTTCTGTACCTGTTGAGGCCCGTTTTTTGACCAATTATATGGTCAATTTTGGAGAAAGTACCATGAGGAGCTGAGAAGAAGGTATATCCTTTTGCTTTAGGATAGAATGTTCTATAAATATCCGTTAAGTCCATTTGGCTCATGACTTCTCTTAGTCTGTCTACATCTCTGTTTAATTTCTGTTTCCATGATCTGTCCATTGATGAGAGTGGGGTGTTGAAATCTCCCACTATTATTGTGTGAGGTGCAATGTGTGTTTTGAGCTTTAGTAAGGTTTCTTTTACATATGTCGGTGCCCTTGTATTTGGGGCATAGATATTTAGGATTGAGAGTTCATCTTGGTGGATTTTTCCTTTGATGAATATGAAGTGTCCTTCCTTATCTTTTTTGATGACTTTTAGTTGAAAATTGATTTTATTTGATATTAGAATGGCTACTCCAGCTTGCTTCTTCTGACCATTTGCTTGGAAAATTGTTTTCCAGCCTTTCACTCTGAGGTAATGTCTGTCTTTGTCTCTGAGGTGTGTTTCCTGTAGGCAGCAGAATGCAGGGTCCTCGTTGCGTATCCAGTTTGTTAATCTATGTCTTTTTATTGGGGAGTTGAGGCCATTGATATTGAGAGATATTAAGGAATAGTGATTATTGCTTCCCGTTATATTCATATTTGGAAGTGAGTTTATGTTTGTGTGCTTTCATTCTCTTTGTTTTGTTGCCAAGATGATTAGTTTCTTGCTTCTAGGGTATAGCTTGCCTCCTTATGTTGGGCTTTACCCTTTATTATCCTTTGTAGTGCTGGACTTGTAGAAAGATATTGTGTAAATTTGGTTTTGTCATGGGATATCTTGGTTTCTCCATCTATGTTAATTGAGAGTTTTGCAGGATACAGTAACCTGGGCTGGCATTTGTGTTCTCTTACGGTCTGTATGACATCTGTCCAGGATCTTCTGGCCTTCATAGTTTCTGGCGAAAAGTCTGGTGTGATTCTGATAGGTCTGCCTTTATATGTTACTTGACCTTTTTCCCTTACTGCTTTTAATATTCTTTCTTTATTTTGTGCGTTTGGTGTTTTGACAATTATGTGATGGGAGGTGTTTCTTTTCTGGTCCAATCTATTTGGAGTTCTGTAGCCTTCTTGTATGCCTATGGGTATCTCTTTTTTTAGGTTAGGGAAGTTTTCTTCTATGATTTTGTTGAAGATATTTACTGGTCCTTTGAGCTGGGAGTCTTCACTCTCTTCTAGACCTATTATCCTTAGGTTTGATCTTCTCATTGAGTCCTGGATTTCCTGTATGTTTTGGACCAGTAGCTTTTTCCGCTTTACATTATCTTTGACAGTTGAGTCAATGATTCCTATGGAATCTTCTGCTCCCGAGATTCTCTCTTCCATCTCTTGAATTCTGTTGGTGAAGCTTGTATCTACAGCTCCTTGTCTTTTCTTTTGATTTTCTATGTCCAGGGTTGTTTCCATGTGTTCTTTCTTGATTGCTTCTATTTCCATTTTTAATTCCTTCAACTGTTTGATTGTGTTTTCCTGGAATTCTTTCAGGGATTTTTGCGATTCCTCTCTATAGGCTTCTACTTGTTCTCTAAGGGAGTTCTTTATGTCTTTCTTGAAGTCCTCCAGTATCATGATCAAATATGATTTTGAAACTAGGTCTTGCTTTTCTGGTGTGTTTGGATATTCCGTGTTTGCTTTGGTGGGAGAATTGGGCTCCGAGGATGCCATGTAGTCTTGGTTTCTGTTTCTTGGGTTCCTGCGCTTGCCTCTCGCCATCAGATTATCTCTAGTGTTACTTTGTTCTGCTATTTCTGACAGTGGCTAGACTGTCCTATAACCTGTGTGTCAGGAGTGCTGTAGACCTGTTTTCCTGTTTTCTTTCAGCCAGTTATGAGGACAGAGTGTTCTGCTTTCGGGCGTGTAGTTTTTCCTCTCTACAGGTCTTCAGCTGTTCCTGTGGGCCTGTGTCTTGAGTTCACCAGGCAGGTTTCTTGCAGGGGAAAAGTTGGTCCTACCTGTGGTTCCAAGGCTCAAGTTTGCTCGTGGGGTACTGCCTAAGTCCTCTCCGCTGTGGCAGCAACCGGGAAAATCTGTGCCGCTCTTTCCGGGAGCCTCCGTGCACCAGGGTTTCAGATGACGTTTGGTGTTTTCCTCTGGCGCCTGGATGTGCACAGAGTGCAGTCTCTTCTGGTTTCCCAGGCGTGTCCGCCTCTCTGAAGGTTCAGCTCTCCCTCCCACGGGATTTGGTTGCAGAGAACTGTTTATCCGGTCTGTTTCCTTCAGGTTCTGGCAGTGTCTCAGACGCAGGGGTCCTGCCGCTCCCGGGCCCTCCCCTATGGGAACCCAGAGGCCTTATACAGTTGCCTCTTGGGCCAGGGATGTGGGCAGGGGTGGGCAGTGTTGGTGGTCTCCTCCGCTCTGCAGCCTCAGGAGTGCCCACCTGATCAGGCGGTGAGGTCTCTCTCCCACGGGGTTTGGGAGCAGAGAGCTGCTGCGGTGCGGGATCCGCCGGTGTGGGACTTCCGGTAAACACAGAAAGTGCCCGGCCTTAGAGGAATTTTGCCTCTGTGTGTCCTGAGTTCACCAGGCAGGTTTCTTGCAGGGGAAAAGTTGGTCCTACCTGTGGTTCCAAGGCTCAAGTTTGCTCGTGGGGTACTGCCTAAGTCCTCTCCGCTGTGGCAGCAACCGGGAAGATCTGCGCCGCTCTTTCCAGGAGCCTCCGTGCACCAGGGTTCCAGATGGCGTTTGGTGTTTTCCTCTGGCGCCTGGATGTGCACAGAGTGCAGTCTCTTCTGGTTTCCCAGGCGTGTCCGCCTCTCTGAAGGTTCAGCTCTCCCTCCCATGGGATTTGGGTGCAGAGAACTGTTTATCCGGTCTGTTTCCTTCAGGTTCCGGCAGTGTCTCAGGCGCAGGGGTCCTGCCGCTCCCGGGCCCTCCCCTACGGGAACCCAGAGGCCTTATACAGTTGCCTCTTGGGCCAGGGATGTGGGCAGGGGTGGGCAGTGTTGGTGGTCTCCTCCGCTCTGCAGCCTCAGGAGTGCCCACTTGATCAGGCGGTGAGGTCTCTCTCCCACGGGATTTGGGAGCAGAGAGCTGCTGCGGTCCGGGATCCGCCGGTGTGGGACTTCCGGTGAGGCAACTCTTAAAAAATGCAAATATTTAGTTAGCTATGGCTTAAAGTATCAGATTCAGAGGTTCACTCCAATATCATCATGGTCAGAAGCATGGCACCATGATGCCAGAGAAGACAAGAGTTTTAGATCTTAGTCCTTAGGGAGCTAGGAGAAGACTCTTTTCTGCACTAGGCAGAGCTTGACCACAAAGACTTCAAGGCCCACCCCAACAGTGACACACTTCCCCCAATAAGGCCTCACTTCCTCCTTCATGGCCACAGCTTCTAATAAAGCCACTCCTTATGGAATAGCACTCAAACAGATGAATCTATTGGGTCAAACCTATTAAAACCACCAGAAGAAGTAAACATATTCTATAACAATGTAGTGAGAAATATGTAGACTATATCTTATAGAAGATCTGGGTCTTGGGACTTGTCCAATAGGACATTGATTCTTCTTTTGAAGCATATGTTTAGAATTACACTATTTTGTTATTGAGGGATATCATGGCATAGTGAAAGGATGTGGACTTCAGAATCATTCCTATCCTTACATATTATATATGTGTATGTGTACCTGTGGAAAGAGGATTTTTGGCTGGCATCAATAAAATGGAGAAGTTTGAAGCAACTTTACCTCAGTTTAGATGGAAGAGAAAATTATGTGGGCTGCCAAATAACACAAGTGATTCTTCGTGATCTCTAAGTCTTCCCTTGATTCCCTGTGTTAGAAATTGTGGACACAGAGAAGTGAAACTTGTGTGTCTGCTTTCAGATAGCCCACTGCCTTTTCTATTTAATCAGGCACATGTCATGGTCTAAGGTGTCCATGTGCTTATGGAAACATAGTTGCTTTGTTTAGTCTGATTAATATACTCTCATGGCAGTCTTTGTGAAGAGAAAGAACTATTTCATTGGTAAGTGTTCCAGTACCACCTCTATACTTAGAAAAACATTCAGACTCCCTAGTCCTTGACTACTGCCCACCTCAGTCACAAGTCATTTTCCCCCATTGTCTCCCCTTTCTCTCTCTTCTCATGATAAATTTGTCTTTATACCATTATCAGTCTGATTCCTTCTTCCAGCTAGAAAGAAATCAACATTATTAATTTTATTCATTCATTCATTTCTTTATTTCTGCTACAGAGGCCCCATCATCTGAGTTGCATAAGACCTTTAATATCACACCCATATCTGTTTACTTTCCAATCCTTGACTACATCAGAATTTTCTGTCTCATTTTAAACGTGTACTGTCCTTGAGTTATATAAGTCTTATTTTTGTGTATCTGGGTGTGGTTTCTGTCATCCTAACTACAATCATGTGTATATGAATATTGTTTTTATTTTTTCATTCTTGTTTTTAATATTTATTTCTAAGAGCTGGGAAAATTGCCTGACAATAAATAATCAGTAAATACTTAGTGCATAAAAAGAAATAAAAATCTGTTAATCGGTTTTGTATGGCATCAATAATGTAAACAAAGTTTTTTTTTTTTTTTTTTTTTTTTTTTTTTTTAGGGAATCTTGATGATTCTCTCTATGAAGCATGCATTCTTTCCTGTATCAGCTCCTAATTTAAATGATCATTACTTTTAAAACATAGGAAGTTAAATACAACAAACAAGTATGGAGGCTAATAAACACAAGTCAACTTATAGATATTTTTGGGTATAGCAATAATGTATTATTATTTCATGATATGTATGATACAGCACATACTAAGTTGTTATAAGTAGTATACATTTAACCATGGGCATTCCCTTGGGACTGTTTTGGTGACAGTTAGCTGAGAGTGTTCCAAATCCTCATACACAATGACAATCTGTGAATATCCTGTAAACTACCTTAAATGACTAGTTGTGATGCTGTGTTTTAGATAACAAACAGAAGTCTTATGAGTGAATGCCTCTGTATGTGTGTGTGTGTGTGTGTGTGTGTGTGTGTGTGTGTGTCTGTGTGTCTGTTTGTCTGTCTACCTACTTAACTGTATTTTCATTAAAGTATAAATGTTGAAGGGAAAGAGGCAATTCCGGACACAAAAGAATCTCTCACAGAGATCACATTTTGTAGCTTTAAATCTCATGGGAATATGACCATGTGTCTTAGTTAGGGTCTTATTGCTATGAATAGACACCAGGGTCAATGCAAGTTTTATAAAGGACAACGTTTAATTGGGGCTGGCTTACAGGTTCCGAGGTTCAGTCCATTATCATAAAGGTGGGAGCATGGCAGCATCCAGGCAGGCATAGTGCAGGAGGAGCTGAGTTCTATATCTTCGCTGAAAGGAAGCCAGAAATAGACTGGACATCCCCAGGCAGCATAGAAGAGGGTCTCCAAGCTCACCCCAGAGAAACACATTTTTTCTCCAACAAGTGCCACTCCCTGTGTCAAGCATATGCAAATCATCACATTCCATTTCCTTGGCCCAATATATGCAAATCAACACAACATGTTAGGCAATTCTTTTAAAGTATAAACTCCTGCAAGCCTGTAGGAATGAGTAAAGTCAATTGAGTTCAAGCAATCCTCAAAGCTAGGTTGTTTGAACGACAAATATGCCTTGCAAATGATTTCCATTCAGAAAAAGTCAAAGTCAGTCCCAGTTCAGCCTCTCTTATGGCTATTAAATTTCAAAGTAATGGAGTCTGAATCCTTGATAGTTCTCTGTGGGTTTGTCAGCTTTTAATTCTGCTGGCATATCTCTGAGACAATGAATCAGTAAGGAGAGTGGCTTGTTAGATCCATAGTTATGAGGATTTCATTCTGTGATCGTTT